>NC_089765.1:28826909-29171909 GCF_040412425.1 Macrobrachium rosenbergii
GACTATATTTTAAGCATCAGGATACAAACAACCTTTATATAAACTGTATATTTATAGAACTGGTCATGCAGACAAGCTATCGTAACACTAAAATTATATTTCCCCGATACTACGAGATTTCTTATATTCAAATTTATTAATTAGTTCTTTAACCATCCACAGTGGGAATTTACTTTAATTAGTTTATTACCAAATAATTGGCAATTGTAAAAAAAAATGTTCACTTTCCAAACATACAGTATATTTGCAAATCTAAAAACTGTGAGCATATGACTGTAAGTCATGTTAAATGGTATATTCCAGTAAAAAGCAAGCAGTCCTAGTATTCCAAATTTAAAATATTTTCTTTCTTCATAAACTTTAATTAGAAATAAATTATTAATAATTTCAATAATAAATTTATAATTAAAGTTTATGATAAGAGAAGAGATTTTAATTTAGAAATATTAGGACTACTGTAACTGCTTTTACTCAAATATACCTCTTAACATGACTTAAGGAGTCATATGTTTGTAAGTTTTTAGATTTGCAAAATACTTGTATAAAAAGTGAAGATTTTGTTTATAACTGTCAATGTCTTTCAATAGACTAACTGATAATAAATTTCCAATTTGGAAACTTATTGATAAATTTTAATATCCATTTTATTTTCCTGTTCTCTTGTATATATACTGTACATGTATACACTGCATTTACATGATTAATTGTACTGTATAACTACCTTAACTACCATGACCAATACTATTAATGCTGATGCACACAATATAGCTTTGGATATGATTGTGGTAGTTAATTATGAATAAATTTTTAACAAAATTTTAATTATATTAATCACTTGCGTATATAAAATATTAAAATTTTATTTTACAAAAAAAAAAAAAAAAAAAAAAAAAAATTTGCTGTTAACTTTGGACTGCTATCTGCATTCACCCTATGGAAAATATATGTAGACCTGATGACAGGTGATAAGAGAACTGTGTATATAAATATTGTATATACACATACTTGTCTTGTCTTTCACTCTTGTACTTTTTTCATCCTGTGCCTCCTAAAAATTTCTATAAAAACTTATAAACCATGTGATGCGTATATCAGTGATGGCTGTCTACATGTGAAAATATATTTTACCACATGTGATGTGTATATCAGTGACAGCTGTGTATTTGGGAAAATGTATTTTAAACTATGACCAAGTCCAAAGTCCAGAGGCACATGCATTGCTCATGGCTCTTATGTTTTCGTCCTTATAAGTTTTTGTTCCTGTTAATTACATTTGTAATTTTATTTTCAGTTTACCTTATTAAAATTATTTACCTTACTGCCTTCATTTTTATTTAGCTATCCTTTTCCATACATATTTGCCTTAACTGATCTAAATTAGTTTCTTGACATATATATATATATATATATATATATATATATATATATATATATATATATATATATATATATATATATATATATATATATATATATATAATATATATATATATATATGGTGTAATGTGTATCAATGCAGCTTCATGCTCAAAAATGGATTTCATCCATAATTCAGCAGCTGAAAGTATAAATGTAATAGTGAAAACAGTGCTTTTCTCGCAACCCCCTCCCCAAGGAAAAAAAATGTTAATATGAAAAAATACATGTACTTCATATTTACATACCCCAATTAACATTGCCATTATGGTGTTAATCACTGTTAGTACCAGGTTACTGCTTCTCTAGGAATTCCTTCATTTTTTACCAAAAGTGATCTAAATAGGCCTTTTTAACTGCAGTGCCTCAATCAGTTTTCTGAACTAGCCTGATCTAAATAGGATTCTTTAGCTGCAGTTCCTCCAACACTATGCACAAAAGCAAGTATGTGGTGTTATGATCTACAATCACACCACAATTACAGCTAAAATCTCAGAAAAATAGAATTCTTAGTCTTGCATTGCTTACTGACAAAGATTTGGGGGAAATGATCAAGGAAATAAACCTGGATGTTTTTGGCTCTAACATGTTATAAAGAAAATTGCACAAATTCCCAGAAATGGAGGCATGGGTGAAAGTGGTTTGCGTGGCACAAAGCCACAATAAATATGGTAACTATTCTGGAGTCATGAAAATTGTTGTGATGGCAAGTATAAACTTGTTAATTTCACAGGATTCTGGATGTGACAGAGTGTTGGTTAATGTCAGTACCTGTACATGTGACTAGATGGATCAGTAGGTTTAAAGGTAGTCATGTCACATACAGGAGAGGAGACAACTATCATAAAAAGGGTGTACACTTATAAATCTTTTAAGGAAGACAGTAGGTCTTCAAGGCAATGGTAAAATAATGTGCAGGACTGGTTAACATTAAACAACGTGAATACTCAAGGAGTGCAATTAGGTCAAAATAATGCTTAATAAAGTCCTCATGTAGGTGTACGATGTTATTAAGGGGAATAAGTGGCACTATCTGCCACACTGCTTTTCTCAGTAGCCTTCCCTTTTTGAAGAGAAGCATTTCGCCAGAAGAGAGCAGTATGCACATATACAGTACATTCTGTTTGCATATTTAATTCTACACACAAACAGACTTACAAACATACTGGTGAAAAATAATTCATAAGTCAAAACTTTCTGTTCCACCTTACTAAAGTAAAATACTTTCTTGCATACAAACAACTGTTCTAAACCATTTACTCTTCATTATATTCATCACTTTCATAACACAGAAGCACAGAACATGACTCAGTGCAAAATCCCAAAAGAAAATTCCAAACAAATTGCATTATAAGTAATAATTTTATCATAAAATAAAAAATTAAATTCCTCTCAGGGCTGTTAGTCTATTTCAAGTAAATCAGAATGAGAGACCCATATAACCAGTGTATAGTAATTATGGAACATATTCTAGGAAATTATTGGTCAACTACTGCCAAATGATATTAACCTTATTTATCTAGAATTCTCAGATGGTAATGTTAGGCAGGAATAATGAATTATGAATATGCGTGTATTTGCGACAGCTGAATGTAGCAAAATGCTAGCAAGACCCTCACTTGTAGATCATCAAAATTTATTACTGAACTCATCTAAGCATACTTATGCTTAGGAACAGCTTACAAATGGGACTTTCAAGTACTGTATTTAGATTCATACCATAGAAACATTTATAAGTAATGTATTCCAAATTCAATGTGTTTTTCACAGTAACTCCACCAGCTGAAAATTATAGAAAACTACCATAGCAACAACAGTGAGTGCTATGATTTAAAAGAGCAGTCCCCTTCCGTGGACTAATGTGATACCAAAGAATACAGTAAAAGTTATCCTTAATATAGATCCTAAAACAATATTTGACTGTGTCAGATTTTGAGTCACAAATCAAAACACCACAAAAATCTGGAACATTATGTAACATTTCATACTGGCACATTTTTTGTATCACAAGCAGTGATAACCAATCTCAAAGATATGCCATTTTCTTATTTTGTTCCATTACCATAAACCTTCCTCTTGCCCAAGGCCCTTAGGTCAGGGATTGGTTATGCAAGATATGCAATGTTCATTATTCATATTCTTTTATAGACAGTGATGAGTATGCTACGGGTAATAAAAGTAATACATCACCCAATATTCCAACTCCAGTCACAAAATTACTAAAATTTTTTAGTTGCTAACACCTCACAATCAGGCACATCACCTATACAAAATATTTCTTTTCCTGCTTCAACATATAACCTTCTTTAACACACCTATTTGAATGGCCTTCCTACCACCATTCAGCATTAACATATCCTATTATATACCAGAGATACCCATTTTATAACTCACCTATGGGTACACAACTAACAAAGAACCTATTTGATACTACCCTACTCAACATGAAAAAACACTAAACATAACGTTCAATCTAATACTTGTGTCTGATAGCCTATCTGACAGCCAGGAAGCCAGTATCACACTAAACATACTAATCTACTCAAGAATAGCCTACCTACCTACCCACCTACCTATCTAACTCTCATTCTACCAGCCATTGGTCTGCCAGATGATAGTCTAGGTGGCACTTGCTTAGAAATCGTAAAGATGATGTACCTAACATTGAGGTAGCAACTGGTACTAGTAACTGCCACTGAACATGTTTCTTTTTATCATGAAGCAAAATTACTCAAACTGCTGTGTATGAGACAATTTTGCATACATCTTACCCTTCACAGTATCCTAGCAACCTTATAACTAGAGCAGCATCAATCAATAAAATTTCTGATACTAAGAAATGGAAAAATCTAATACTTCAAAATCAAAGCATAGTAACTGTGTAAGGATAGATTTCACCCATAGTCTTGGGTTTAAATCTCTTAAAACAAAATATATATCAACTGGGAATACTGGCCACAGACACCTCCAACAAAACAAACATTGAATAAAAATTGAGCTCTGTGCTCAGCCCAACTTGATACATCAGGGAGTTTTACAGTTAAAAGTAATAAAAAAAAAACACTTAAAATTTCTGTGCACTACTCTTAGTACTACTGTAATGCCATACTCAAACTTTTATATGAAAAAAAAAATATTTCATCCACAATAAACCCCCAAAAAGACTTTAACTTTAAACTTTTGTACCAATTTCTGAGTACCAATTATGTCCTTGTGCAAAATCCATTTTGTATGAAAATACCTTAACACACAGAAATTTCCAAACCCATGCAATTTACAGGGCTACTAACAGGATTACAACCTTTTCTACACAGAACAAATGGAAGATGAACTTCCTTAACATTAGGTAAGTAAAACTAATTTACATCTCAAATACACAAAAATAAAAAAAAAATTCATAACTACATGAAAATAAGTATGCTTTTATACTTAAAAGCATAAAAACATAAACATATACAACAATACAGGAAAAATGACAGTGTACCCTGTCTCCTGAATACAGTGTAAATCAACGGTTTTTTGCTCAAAACAAACACAAAATTACCTTACAGCCATGTAATCATCATTCTCTGGTTCTGAGCAGCAATCTTTTGGATAGCAACTTTTTACTTTGTTCCTTTTGCTCCATTACCTGAAGCCTTGACCACCCCTTCCACTGAATCCTCGACCTAGCAAGCCTACAAAAGCATAGCTATAACTAGGAGTCTGGCTACGACCCCCTCGATTAACATTAGGAAGGCTTCCCCAACTAACATTCCCCTGGTTCATATTAAGCAAACCGCCTCCAATGCCAACACCACCCCAAGAAGCAGCACCTCTGCCAAACTGGTTCTGAAGAAGACCCCCTTGATTCAACAGGCCTCGACCTGCATTTGTACTCCCAGCACTCTGTCCTGAGTTTCCTTGTTGAGGTGTATTTTGAGTTCCACTTCCGTCTCCACGTCCTGCACTATCACCTCCACGTCCTGTACTACCACCTCCACGTCCTGTACTCTCACCTCCACGTCCTGTATTTCCACTTCCACGTCCTGCATTTCCACCTACATTACCAGAATTTGGACCAGTAGGGGCACTGTTTCCACCTTTGTGCCCTTTATTTTGATCATCACTTTTCGAAGAAATCTCCGTATCTTTGGTATCCTGAAGTGACCCAGACTTACTTTCTTGACTGGCTTTCTCTTGTAAGGTACCTGCAGATTTCTCCCTTTCCTGAGGTACACTTGGCTTACCGATACTACTTGCTAAGCTTCCAGTTGTGTTGATGGCAGCAGCACTGCCTGTCTTTGACTGAACCTTTTGTTCTGAATTGTTATCTGAAACATTAGCCTCCTGAGGCTTACCAATTTTTCCAGTTTGTGACTTTTCTTTGTCTGCATCATCAGTTGCTTTATGACCATCAGTATTGTCATCATTCTTCATAGGACTTCCTCTTCTGAGCCCATGATTACCACCTCCCCTGTTCATACCATGCATCTGAGGTCCTCCACGACCCCTTGGAGAATTCTGGTTATTGCCTCTAACATTTCCAGGGAGATTAGAATCTTGAATTATACCTCGTCCCAAACCTTGCAAGCCTTGCAAAGTACCTGTTCTACTAAGCCCTACAGGAAAATCATTTCTAGATTTACTACCTGATGAAGCACCTTGGTTGATACCCTTTTCTTTACCAGAAACACTATCATTATGACTACTTTCTGGGCCCAAGGCTTCATCTCTTTTGGTTCCTGTATCCTGACTACCACCAGCTTCATTCTTATTTCCTTGGTCAACTGAATTCCGTTGACTGGCAGCTCCACGTCCTCTTCCTGGAATACCCTGGAAGGTGTGACCTTTAATACCTACATTACTCATGTTCTGGGTAGTTTCACTTTCTGTGCGTTTGCTGTCACTCAGATTTAAACCCTTACCTTGTTGTCCAATACCTTGCAAAGCTTTTAGTGTACCAGCAACACCAGCACTACTTGCTGGGCTACTATTTTCATCAGCTACTTGATTGCTGCCTCTTCCCAAGCTCGCTCTTGATGACCCTGCAACTTGGTTACTTCCCCTGCCCATATTCTGGTTATTACCACTTCCTAGGGAAGCTACATTTGAATCTTGGTTATTTCCCCCTCTTCCTGAACTCATATTGTTGCCTCTCCCTCCACCTCTGGGAAAGTTTGCACCTTGATTATTCCTACCTAATCCAAAACTCTCCAAACCTTGAAGTGTTCCAGTTCTGCTTATTTTAACTGAAGTGGATTCTTTTTCAGAAGAATGTAAGCTTTGAGTATCCCCTTCTGTTTTCTCCAGCTTTCCTTGACCACTCATACTGAAACTTTCCCCTCCTCGGGGATAATTTTCAGAAGAGAGGCTATACCTGTCAGAGTTGAAAGATAAGTTTCCACCTGCCCCTCGACCAAAGTCACCTCGTCCTCTTCCTCCATGAACCACACCCCTCTGATTGAAATTACCACGGCCTCCTTGGTTTGAATCAAATCTATTGGGAGACACATCATCATCTTGCTGCATTCCTCTGCCAAAACCACCCCGGTTGCTCCCTCTACCAAAATTGACTTGTCCACTGCCTCTCAAAAATCCCATTCGTTCACCTTCCCGGCTAAAATCGCCTCTGCCACCTCCTCTACCAGAGCTGTCTTGACCTCTTCCTCTACTCAAATCTCCACGTCCTGCTTTTTCTCTCATGAAATCTTGTCCACCACCTCTCCCAAAATTTCTCTGACCATCTTGGTCATTTCCCCTGCCACAATCACTCCAACTCCCACTTGGGCCAAAGTCACTTTTGTTATGGGCACCCCAACCAAAGTTGCCCCTTCCAGCAATGCTACGACCAAAGTTACCTCTACCAAAACTTCCTCCTTGACCATTATTATGGAAGCCTGCACCTTGGCCACGTACCTTGAGGAAAGATTCCTTATCTTCCTCCTCCTCCTCCTCCTCCTCTTGCCTCTTTTCTTCTGTCCTTTTACCGTCCGATTTACTTTCACCCGTCATTCCTTCATCTGCTGGTGTTGTAATAGAATCCTCCATTTCCACCTGGAAAAAAATAAAATCATGTTAAGTTTCAACAACAATGGACTACAAAGTTGCATATTAGTTTATATGCTTTGAAATTTTAATTTGCTTTTCAAACCAATAAATTTAATGGGACAGTATAATGGCTGGCTCCTAGAATTTCAATAAACTTCCTTTTAAAATACAGGCAGCCCTCACTTATCAACGGCATTGGTTAACAGCGTTCCAGTTTCATGGTGCTTGGCTAACAGTGCCGTTAACCAGATTTTTTATGAAGGTGAGCAATTTTTGGTGTCGGTAAATGGTTTATTGGCGTTGGTAAGCAGTTTATCGAAGCCAGTAAGCAGTTTATCGAAGCCAATAAGCAGTTAACAGCACCAATGAGCAGTTTATTGGCACTTATGACACCATAAACACCATTTATTACCATAATTATCGGCAATTTTTGGTTATCGGTGCTCAGCCAGGAACAGAGCCCCCCCCCGTCAACTAGGGACTGCCTGTATGCAAAGATGATCAAAATTCATTTTATGGATAAAATTAAAACTGACTTACAAATGTTTTACGCCTGACAAGACTATCTCTTCCAGTATTTTTACCAATACATATTTGCAAATACAGTGCATTCGTATCCGGAAACATTAGTTATACAGAGGCAGAACGTCAGTTATACTGAGGCAGAAACAACAGTTATACAAAAGTGGAAACATCAGTTATACTGAGGCAGAAACAACAGTCATGCAGAGGTGGAAACATCAGTTATATAGAGGTGGAAACATCAGTTATACTGAGGCAGAAACATCAGCTATACAGAGGTGGAAAGATCAGTTATACAGAGGCAGAAACATCAGTTACACAGAGGTGGAAACATCAATTATACAGAGGTGAAAACATCAGTTATACAGAGGTGGACATTTCAGTTACCCAGTAGCCTCTAGGGCCCACTACAAGAATTATTTGCAATCAGCTGGTTGACATAAACATTATCAAAATCCATAATCACCAAAGTTACTAAGTTCCAAACTACTAATTTAGTGGTTTGAACAATAACAAAAAATATTAACACCACTAGCTATGTCACTTCGTTTTCCAGCATTTTTTACTTCGTGGGTGTTTGGTTAAAATAATAAAAAAATAAAATTCAATGTACACTGGGGTTATGCAGGTTTATGTCAGTCAACAACTCTCATGAAAATGCCATAGAAATACAAATATCATACAAAATTCCAATCACATAAATGGAAATTTTAAAACATATAAAGCTAAAGTAATGTAAAGTATAAAATCATTTAAAAACTTGGCTGCAATTGTTCCAACATTCAGCTACAAGGCAGCACAATTTCTTGGAGTTTCTGTACACCTCATTGAGTCCCCATGTACAAATATGAATAGATCTTATCTAACAAAAACACATACAGTACAATAAAGTCTACAGATCTCAAAATATCTATTCCTAATTAAATGTTACATTATTTGTAACAAAAATGATAATTTTGTAAAGATAAAATAGAAAAAAAAACCTTGTTTTCTTACGGCTTCATCTCAACACTAATACCATATGAATCAAATTCACAAAATCTCTCATAAAAGATACAATGCTTTGTTTTCTCCCATACATAAAACTCAGATACATTTTCTTGGCCTATTGGGTAAATTTCAGTACATATCAGCCTCATCTGAAGTACAAAATTATTTAAAATAAGTCTGTGAGTTGCATATGTCCTAAGTATGGAAGAGGGTGTACCTACATAATATATGTTTGAATAAAAATCCCTTGATTCACAACAATTTTGAGTTACTGAAAATACTTGTGGATCACAAACATGATTTCATCACATCTCAAGTATCCTGCATGTTGCATTTTTGGTAGCTACATTAGGCTTTGCTCAAAGTGTGTTTCACTTTTGGCAGATTATAACCAGTTAGCTTACTGTGCATGTCTCATTATGGTAGATTCTAGTGATAAAGCATATTATGTCTAAGTCACTTTTTTACTAACTGATAGGCCTAGAAGTAAGTGGTTAGTAGGCTAAATGTATACCATCATACATTCAACCAGGGTTGCCATACAGGATTTTTGTCTGGAATTTCATTACTATTTCTTATATCATCTTACTACTTTAGGGAAAATACTACCCAATAAAAAAAAAAATGTATGCACCTTTCACACACTGGAGAAGAAAGTCTCAAGAAAGTATGCCTCTAAATTCAAGTTATTGGTTGTAGCTATGGCAGAAGAAATGAAAAATGTGCAGGCTACAAAATGTTTTGGAAAGCAACATCTGAAACTCTAATGGCAAAATCACATCTTTACTCCATTTATGGTGTACGTTACTGCAATTATATATAAAGTTACACTGGATTTTTAACACAACTCTATTAACCCTTAATGGACGGGAATCCTAATAAAAGGTCTGCATGATGGAAGGGAATCCTCATATGAGCATTAATATTATGTGCCATATTGTTTGAATGAATTTAGCAGGAAAGATGTTCATAGCACTTCAATGGTCGATGAAAGACTTATGGCAACTATAATACCTCGGCACGCGAGAGACATTGATCAGTATGCCTTGAGATTTCAGAGGTGGGATGTACTGCCTCTTTGCAGCTCCAGGACATCTTTTTATTTATTTGCTCATAAATATCCCCAGGGATTGCTGTTGGTTTTAGTTCTTATCTTTTATGAGAGTATTTCAGCTATAATTGTAATTTTGCAAAGAAAAGTGCAAAGAAGTATTAAAAAAAACATGTATACCTCACAAAAAGTTACTGCATCTCCCCATCTCAGTAAATCTCATAAATATTTTACAACAAATATACTCAGAATTTTTTTTACTGATTTTAGTTATCTGTTATTATGTTGTGTGAGCTGTAATTATAATTTTACCAAAGAAAATCAAATAAATTATTAGAAACACATCCATAACTTGGTAAAATTAACATATTTTTTTGAGTGTCTTGTAAAAGAGGCCTCACACAGAGTTGTAAATAGTCACTTTCAACTTCCCATGGAAAGTACGGAAAAATTTTAGAATCTTTTTTCTTACACTATATCTGCACATCTTCCTCTTTCCATTGATGTGTTTTTTCTTAAATTGGCCAATCTTAAAGTTTCCCTGGTCCGGGGGTGTGCTCGATATATGTTTAGCCTGTCCCTTAAGGGTTAATTTACAAAAAACGAAAAAATAGTTTTTCTAAAACGCTCCACTTGGCAACACATGCAATGATGGTGTCAGTAAAATTCAATCATGCAATATAATTGGCTACTGTAGGTAAAAGTTTTTATTAAATTACCATTATTTTAAACACAATTGAACTAACCGACTTTTGCAAATGGATACTGTGGGTTTAACTGGCTAACCAGATTCACATACATAACTTTCCATCTCGTGGAAGGTGCAAACCCCTTAAAATTAGATAAAAAATCATATTTTGGAAAGTTGCCTGATATGCAATTATGTTTGGTACATGGTTCTTGGTTGCTAACCTGGTTGTAAATCAAGGGATACATGTACATATTGTGGGATGGGCAAGCTCCACTATATGACAAAATACGAATGTTTAACTGCACTGTACTCACTTCTTCAATAGCAGCATCTTGAGCAAAGGCAGTAAGGTCAACTTTTGTACAGCTTACTGGGGTTGGCTGCCATGTTGATATGATACGACTTATGTGCTCCCTTGAATGATTGTGTACGTTACGCTGCATACATGTTGCCATATCAACTTCCAGACCTCCAATATAAACCTGAAAAAAATTTAAATAATTCATTATCCCAATTTTTGCAAATCCTATCAACTAATGCATCTTTGTATACTGTTTTATCAACTGTGGTCATGTAAACCTTATGAAAATATTCTAAACTTCATGATCAAACACATCTAATTACCTTAAGTCAAGAGAATACACAGAATCAAGTGATTTTCATTTATATCCAATCTCAATTGATCATGATGAAAATTCTTAAAAAGAAAGAACCCAAATTTTAAAAATTATACTCCCTTTTTACCAATATATCTCTTCTTTCATTCTCTGCATGTACTTGAAGTCCTAAACACAATAATCCATAAACTAACCCATGATCATTTCACCATATTTTATCATATACAGTAATTTCTCAATTATCAGGATCTCCTTTATCTGACACTTGACATCTGACAACACCAGACCAGGAATCAAAAAATGACATTTTTATTCTAAAATAATGTTTAACACATACTTACCTGTTAGTTACATATAGCTTTAGTCTTGACGTCACGGCAAAATTTCAAAACGCATGCAGCAGCGCCAGTCCGAATATCGGGTGATCGCCCTTACCTGCCCTCTGTCGGGTACTAGGAACTATTCCAACATGCTTCAGAATAATTTGCCTACCTGTCTCCGTGGGGAGGAGGGTGGGCTTTATATATGTAACTAACAGGTAAGTATGTGTTAAACATTATTTTAGAATAAAAATGTCATTTTAACACATACAACTTACCTGTTAGTTACATATAGCTGATTAACACCTTTAGGAGGTGGGGCAATGACAGCTAAAAAGAGTTGTTGGAAACATTAAGGTTATTAATGTAGAAAATTTCTTAGTCTCACCTGCTAAGGTAGCTGATTCCACAGTTACTGCCTCAGTAACCTGCTATCCTCAGAGCAACCGCGGGGTATAATGACCTGGTCGCAGATTGATTGCTTAAGCTGGGTATCAGTCACCTAGGACATGGCCGTGACAATACCACAAGTATGCCCCTGCTCAGGCGCAGCACAAACATCATGAATTACAAAAGGGGTCACCCAACACCAAAGAAAAGTATAACCATAAAAACCAAAACCAACTGTGGGGTAAAACTAACCAACACTTACCCTCACAGACAACCGTAAAAAACCTTCACACTCCAAAAAAAAGTAAGTAAAGGTAGGTTAATCCTCCTTTACCCCTTTACCCATTACCGTGCCAGATACAACAAAGGGCCCTAACGTGCTGCACTCGTCAAACACTGTCTGCACTTGCGAGAGAGATAATGCAAAGCAAATACAGACTTACACTTCAGTAGGTTGCTTGCACAATATCTTGAAGGAGAGGTTCCTTTTATAAGCGAGAGAAGTAGAGATAGCCCTCACTTCGTGAGCCTTCACTTTACACATTTTCAAATCATTCTCTGAAATATTGGAGTGAGCTTCAGAAATCAGATCTCTAATAAAAAAGGACATGGCATTCTTGGACATTGGTCTAAGAGGGTTCCTGACCGAACACCATAAGGAATCTGAAGGACCCTAATATCTTTAGTCCTTCATGAAATAATATTTCAAGGCTCTGACTGGGCAGAGGAACCTCTCCTGCTCCTTACCTACCAATTCCGACAGACTCGGAATCTCAAAAGAGCGAGGCCACGGGTGCGAAGGGGTCTCGTTCTTGGCCATAAAAAACAGTTTGAAAGAACAAATTGCTTTTGAAGCAGAGAATCCTACTCTCTTATCCAAGGCGTGGATCTCACTGATTCTCTTAGCTGTAGCTAACAAAACTAAAAAGAGGTTTTCCTCGTAAGATCTCTTAAAGAAGCAGAATCCATAGGTTCAAATTTCTCAGACATAAGCCACTTCAGGACTACATCAAGATTCCACGAAACAACTTTAGCATCTGACCTCTTAGAGGTACCGAAGGATTTAATAAGGTCCGTTATATCTTGGTTATTAGAGATATCCAAACCTCTGTGACGAAAAAAACAGTAGCCAGCATGCTACGATAACCTTTAAGTGTGGATACAGAAAGGTTCTTATTCCCGAGGAACAAAAGAAAATCCGCAATCTGCGTCACCGAGGTTCTGGAAGAGGAAATGTCATGATCTTTGCACCATGAACGAAACATATTCCACTTGGACTCATAGACCTTGATCGAAGATGGTCTTCTGGCTCTAGCGATGGATTGAGCCGCTTTCTTGAAAATCCTTTGCTTCTGAGTAGGCGTTCGATAGTCTGAACGCAGTTAGCCGCAGACTTGACAGGTTTTACGTGAAATCTCCTGAAGTGGGGCTGTCTGAGTAAATCTACTCTGTTTGGAAGGCTCCTCGGAAAGTCGATCAAGAGATCCATGAGAACTGGGAACCAATCCTGGAAGGCCAGAAGGGGGCTATCAACGTCATCCTGGTGTTGGAGTGGTGCTGAAATTTCCTCAACACCGCACCTAACATCTTGAACGGCGGGAAGGCGTAAAGGTCCAGACCCGACCAATTCAGTAGCATTGCGTCCGTCTGGAAGGCTGCTTGGTCCGGGACAGGAGAGCAGAAGATTGGGAGCCTGTTAAACTTGTTCGTCATGAACAGGTCTACCAGAGGTTGACCCCAAAGTCTCCACAGCGACTTGCACTTCTTCTTGCAAAATCCACTCTGTGGACAGAACCTGGTGCTTCCTGCTCAAGGAGTCCGCTCTCATGTTGAGGGCTCCTGAATGAATCTTGTTAGGAGCAGAATCTTGTGCTTTTCTGCCCACAAAAGGAGGTCTCTTGCTACCTCGCTGAGGAGTAAGAATGAGTGCCCCTGTTTCTTTATATAAGACAACGCTGTGGTGCTGTCTGAATGAACCAGAACTGTTTGTCCCTGTGCGAAAGGTAGGAAGTGTCACGAGACTCAGGTGGATTGCTTTCAACTCCTTCTTGTTGATGTGCCATTCTTTTTCTGTCGCATTCCACAAACCTGAAATTTCTTTTACCCCCAACGTCGCTCCCCATCCTACTTCTGACGAGTCTGCAAACAGTTAAGTGGTTCGGGTTTGTGGAAAAAGAGAGAGACCTTTCTCTAATTTTCTTGATCTAACCACCACCTTAGATCCTCCTTGATACGGTCCGAGATTGGAAAGGAGAAGGAGTCTGGAAGCGTTTTCCTGTTCCATTGCTCCTGAGGTAGAATTGAAGGGGCCTCATGTGAAGTCTCCCCAGGGAGACAAACTTTTCTATTGACGCCAGAGTTCCCAGGAGGCTCATCCAAGCCTTTGCGGAACAGGTATCCATATCCAGAAAGTTCTGGACTTTTGCGAGACAGTCCGAGATTCTTTGATCTGACGGAAAAGCCAGAAAAGGAACTGTTTCAGTCTCACTCCTAAATAGATCCTGGATTGTGAGGAGATAGGTGAGACTTCTTCCAATTGATTAGAAGTCCTAGCTTCTGTGTCAAGTCGAGAGTTACTTTCAAATCCTCAAGCACTGAGACTGAGACTGGGAACAGAAGGAGCCAATCGTCTAGATAGAGAGATCTTTATTCCTCTGAGATGAAGAGCTTTGGCAACAGTGGACATAACTCTTGTGAATACTTGAGGGCTGTGGACAGACCGAAGCACAGAGTCCTGAACTGATAAGTCTTCTCCTGGAAAACAAAGGCGAAGAAACTTCCTGGGCGCCGGGATGGATCGGAATGAGAAAGTAAGCGTCCTGCAGATCTATTGAGACCATCAATCCCGGACGAAGAGAATTGAGGACGGATTAAATCGTCTCCATCGAGAAACTGGTTTTCTCCACGAAAAGGTTGAGAGAACTCACGTCCAGGACTGGTCTCCAGCCGCCTGAGGCCTTTGGAACAAGAAAAAGGCGGTTGTAAAGCCTGGAGAGTTGACTTCTTCCACGATCTCTATCGCTCCTTTTAAAAGCATGGAGTCTACTTCCGCACTCAGAACCGAGCATTTCTCTAAGTTGCTGGAATATGCTGTCAAAGCTAAAGGTTCTGTTGCAAGAGGGGCCTCTTGAGGAAGGGGATAGAATATCCTTCCTTTAGCACGGACGTGGTCCACTGGTCCGCTCGATCTCCTCCCAAGTTTGCCAGAACTGCTGAAGTCTGGCTCCTACTAGTGCATGGAGGACATGCAGATCACTTTTAATTGAGGGTTTGATAGCCCTGGAGACAAATCTTGCTTTGCCCGGAAACTAGATCCTGTACGGGTGAGGGCCTGCCACGAAAGGGCCTATTTTGATTAACTAGAGGACGAGTTTGCGCTGGCAGAGAAGGTTGAGGAGCTTTTGGTTTCTGAGAGGATTGCGCCAAAAGGTCCTGTGTGGACTTCTGAGTAAGGGATTTCGACACTTGGCCACAAGTTCTTGAGGAAAAAGGTACTTCTTATCCAGAGGTGCGAAAAGAAGAGCCGATCTTTGAGTCCTAGAAACTCCACGACGACAAAAGAGCACCAAAGTTGTCGCTTCTTAAGAACTCCTAACGTGAAGATGGAGGCTAACTCAGACGCACCGTCACGAATCCCTTTATCTAAGCAGGACATAACAGAAGAGAAATCATCGAAATGCGCTTCGGAAAGACCAAAAGACTTTACCTTCCTACCCAAAGCGCCAATAGTCCAGTCCATAAAACTGATGACTTCAAAACTCGGAAAACGTTCTTCAAAAGGTGGTCCAACTCTGAAGGAGAGAAGAAAATCCGAGCGAGTTCATCGCAGAACGACGGGTAGAATCAACGAGACTGGAGAGTCTCCTGAGAGAGGCAGAAGCTCCCAGAGAAAAACTTCCCCAGTGTCGTAGCAAGCCTTCGTCTTAGTAGAAAGCTTGGAAGGAGGGAAGCAGAAAGTGGTTTTCCCCTGATCACGCTTGTCTTCCAACCAGGAGTTCATTTTCTTTAATGCCTTCTTAGCTGAAATAGAAAGCACTAACTTCATAAAGGAAGAGGTAGGAGGCTTGAGTCTCTTGCGTGCTGAGAGAGAGGGGAGCCGGGCCGCAGGTGCAAAATCCTCAGGAAAATTATCAATAAAGAAGCGAAGAAGCTTCTTGTAATCCGAAAGGAGAGGAGTCTGGTTCGTCTACAGGAAACTCTTCCACAACTTCTTCCTCAGACGAAATAGGAGAAAAAACCTTCCGCTTGCACACACATCCTGTGAAGGAGGAGTAGGAGCCTGAATAAGAGCTTGAGGAGGAGCCTGAGCCTGAGTAGGCGCCACAAGAGGAGCCTGAACTGGCGCCACAAGAGGAGCCTGAACTGGCGCCACAAAAGGAGCCTGGGATGGCGCCTCACCTGGCGCTACCTGAGGCGCTTGGCCTGAGAGGCGCTAAATCTTGAGGGCGCCTGAGCCTGACTAGGCGTGCAGAGCCTGATCCTGAGCCTGAACCAAAGGAGGATCAAGAGACACAGATCGAGGAGGAGCTTTCGTGCTGGGCGCTCGAGAGCTCGAGACGAAGGAGGAGGCATCAAATACACTTCAGAAGGCTTTGCTGGAGAAGAACCAGGCCTTCCGAGCCCGCCAAGAATGCTTCCAATTTTCTTGTGCATCGCTCGAAGAAAGTCATGAGTAGACGAGGATCCAACTGGGGAACGATGATCAGTAGAGCCAGGATCGTGATGAGGAAGAGGCGCAGAAGCCACAATAGGCTTACGTGAAACCAAAGGAGAAACACCGAACGCTGGGCAATACCGAATGGGAAGTCTTATACCTCTTGCGCACATGAGCCTTGCGCCTGGGAGAAGATTCTTCTGACGACGAAAATCTCTCCGGACTCTCCCAAAAACTACAGGAAGGCTGTGATAAGCGAAATGGCTTCTTCTTCTGAACCGCTGAAGGCGAAAGATTCCTGGACCTCTTCAATGGTCTAGACTCGTCGGAAATCTCCAGCCTCTGCAGTGTCGAATCACTGGAGCTTGAAGAAAGACACTTCCTTGAGTCGCCTTTCCAACGCTCTGAAACAGCCTGAAAAACAACAGGACTGTTAGAGGGGGCTGCTCGTGAGCAGACCCCACTCGCCTCCCTTGGACTTTCAGCATGTCTTCTCCCAGGAGCAGGGGAGCTTGACAGAGGCTTAGGTCTAGGAGAACGAGTAGGCCGAGCAACCACCTCCTCCACCACACTAACACTTTGCACTGCACTTAAATTATTCACAATATTTTGGAAAGAATCCATACGCTCATGAAGGGATTTCACGTTAACGCCAATATCCTCCATGGCGCCCACAATAAGGTTAAATCTGGCGTCCATCTGGACTTGATACTCAGACACGATAACGGGTTCAGGGATATCAGAGTCAGGAATAGGAATATTAGTAGCCACGGGGATATTAATAGAAGTTTCCTGCATAGCTAAGGGAGATTCGGTTTCTGAGAGAGAAAGAAGAACTTCTAGCTAAAGCTTTCCTGGCTCTATCTTTCTCAAGCTTCTTCACATACTTAGATAGAGCCTTCCAATCTTTTCAGTCATACTGACACATTCATCACACTTCCTCTCATATGAACATTCCTGACCTCTACAAGCCACACAAATTGAATGAGGATCAAGACTAGCCTTGACCAACCTCGTCTTACAGCCTTTGCTGCATACCCTAAAGGTATAAGACCCAGAATCTGACATAATTATCAGAAAACCTGACTAAATAGGTGACAAATAACTGGCAAAGCCGCAAACCAACAAGAGTACTTCACCAAGTGAAAACAGCTCGATGTAGGCAGATACAATGAAATTTCGCTCAGTACCGACAACAATGTCGCGGCGTGGCGAAAAATTATTCTGAAGCATGTTGGAATAGTTCCTAGTACCCGACAGAGGGCAGGTAAAAGGCGATCACCCGATATTCGGACTGGCGCTGCCATGCGTTTTGAAATTTTGCCGTGACGTCAAGACTAAAGCTATATGTAACTAACAGGTAAGTTGTATGTGTTAAATATATATTTAGTTAAAAAAATGTTAAAAACCACTCTGATGGTTGGCAATGCTGCACAGCCTGAGAAAATATTGGTAACACTGCTTAAACTCATGAAGAAACTGAGAAACGGTTTGGGGGTGTGGGATGCTTGGATAAGTTTCCAAGGTGGGAAGGGCGGGTCAATTGGCTGGGCACCACAGGAGGGGAGCAGCAGTATGGCTGTCTACAAGAACTCACACAGAGAAAGGGTTGTTTTGGAAGGTGGGTGGAGCTGGTCAGGAATTTCCCTGGCTGGGAGGGGATAGTAATACAGTGTGGGATGGGTAGAGAGGGGTAGGCAGGTGTAAGACTTGTTAAAGCTTTTTTTTTTAATATGATTATGCTTTTCCACATTTTATTAAAATATATGTACAATACTGTACTGTAACTTGTAAAGCAAAATAAAAAATGTCAAATTTTTAATTAATTTGTATTTTTCATAACTAACAAACCTGCGGTCTTAACATTAGGATAAATCTTCTGGAGCCAGCTGGAAACCGGTAAAAAAAAAAAAAAAAAAAAAAAAAAAAAATATATATATATATATATATATATATATATATATATATATATATATATATATATATATATATATATATATATATATATATATATATATATATATATATATATATATATATATATATATATATATATATATATATATATATATATATATATATAATTGTATATGCAAGAAATTGGTGGCTTCTGGCATCTGTCATGAACAATGTGGGTAGCACCACCGACCCAAGCTTGATCTCGCAATGCCTCGGTTAATCTTCCAACCCAGGGTAAACTGACCGATGGGTGGCTAGAGGTGTGCGTTAAATATTAAGACCACAGGTTTGTTAGTTATGAAAAAGACAAATTAATTAAAAATTTGTCATTTGCTCATATACGAAACAAACCTGGGTCTTAACATCGGGATAGACTCACTCTTGGTGGAAGGTAAGTAATCCTGAACTGACTGAAGGTTCGGCACACTTGGTCAATCTTCCTGGATAAGAGTATTCTAAGGAAGAACACCTAAGCCTCTGAACCTATAGGTAGGTGTGTATCTTAGGCTCAGACTACCTGGTTTAGTACAATGCCTAAATTCATTGCATATGCAGAAGATGAAGAGCCATATGTTCCAATAACAAACAAACCAATATAGCCACCTATATGAGTTTGTTTATCATTCCTCTCTCTCCTTGCTAGAGAGAGGAAGCGTCTGCTACTGAAAGACATCCTTATATTAATAACAAGAACTCTCACAACATGACTGCTTCACTCACCTGTATCCAGCCAATTCCAGCTTATGATGGCACTATCTTCATACCGCCCGTAGGTAGAGAAGAAGGAAGAAAGAGAAAAAGAAAAAGAGACCAGTCATCTCATTCATTTCACTTCCACACCAATACCTTAGGCAAGCTACAAACTGTCCAGCTAGGGGCACTGGATGAGCTACACAACTTGCTGAGCAGCCACCACCGGACCCAAGGAAAGTGTCCAAGGACCTGTGGGCAACGTCCCTCAGGTAGAAGGAAGTGAAAGTGGTTTGATGAAGCCATGAACCAGCATTCAAAACTCAATGAACAGATACATTCTTATTGAATGCCAAGGAGGAACTCAATCTTCTAATGTTACATGATCTTGCATGCACAGTATTGTCTAATCACTTCTCACAGTCAGACCGAGATTGTATTCTTGGACACCTCTTTCTTGACCTGGCCTGTGTTAACAAAAAGCCTTCGACACCCCGGTCTGAGGTGTCGAGTCCTTTTAGATAAGCACACAGCGATCTAATAGGGCAAAGAAGCAATTTGTCTGGATCGTTGCCAACACAATCGCCCAACGAAGGGATAGAAAAGGAGGCAAAACTGTCACCTTAAGAGGCAAAACTGTCACCTTAAATTGCACGATTTTGCGTCTTACCTGCAAATTCCAGGACAAATTTGAAGGCTACTGACCCCAACCCCTGGTGTGTTTAACATCATATGACAGACCATGAAGTTTGCCCACCCTTTTTGATGACGCCAAGGCTAGCAGGAAGACTGTCTTAAGGGTCAAGTGTCTATCCGTAGCCTGGTGTGAAGGTTTGTAAGGAGCTTGGGTGAGACTACTCAGTACCAAAGTTAGACCCCAAGCAAGAGGTTTGAGTACAGGAATGCTCAAAACTTTTGATCAGCATAGATATTTCCCAAGATGTAGTTATGTCCATGTTCTTCATAGAACCAAAGCCAAAGCAGCCCTGTAGCCCTTTATGGCAGAAAAAGAAAGACGTTTTTCCGATTTAAGAAAGATTAGAAAATCACCCATCAGCTGAACAGAGGTTCCAAGTGGAGAGTAACCCCGTCAACAACACCAATCACAGTGATGAAATACTGTACAGTAAATCACGCTTAGCAAAAAAAAAAAAAAAAATAAGAACAAAACAAATGAAGAGAGAGAGAGAGAGAGAGAGAGAGAGAGTGAAAAAAAAATAAGAACAAAACAAAATAAGAAAAAAAGAAAAAAAAAAATAAGAGAGAAAACAAATCATTTTTTCATTTTTAGTACATAATATACTAGACTATGCTTGTAGAGCGAATTTCATTTTCAGTAGATTGTACTAAGCTAGGCTTTCAAACAAAATTACCAAACTTTTGGCTTATGTCATGAGCACCACTTACCAAAGAACTGACAAAAACATCAAGTATGGACATAAACAAAAAATCGTGAAAGAGCTGTTTTACAATTTTGAGGGATTTTATTTCGACTTAAAGTATTTTAGTTTACCTCTGCATATCCATTTTACATTTATGTACAAAAATAAGAATAATAATTCCTGTAACAATCCATTTCTTTTAGCAACTAAAAAATAATTGTTTGTCATTTACAAGAGACCAAAAAAGAAGGGGGTTGCATTTTTCAAAGTGTATGCAATAAATTTTGTTATAAATATGGGAAAAAGGTAGATAATTGCCTTTTGCATAAAGTTTTCTGTTTAAAGTGTGATGGTTGCTGTTTATAAACATTATAAACATTATTTAGTGTTTATGGTTATGCAACACTGACAAGGTAGGGTTAAGAAGGGTACGGAGTTGCCCTTGAACACCCTAGATTTTTTTACTTGGCCTTGTCTGGATTTTGCTATTATGCAACTGGGCCTTGGCTCTATAAATTCAGATAATCAAGGGATTACTGTATATATTTCTCACCCTTTAATAGTCTTATACTCTACACATGGAGTGTCAATGATTCACCTTAACTTCCACATGCCATCTTCTATTCCCTTCCTGCTCCATATTTCATTACCACAAAGAATAGATATAACAATACCCTTAATATTTTTTTTTAGATTTAGCTTCCACTGACATTCCTCAACTCTCCTTAATTTCCCTTCAGATTTCCAACAATCTTCCTTGCTTCATCTATTCTGTAATTCATGTTTTCTCTCTTCCCACCATTAGCTATTCCACTTACTCCAAATTTCTACTATAACGAACCACTTCCAATCATTCACATGCTTTCCTAATTTTCATTTCTCTGTTTCCTTAGCTTCCATTTACCCACATAACATTAAACAACAGTAATAAAAAAATAAGCCCTTTTCTGAAACCTACTCTTACATGAAATCCATCACTTCTCCATCTATGTGTTCTAACAAAAGTTTCCCCTTCATCATCAACTCGTAATTCCTATCACCAAAATACCTTCACCAAACTTTAAAAAGCTCTACTTAACACTGACATTATAATGATTTGAATTTTATCATGAGCAATTTTTAGGTCTATATACAACACATGCAGGTTTAATCCCATAATCTCAAATGTCTTACCTAACTTCCATAATAAGCAACTTATTCATACACCCTCTTTCCCTTTCAATCTATCTGTCACAGTTTCTGAAACACTTTTATAAAACCAGATCGTTCATCTCTATGCTTTTTACCAATTTCTTTCTCTAGCCTAAGCAGAATACACATACTGCATAGTTTCATCACAATCAACATGTCAGTCAGGTCACCATTCTTTGGTGCCCTTGCTATGACTTCCAATTCCCAACCATCAGCCTTTGCTTCCTCATTCCAGATTCTCAAAAAACAGTCTAGCCCTTTAACGCCGAAGCCCTATTTTCAAAAACGTCTCCCGTATGCCGGCGGCCTCCGAGAGGTAGCGCGAAGCAGAAAAAGTTTTTCAAAAATCACAGCGCTTAGTTTTCAAGATTAAGAGTTCATTTTGGCTCCTTTTTCTCTCATTGCCTGAAGTTTAGTATGCAACCATCAGAAATAAAAAAATATCATTATCATATATAAATATTGGAATATATGACAACGAAAAAAAACTCGTATATAATTGTATACAAATCGCTGTAAGGAAAAAACGGTTGAAGCTAATGAGTTAAGTTTTTTTAGTTGTATTGTACACTAAATTGCGATGATTTTGGTATATAACAGATTGTAAAACGATTAAAGCAACACAGAGAAAATATTATCACAAAATGATGCATGAATTAAACTAGAACGCACTGACGTAAAAAAAGTTTTTCAAAAATTCACCAAAAATCAAAATATTGTGCTAGAGACTTTCCAATTGTGCCAAAATGAAGGAAATTGATTGAAAATTACTAGGCTGTAAGTTTTTTAGCTTACAATTGCATTTTTGAACCATTTCGATCAAGTTAAAGTTGACCGAAGGTTGATTTCGATGTAAATATTAAAAAACTGTGAAGAGCTAAAGGAATGATATATTTTTTGTTGTATTCTACATGAAATTGCGCACATTTTGATGTATAACACTTTATGTAACGAATAATATGAAACGGAGAAAAAATTACGGCAAGCTGACGCAAGAAATGACAGGATTTTCAGCGGAGTTCGCGACTTGTTGGAGCGAAGGAAAATTTTTTTTCAAAAATTCACCAAAAATCTACATATTGTGATAGAGACTTTACGTTTGTTGCAAAATGAAGGTAAATGATTGATTGTTACTCGAATGTAATAATTATGGCTTACGGATGCGTTTTCGATCATTTCGGTCGAGTCAAAGTTGACCGAATGTTAAAATTTTGTCAGTTATTGTGATTTCGTGAAAATATTAAAAACTGTGAAGAGCTAAAGGAATGACATATTTTTTGTTGTATTCTACATGAAATTTCGCACATTTTGATGTATAACACTTTATGTAACGAATAATATGAAACGACAAAAAAATTACAGCAAGCTGACGCAAGAAATGCCAGGTATTTTCAGCGAATGCACGCACGAATAGAGCGAAGGAAAATTTTTTTTCAAAAATTCACCAAAAATCTAAATAATGTGCTAGAGACTTTCCGTTTGTTGCAAAATGAAGGTAAATGATTGATTGTTACTCAAATGTAATAATTATGGCTTACGGATGCGTTTTTCGATCATTTCGGTCGAATCAAAGTTGATCGAATGTTAAAATTTTGTCAGTTATCGTGATTTCGGCGAAATATTAAAAAACTGTGAAGTGCTAAAGGAATGACATTTTTTGTTGTATTCTACATGAAATTGCGCACATTTTGATGTATAACACTTTATGTAACGAATAATATGAAATGGCGAAAAAATTACGGCAAGCTGACGCAAGAGATGCTAGGATTTTCAGCGGAGTACGTGCGGGCGGAGCGAAGGAAAAATTTTTTTTTTTCAAAAATTCACCAAAAATCTAAATAATGTGCTAGAGACTTTCCGTTTGTTGCAAAATGAAGGTAAATGATTGATTGTTACTCGAATGTAATAATTATGGCTTACGGATGCGTTTTTCAATCATTTCGGTCGAATCAAAATTGACCAAATGTTAAAATTTTGTCAGTTACCGTGATTTCGATGTAAATATTAAAAAACTGTGAAGAGCTAAAGGAATGATATATTTTTTGTTGTATTCTACATGAAATTGCGCACATTTTGATGTAAACACTTTATGTAACGAATAATATGAAACGACGAAAAAATTACGGCAAGCTGACG
This sequence comes from Macrobrachium rosenbergii, assembly GCF_040412425.1. Classification (NCBI taxonomy): domain Eukaryota; kingdom Metazoa; phylum Arthropoda; class Malacostraca; order Decapoda; family Palaemonidae; genus Macrobrachium; species Macrobrachium rosenbergii. The sequence continues at coordinate 28,850,949 of NC_089765.1, forward strand.
CAAGAAATGACAGGATTTTTAGCGGAGTTCGCGCGCGCGGAGCTGAGGAATTTTTTTTTTTTTTTAAATTCACCAAAATTCTAAATATTGTGCTAGAGACTTTCCGTTTGTTGCAAAATGAAGGTAAATGATTGATTGTTACTCGAATGTAATAATTATGGCTTACGGATGCGTTTTTCGACCATTTAAAATCGAGTCAAATTTGACCGAATGTTAAAATTTTGTCAGTTATCGTGATTTCGATGTAAATATTAAAACACTGTGAAGAGCTAAAGGAATGATATATTTTTTGTTGTATTCTACATGAAATTGCGCACATTTTGATGTATGACACTTTATGTAACGAATAATATGAAACGGCGAAAAAATTACGGCAAGCTGACGCAAGAAATGACAGGATTTTCAGCGGAGTTCGCGCGTGCGGAGCGGAGGAAAATTTTTTTTTTCAAAAATTCACCAAAATTCTAGATATTGTGCTAGAGACTTTCCGTTTGTTGCAAAATGAAGGTAAATGATTGATTGTTACTCGAATGTAATAATTATGGCTTACGGATGCGTTTTTCAATCATTTCGGTTGAGTCAAAGTTGACCGAATCTTAAAATTCACTTTGGATGCTGGGTCCTTCTCCAGCATCCCAGTCTAAAACTCACCTCACATGCTCACTTCCAACAGGCAATATGCGCCTTTCACGGTCCTGACGCCTTTGTGACATCTCTGCAAACATTCTGTTGCAGCACGAATACGCTGACACTCGCAAAAGTTCAACAAAACACGTCTGCGTCAAAATATCGCTCCCGCAAGGTGCTGCTCTGATGCTCTCTGATGCGAGATGGGGGAAATTCGCGCATGCGCATCTGGGTGACGCTCAGAAACAAAACAACAGCTGGATCCGTGAACTCCCAGCATCCGCCGAGGCGCGGGATTTGAAATCTTCCGCAAACTAGGCCTACAATTATTTTTCCGCGAATATTTAAAAAAAGCATTTTCAGTTGATGTTTGCAACGTCCACTCGGCATTCGACAGACAATTTTGGACGACGTTTAAAACGTCCAACAGGCGTTTAAGGGCTAGATAGTATACAATGTATAATTTCAGCTTACAAAAACATCTTTGCAATGATTCCACCCTAGAGATTTCCATTTGTCAAGTTTCTTTTTTTACTGATTCCACTTCAAAATAAGTGAATTCATTCCAGCACTTGGGTGTCGTTATCAGCTTCTCATATATCAGTCAAATTATTCCCCTCATATCTCCTAACCATGACCTAAAAAGAATGCTCTGCCCAGCATCTTTCTTCTTCTTCTTCTGATGTTCTTACTGACCCATCCCTCCCTTTTGACAAGAATTTTTCTCTTACTTTTATCCACAGGCATTCCATTAATAATTATGTGGTTTATATTATCACCTATGGCATTAAAGAATACATGAATGTTCAATAAAAACATCCTGTTGTGCAAATACTCGCTCATATCTCTGTTGTGATATAGCTATGAGAAGTGTACAAAAGAATATGGATCATCATTAATGTCTTCATCTAAAAATGGTACTCTAATATTTAAGACATAACCCAAACTACTCAAAAAAAAATCCCAATATTTAGGGTACAAATGATGAAAAATGAAAACACATCCTCTAAGTCTCACCAAAATTGATAGTGTAACAGATACTCATAGCTCAAAATTAAAAGGTAGGAGTTACTCTTACACAAGATATTTTGACACTTACCTCAAATGAGTTCTTTTTACCATAGGACAATATTTCATTGAAATGATCTAGCCTATGATTTACGCAGTCTATAACAATGAATGGGAAGAATCCATCATCCACCTGTTTCTTGAATGACTTAATTAAAGATAACCTGTAGCTGTCCTCCAAGTCTGGTTCATATTCATATTCCATAATCTGAAAGAGTAAAAGTATTTAAGACAATATTTAAAAATATAAAAAATAAAGTTTTTGTGAAAATTTTTTTCAATACCAACCCTTTCTTATATGCTACAACTTTTTCATGCAAGACTCTATGCTGCTACCTGCTATGCCTCCTTCAGTTACATAAGAAGGACAAAACAACATAAATGAGGGGAAGGGAAGGGGGAAGGCAATTCACTCCGGTCATTGTTATTGTTTTTTTCACTGAAAAACATGTTTTCCGTTGTAAAGCACTGTTTTCCAATGAAAATCCATTAATAATATGTTGCCTGAATGCAATACAGGTGGAAGGATGAAGGTGCAACCATCCCGTGTGTCTTGATAAATGACAGTGAGGTATGAAGACAAAATATGACGCCAGGCCAATCCTCATAGAATCCTCAAGGTCAGGCAAGAAGGAAAACCCTGCAAGCAGTCAGCCAACCAAAGCTGGAAGCCAAATACATAAAAGCAATGGTTTTTACTCAATAGGAATTCATTACCAATGATACCAAATACTTTTATGAGGCATAAGACAAAAATCCTGGAATAGCAGCCTAATAACAGTGCCAGAACGTACAAGGATAATGGATCACACGGAGGAGGAGAAAGGGGAGTCTCACAAGCCACTCCGGTCAGTAACACTGGGCCAACTGCTACAACTGGTCCCAACAAATATCTAAATTCTTGTGAATTACATTCTATTAACAGATTCTGGTAAAAGTGGAATAGCACCTCCACATTCCTGCAACAAAGCAGCCTCCAAAACTTTATCTTAAGCCTTTGTGATAACTTGAAAAAGCCAGAAAGTAACTGTGTTCTTGGACAGGTACCTGGTCTGGCAAAGATTAACTTCAATTCACAAACAGGGGAATAAAAATCACCTTCACATGTCACTGATGTTGGCAAGGCATGGATGGCCGCAGGGGGGAACATAAAAGTCTCAGGCATGACATACAAGGGAAAGGACAACCTGAAGGAAGACCAATTCCGCAAATGTATTCCAAGCCAGACTAGACATGGATTTTACTGACACGCTTCCAGGAGACCAGGAACACCATGTAAACAGTCATAAGGGTAAAACCCAGGAGCAAAACCTCCTGAAAAGGGTCGTAAGGAGGTTTGGTCACACTCTTTGTGACCAGAGTTAAATTCCAGCCAGGAAGTTTTGAAGAAAACTTGTTGAGAGACTGGCCATAGTGATTAATAAGTCTGAAATGTCTTGTTCAGGGCCAAAATTCATGCCATGCTGAATCAGGCCATGTGAGAGAGCAATTCTACAGACCCTGACTGCTGGGAGGGACAACCTGTTTTGGTACTGATATAAGATCAAGATATCTGCAATCCAAGGAGCTGACAAATTAGGTGCATCAGTATTCTGTTTTGTTACACCATGCAATGAACTTTAACCATTTGCCAGGGTATAGGGTAAATTCTGTCCCACACTGTGTATTAACTCACCTACTGCAATTGCTAAGGAGCCCCTCTCAAACTCTAAGCTGGATAACCACCATATGTGAAGCTACAAGGATTCAAGACAACTATGGAACCGACCGGTGAAATCTCCACCATCTAGAAAGGATTCAGGGCTTTGGAGACTAGATCCAAAAATCTGGGAACAACTCCTTTCGGGGGAAAGACAAACTCCTTCATTTGCATGCAGACAGCCACAACTTGACAAGGATCTGCCTGAAGAGAAAGGGAAGAAAAGAGTGGACATCCAGACTGCGCCACACTTGCAGCACTAATCTTTATCTGTGAAGCAGCCAGAACTAATTGAAGAGAGCAGTACACTGGGAGTCTGCTCTTCAAGGGCACCATCAACAGGTCAGTGAGTAGGAATCCCTACAACTTTTGATGTTGAGTAATTATTCTGAAGGAAGGATCTTGAACTACCCGGTCATGGTGCCAGTGAATACATTTCCCAACTCTGAAATGATGGTAACACCATTCTCAACTACCCAAATGACAACCTTCATCACTACATGGCAAATAACTTGGAGAGGGTGCTCGGCTAATTCCTGGAGTCGGCAATGGTGGTCAAACTACATGATCCCAAGCACTGATCCTCTAAGGATCTCACAAATGTGCAGAGGCTGAGGAAGATGGCCTTTAACTGACAAAACTATGTGGAGATGCTCTGCCTGTGACCACATGCCCCATGCCTAAGGGTCCACATTAATATTGACAGTGAAAACTTCATTTCTTAATTACTGTAAAAATATTTAAAATGCAAATGTATAGATGCTGGTAACATACTGTGCTATTTATAAATGAAATCTCACACCATCAACACCAGCAAATGAGTATGTGCATACGTACATACCCTATGCAAACAATTGCGTTTATCTTTTGGATTGTAAAAATAAAAAATGGGAAAATACAGTAATAAATTAAGTGAGAATAGTGTAAAATATAAAAAGTGAATGAGTGTGAGTGTCTTATTGTATAGCCTTCAAAGTAAGCAATACCTCAGATCTCTATCTCTCTCGCTCTCTCTTTCTTCCTTATATTTTGCTTTCTTACAGTACACTACTGTACAAATCCTTTAACCCTTAAAGAACAGGCTAAATATATAAATAGCACACCCCCAGACCAGGCAAACTTTAAGGGTGGCCAATTTAAGAAAAAAACACTTCAATGGAAAGAGGAAGATATTATGCAAATGCACATGGTGTAGGAAAAAAATACTAAAAAATTTCCCTGTAACTTGCACGATTAGTTGAATGTGATTATTTACAACCCTGTGCAGGGCCTCTTATCCAAGACACTTGTAACAATATGCTAATTTTAGTGTTATACATATTTTTTCTAATAATTTATTCTATTTTATTTTCTAAAATTATAATTACAGCTCACAAAATATCCTAACAGATAAGAACTAAAATCAGTAACAAATTCTGAGTATATTTATTGTAAAATATTTACAAGGTTTACTGAGATGGGGAGATGCAGTACCTTTTTGTGAGGTATAAATGTTTTTCTAATATTTCTTCACACTTTTCTTTGTAAAATTGCAATTATAGCTGACATCCTAGCATAAAAGATAAGAACTACAACCAGCAGCAATCCCTGGGTATATTTATGAGCAATATCTGAATAAATTTTGCAGGAAAACATTCAAATTGTGGGAATGAGCCATAAATGACAATATGGCATTTTATGGCAACACTCAGACCTCAACTCAGTGACATGAGGAGTATACTGTAAGTCATTCAGAAGATTTCATGGGGGATGGTGTTAAATCTCCCCGTCCCAGTCCGTCTCATACATATTCATTGAAAAATATGCTTAAGGAATGTTGCTATTTTTAGTTCTTATCTTTTAAAATATGTTAGCTGTAATTGTAATAACTACATAACTTATTGAAAATATTTATTGCTCAATAAAATTAGCTGGTATTTTTACAAGTGTCTCAGCAAAGAGGCCAAACATAGGATTGGAAATATACCCTTTCAACTTCCTGTGGTAGGTAGAGAAAATTTTTGAGAATTTTTTTATAACCATGAGCATTTGTATGTCTTCCACTTCCCACTGATGCTTTTTTTAATTGGTAAACCTTAAAGTCTGCCCAGTCATGGGGTTTTGTTATGTATATTTAGGTTAGCCTGTGAGGGTTAAAATACCCGTAGGATGAAATCTCATGAAACTTGGACAGATCATCAGTATTATCAGAGGGGAAAGGCAAGGAGTGACCCAATTCTCAAGTGGGGGGCAGCTAACCCTCAATAAGAAAGAAGCATTCTTTAAAGGTGGTTAAGGAATAAAAGATAGCAAAAGACAGACTCAGCAGGATCTAATGGCATCACCAGTGGAATATAAATGCCTCATCCTCCCTTTCCTCTTTACATCCCTTCTCACTGAGGAAAGCCCAATCCACATATTTCTTACATGGGAAAGAATAGACACAAGCCCTGCCTCAACATTAAGAATGAAAATTAAGTGTGTTTACAAGATGCAGGGGACATGAAGCAGCAGCATGGCCAACCATAATCCTCACATCTACATAGGTCAATTTTTCTTCATCTGAGAAAAACACAACCACCCAAGACAAAAATAAAAAAAAAGTATACAAAATTTTTTATGTTAAACTCGGCCACATTAATCCAAAGGAAGATGGAGATTGTTAGTACACAAATCGTACATGGAACAGTCAAAATATATGATAGATGGGCATCTGTGAGGAGGATATGAGGTTCCCCACTCATTCACCAGAGCCACAAACACGGCTATCTTTGTAACTACCTTCATATGTGATGGTTTGTATTCCCAAAGGAACATATAGTTTTTAGCATAGACTACACTAAACCAATGACATGTCTTTGAAAAAATTTGTAAGTTAGTTACATTTAAATATCAGATACAAATAAAGCCTCAAGCATTCTGTCATTACCATTCTGAAAACTATTCCAAATTCATGAATTCATAAAATAATCAATATTGCATTACAGTACTGCAAAACTTAACTATAATACCACCAAATCAAGACTCCCATTTAAATTACTAATTTTATGAAAAATTTACTGAATACACAATAAAGTACTTGAACATTCTTGTTCCAACACTCTAACTAATAATGAACAAAATAGAAAATCAAGGATATCAAATACAGGTTGACCATCACTAATCCGGCAATCAGTAGTCCGGGACAATCAGTAATCCGGCACAAATTTCGGCTAGAGTAATTTCCAATGTTTCCGCATTAATTTTCAAATTTCCCGGGTCGCTGCGCTAACTCGCTCGCTGGCCGCTTTGATTTCGTGGCACAGTGTGCTGCATCAACAAACTGGTAGCCTAGCCTACATTATACTGAACTCTATTCACATATTAACAGTATTATACAAACATCAACATAACAAATGTGCATCTTTTTCATGGATCTTTTAAAAAGTTATGCTTTACTACAGTGTTTCCAATTGTATTATAAATTGAGATCAGTTTTGTTTTGGGAATCGGTATCACGGTGTTTATTTCGCCGCATTTAACTAAGTTGAAAGCACTTTTCTTACTTCTAGTTAGCGTAAATGAATATGGATACTTTATTTATTTAGGGCGAGGATATTTTCCGTTATATGAAGTGTTTTTAAGTCGAAATATAACTTAAATGTCTCATTGTGAAACTAATTCAGCTATTTGTTTTGTTAATATATGACGTTCTCGGGAATCGCGGCTGGCCGTTTTGGGGGAATGTTTGTTTTGTGTGAAAAAAATCAAGATTCCGTTCGCTATTTTCTCTTGATTTCATCATAATACGAACTTTACGTATTTATCTTTTATCGGCGTGAAAACAGTAGTAATTTGTATTCTTTCATGCCCAGTAGTTTTGATTAAAATACATTCTCTCTAGTTTTATTTACGGTCGAGTTTCATCCATGCTGCCGATGCATGATAATTTATAGTCATTGGCAGCTTCAACATTGTTTTCTCAGCTTCAGCTACAACTCGCAGCTTAAAGTTACTGTAGCAGTATATTTCCCTGCCGATCTTTTCTCCAAATAAGGGTATAGTGTAAAAAATATATCAGTCCTATTGTACAGTATTTAACGTCATTTGTAACATAACTACAGTAATTGTGTATTACCATACGATGGTTGAAATACAAGCACAACAGTTGTTATCCGATACCATTATTAGCAAAACAACAGTTTCCCATTCGGTTGTTTATGGCTGTACGCATTTACGCAAGAGTATAACGTTCCTAACAATACTTTTATCATTCTCTTTTACTTTTTTAACTAGCAGATGGAATAAAGAGATGGAGGAAAAGAAGTTGGTCTATTGTAAGTTGGTCTCTCTCGCTGCCTGCGCCTGCGTGAAATCTAAAAATATTTTTTCCTAAATATTTTCGTATCTGTATTAATTATTGCTAACCCCATCATAAACTCGAAATATCCTAAGTCGAATTATCGTAACTCGAGGACTACCTGTATTTGATAATTGTCTTTTCTTTATCAACCAACTTGTACTGATTTATGGGATACTTTAATTCTAAGAGGTGCTTAGCTACTGGGTTTCGTGTATTCTAGGCTAACAAATGGCTAATCCGGCAAAATGGCTAATCCGGCACCCTCCAGGTCCCAATGATGTTGGATTAGTGATGGTCAACCTGTACTACTTTACAATAAATTTCACATACATGTGCTCCCAAGGTTAATGATCCTTTTTACAATATTTTTACTTTGCGACAGTAATCACAAAAACGTATATTCTGCAGATGCTGTATTCCAAATACAGGCAGTCCCTGGTTAACGGCGAGGGTTCGGTTAACAGCCAAGTGCTGGTAACCAAAAATCACTGTTTACCAAATAAATGGCATTTAAGATGCTGAAAGTGCCTATGATGCTTAACGGTGCTGTTAACCGGTTAACAATGCTGAAAGTGCCTATGATCTGCTTAATGGCACTGTTAACCAGTTAATAGCCCCGTTGAGCAGTTTATCAGTGCTGATAAACCGCTTCCCTGCGGTGAAAATCTGGTTAACTTTGTCGTTAGCTAAGCGGTGTAAAACCGAAATGCCATTAACTGGGGACTCCCTACTAAATTATGATTTGTTCCAAGGCTAGCAATATGTGATACAAAACTCTCAAGTAAGTGCTGGGCATCTAGGCAGCAGCAGCACTCCTTATCTCCCAGTCTGCAATATGGTCACTACTGTACACAAATGAAACTCAGTACAGGTAGTGCTCGAGTTACGATAATTCGACTTACGATAATTAGCTTTTACGATGGGATTAGCAATTAATATCGATATGACAATATTTTGAAAATACGTATTTTTAAATTTCGCGGGCGACTGGCGCGAGGCAACAACGTACAATAAGGCAGCGTGCGATTATGCGATACGTTGGCCCGAGAGGCTGGAATAGGTACATTAATTCAATGAGCCGACCTCACTTGCCCTCGTTGTGTCGGAAGTTAAAATACAGGTAGTGCACGAGTGACGATAATTCGTCTTACGATAATTCGAGTTTACGATGGAGTTAGCAATTAATACCGGTACGACAATATTTAGAAAATATTTTTAAATTTCGAGCGGGCACAAGCAACAGCGTACACTACAATTGCCGTAGAATCAGGCAGCAAGAAAGACCAACTTACAATAGACCAACTTCTTTTTCTCCATCTCTTTATTCCATCTTGTAGTTAAAAAAGTAAGAGAATAATAAAAGCATTGTTAGTAACCTTATACTCTTGCAAAAATGCGTACAGCCATAAACAACCGAACGAGACTCTGTTGTTTTGCTAATAACCAAATCGGATAACAACTGTTTTGCTTGTATTTCAACCATCGTACGGTTAAACAATTATCGTAGTTATGTTAAAAATGACGTTCAAGTACTGATATGTTTTTACACTACCCTTATCCGCTTTGGAGAAAAGATCGGCAAGGAAATATACTGCTGCAATAAAATTAAGCTGCAAGTTGTAGCTGACGCTGAGAAAAGAATGTTCAAGCTGCTAATGACTATAAATTATCGTACATTGGCAACATGGATGAAACTCGACCGCAAATAAAATTGGAAAGAGTTTTAATCAAAACTACTGGACATGAAAGAACACATATTACTGCTGTTTTCACGTCGATAAAAGATACATATGAAAAGCTTGTGGTATGATGATGAAATCAAGAGAAAATAGCGAACGGAATCTTGATTTTTTTTGTTTACACAAAACAAAGGGCCAGCCGCCAACGTCATCTACTAACGAAAAAAATGGCTAAAATAATTTCACAACGAGACATATTTAAGTTATATTTCGACATAAAAACACTTTGTATAACGAAAAATACACATGTCCCTTATAAATAAAGTATCTAGAGATTCATTTACGCTAACTTGAAGCAAGAAATGCCCTCTGAACCGAGTTAAATGCATCGAAATAAAGACCAGCGTGATCGATTCGAAACCAAAACATTTGATCGCTATGATCGAATTTATAATGCAAAAGCAGTTTAAGAATATTTACGATTGGATACAGTGTAGTAAAGCATAACATTTTAAAAGATCCATGGAAAAGATGCACATTCGTTATTTTGATGTTTGTATAATACGGCGTGTTATGTGAAAATAGAATACAGTATAATGTAGGCTAGGCTACCGTATATGATATACGCAAAGTGCAGGCCAGGCCTTTTTGTTATTCAATTTCTCTTAATACTGGCTTATCATGTCAGTCTGCATTGAACCTGCAGAATTAGCTGACACTAATAATTACTATACCATATATGTATAAAGTATACTGTGTAGTGTAGGCTAGGCTGCCATATATGTATAGATGGTACTGATTACCCTAGTGTAGGCTAGGCCATATTCGAGTTACGATTTTTTCAACAAACGATGGGTTTTTTGGAACCTAACCCCATCGTAAGTAGGGGAATACCTGTATAGAGCATTCAATGAAATCAATGATCTTGACCACCTTAAGGATAAAAAGTGAATACGTGATGCTGTAAAACCTTTGGCATCTGTAAATTCCACTCTCACCACAGAGTTAAGAGCTGGGCTGATCAGTGAGATGGAGAAGTTACTTGTTATAGGGACAGAAGACCCAATAAAGAACAGTATGCCATTTAGCCTAGTAACATTCCAGACTTAAGCAAGAATTTAAGTCTGGGCATCCACACAACCATTCTGTTCCTCACTTTCTGCACAGTACTTTATCAAATACGAGATATTCAGCACTTCATTGTAAAATGGGTTTTGTGTTATGATTCTGCCCAACTGTAGGATAATGTAAGTGTTCTAAGCATATTTAAGGTAGGCTAGACCATGCTATGGTGTTCATTGGGATTGGTCTATTAAAATGCATTTTCAACTTAGGATATTTTTGTCTTAAGATAAGTTTACCGGGATGTAACCCCATTAAAACTTGTGGAGCATCTCTAAACAAAAACATTCTGTTCTAAAGCTATAAGAATGCCAAACATAAATCTGTAACAATTGTTAGACTATGAAAAAAATTTGTCAAGATAAAAGACTTACTTTGGTTTTCACTTTCCTTCCTGTGTCTGGGTCCTCAACCATTTTTTCAGTCTCAACCATGAAGTAATCATCCAGGCTAAGTATCCTTGGCGGGCTTCCTCCATTTTCTATTTCTCGATCCTTCAGGAGTGATTTTTAGATTTGTATTAGTTAAGTTTAACAACAAAAATCACTTCAAACATATGCCTTCAACTACCATAAATGGGATTTGGCAGAACAATTCCATATTAACTGTTACAATTAAATTTGGGCATTTAAATAAAGGAACTTTATTTTATGAGCTGGCTCGCAAGTGGATAATGGCTAAGACAAAACATATCAATACCCACACACAAATAGCAATATGCTCTGTAAGAATGAATATCTCTCAGAAATGGGAGCAGATGATTCCTTACTTATTTTTCAAACCTTTCCACAAAATCTCCTGAATAAAATTCTGAATATTGTGGAACTAACAGCTTCATCTGAGTAACAAGAATAATTTTAGAATAAAATCCAGAGCCTCGTCAATTAGTGCTATGTAAAAGAGCAAATGTAAAATCAAAAGTAAAACTTTAATAGCATGAATAAGACTGACTGAGCAGACCAGAGGCTGTAGAGTTACTCCCACATTAAAAAATCAATACAGCATACAGTACTCTTGCCCTGAATAAAGAAGTACTTTTAAAAGACTTTACCACTAAAACCAAATTTGAAAGATAACAGTCTCAGTGAGGAATTATAAAATTGACATTTACTCTGAAATGGAAAAACAAATCTAATGGTCTTCAATACTATTATCATCATTATCATAAACATTTCTATGTGAGCCTTTCCTTGTATAGGGTTAGAAGTATAATGGCCATCAATACTGGATATATAATTTGTACACTAATGAATTATCAGTCCTTTTCTGGAAATCTTTCAAACTACTGATATATATGTTATGTAGATCTCTCTAGTAAAAATAAATAAATAAAATTACCAGGTTTATCACCAAGTGTTATTACAGAATATATACAGAATAATTTGTACACTAATGAATTATCAGTCCTTTTCTGGAAATCTTTCAAACAACTGATATATTCTGCAGATCTCTCTGGCAAAAAAAAAACAATAAATAAATAAAAATAAAAAAATAAAATTACCAGGCTTATCACCAAGGTTAGTCCAAAGTATGACATTTTTTATGATAAAATCAAGTTTTATATATACCTACCAAGCAATTACATAGCTACTAGCTTTTTACACAGTAGTCTAACGAAATTCAAATTTTCGCAGTGGTGCCACCATCACTTATGCAAGTGACAGGGTCCCCACCCACTTTGGGACGGATATGTACAACTCAGCATAGCGATTCAATTCGTTTGATGCCCAAATGTTCACTGAGAGGAGGAGGGTGGGCTCCGATTATGCTTGGAAAGCATAATATATAAAACTTTATTTCATCATAAAAATTTCATTTTTATATAAGTGACTTACCAAGCAATTACGTAGCTGATTCCACATTGCGAGGAGGTGGAAATCATGGACATGTTCTAATCCAAACCATTAATAAAGATGACGATTTTGAACTAGACAGGTTGCTAGCAACGGGTTAACGCTTGTTGTAACTTAAATGGTAAGAGAGCTGCTTCAGGCAGGCACTGACTCTGGTCATCTTAACCTGTAGAGGGCGTGGCAGTATTGGCCACTTCAGAACAATGTCCAAATTCCAGGCTTTTCGAATTTGGAGGTTTCAAAAAATCTGACAAGGTTGCTGAGACCTTGGTTGGATGACAGATGCAGGCCCCTATGCTTAAACACCAAAAAAAGCACTGACCTATACCCCCTGATGGTAGAGGGAGACGACTTCCTATCTGTCCTCAAGAAAGGTAAAAAGTCAGCAAACTGGCTTATAGAGGTTTCAGAAGATGAGATATTATTATGTCGGTACCATCCTCAGAAAACTGACCACTTGGATTGGCAGAGCCTGCTAGCAGAAGACCAGAGTGGACAATCCTTGATGAAGCCTGAGGAAGTGGGGCTGATTTGAGCAGCGAGTGTCTTTGTGGCAGAAGTCTTGGGAAGTCCACTAACAGACGCAGCAGATCCAGAAACCATTCCTTCCTGGGCCTGAATGGAGCGATCAGGGTCACTGAGATGTTCTGGTGAGAGAGGTTATTGATCACCTCCTTGATCAATCCAAAAGGTGGGAAGGGGTGGACATCCAGACCGTTTAATCCAACAGCATGGCATCCGTTGCCCACACAAGAGGGTTCAGGACTGCGGAGCAACAGAGAGGCATACAATGATTTCTCAATGTTGCGAGGGGGTCCACAGTTCGTTTGCCTCAAGGTTTACAGAAATTGTTGCATTTGAGGGAGTCCCGAATCCACTCCATCAGCAACACCTGCTTGCAGCAATTCAATTTGTCTGCAAAGACGTTCATTTTTCTCTGCTCGAAACGAATGATAATCTTCACTTGGTACTGATCCGCTGGAGAAGGAGGTCTTTCGCCGTATCGTAGTGAAGGAGTGGGTATCCCCTTGTTTGTGCACGTAAGACAAAGCCATGGTGTTGTCTGAATAAACCACTACCACTTTGCCAGAAACTAAAGGAGAAAAAGCCTGGAGACCCAGTCGAATGGCCTTTAGTTCCTTCACACTGATATGGAGAGCTCTCTGATCTACAGGCCACATCCTTGAGATCTTCAGACTCCTTAGAAGGGCTCCCCAACCTAGACCTGAAGCGTTGGAATAAAATTCTAGGACTGGGTGCAACAGCAGTTGGAATAAAATTTTAGGATTGGGTGCAACAGCAGAAGAGACTTCCCCTCTTGAAGTCTTTCTACGGTCAACCACCATCGAAAGTCCGTCTTGATCTCTGAGGAGATGGGGAAAAAGAAGGAGTCCGGTAGGGTTTTCCTGCTCCAGCATGCTTTTCGATAAAACTGAAGTGGCCTCATGTGAAGCCTGCCCAGCTTTATGAACGGTCCCTAGCAGATTCAACCACCGAAGCGCTGAGCAAGTCAAAGGACAGCAGAGCAGCCAATCGTCAAGATAGGGACAAATGTTGACATCATGAAGGTGAAGCCATTTCCCAAGAGGAGCGAGGATTTGAGTGAACACTTGTGGGGCATTGGACAGGCCAAACAAAAGGCTCGAAACTGGAGAACTTTGCCATGAAAAATGAACCTCAGGAAATTTCCTAGAGTCTGCATGGATGGGGACGTGAAAATAGGCGTTCTGCATGTCCAGGGTGTTGCCCTGACGGAGAGAGGATATGACAGAACGGTTTGTTTCCATGTGAAACTTCACTTTCACCACGAACAAATACAGGGAACTGACATGCAGCACAGGTCTCCTCCCCACCCCCCAACTCCCTTGGGGGCTATGAACAGACGGTCGTAAAATCCCTCTGAGTTGAGATCCATAACCACCTCTATTGCCCCTTTGCGAAGAAGGGACCCTACTTCTCAATAAAGGACAGGATGCTTGTTGGAGTGAGCCGAGTAGGCAGTCAAGTTGATCGACAATTTGGATAAGAGAGGTTTATCTTGGAAAGGGATGGAAAATCCTTCCCAAGAGGGGTGCGAAGGACAGTGTTCTCATTTCTTAGCGGCTGGAATAAAACAAGACTTCTTGATTGATCTAGATGGGAGTGTAGATTGGTCCAAGGTCTAGATTGAGGTCTATACTTTCCTCCCCTACAGGGCTGCTGTAGAAGAGTGAAGGACTTGGTTGCTGTTGCGAGGGCTTCCTAAGGCCGCTTGGAAGATTGAGCCAGAAGATCAGTTGTCACTTTCTTCTGAAGGTCTGACAGGACATCCATAACAGTGGCTTGAGGAAGAGATGGGATCTGTTTAATGGAGAGAACAAGAGAACTGACTTGTGTTGCAGTGACTCCTTTAGTGGCAAAGGAGCACCACAGCTCTCACTTCTCCAAGATTCCCACTGAAAACAATACTCTGAACCAGTCAGAAGAGAGATCTTCGGCCAAGACCAGACAATCCTCAATTTTTCTAGCTAAAGTCCCCACCATGCAATCAAGGAAGCTAAAAACTTTTAATAACCTGCACAGGTCCTTGACAAGATGGTCCAGTTCGGGCAAAGAGAAGGAAATCTTGGCTGTGGGGGACGCAAAACAACGTGTGGTGTCAACCAGACCACAGAAAACCCCCTGGGAGGAGGCAGAGACTCCCAAGGAGGGAGCTTCCCCAGTGGCGTAGAATCGACCCTTTTTCTTGAGATGTTTGGAAGGAGGGAAGGCAAAGGTTGCTTTACCTTGGTCCTCTTCATGGCCAGCCACTCATCCACTTCTCGAAGAAATTTCGTTGAGGAAGAGGAAAGCAACAGCTTGGGGAGGAAAAAGACGACGTCAGCAGTCCATTTCCTCATAAGAAATGTCGAGGCTGGGGAATCAGGAGCAGCAGGCTCGAAGAAGTCTGGAAAATTCGCCAGAAAGAATCTTAGCAATAACGAATAAGCATACAAAGGAGTGGTATCTTGTTCCCGTTCATCCTCATCAGAAGAGATAGGGATTAAGGAGGTGTCCTTGCTCTTGGAAACGACAGTTTTTGTCTTTAAAAGCCCATAAGTTCCTCAAGCTGACACTTAATCAGGGCTAAAGTAGCACCTTCCTGAGCTATGAAGAAGGAAGAGGCGCCAAGCATCCCATGTTGGCTCCAAGTGCCCACTGTTGACGCCGAGCGCCCAAATGTTGGCACCGAACAGTCAGGTGCAGAAGACTGATGAAGCGGGCACCAAACGAGTCAAAAGAGAAGGGTGCTCTGAGCTGAGAGAGCACTTTGCAGGTCATGACAGGCACTTACTCAAAGAATCATGTCGCTTCAAGACAAAAATGGGCGCTCGAGACTTGAAAGACAAAACTGCAGAGGGATCAGGGCTATCACTAGCCTCCTTATATCTCTTGATAGGAGGAGGGGAGATGTCTGCCACATCGGAGTGTCTTTTCAAAGGCCGAGAGACGAAGATTGACGCCGCTGACACCTCACGTCTGGCAAAGAGTCTTCCAAATCTGACGACAGACAAGAAGCACTAAACAAGACGCCTTTCCAATGGCACTCTGTCGTAGCCTGGGACCGTGCAACAGGCTCAACGGAGGGGGCAACTGCCTGTGGGCAAACCCCACTGGCCTCCCTTGGACCTCCAGTATGTCTTCTCCCTGGTGCGGGGGAGTGGGACAGTGACCTTCGTCTAGGAGCACCAGGGGTCGGACAGCCACCTCCTCAACACTCACAACACTGTCACTGGGTGCAACAATGACACTTGGCACCATTTTCAACACAAAATCCCTGAAAGAGGAAGTTAATTCCATAACAGTATTGGCTAAGAATTTTGCTTCAAGACTGGCAACAGTGTTGGGATCAGGAGCATGGGAACCTGGTAAAGGAGTGTGGGGTAAACGTGTAGGAGCGCTAAGGATGGGAGGCATAACATGAATCAAAGGAGAAGAAACAGAGCTATCTTCTACTACATCAGGTAAAGAAAGAATCTCATGACTACCTCTACTTTCGGCTCTAAGGGCCGCCTTCCTTTTCCTATCTCAGTCTAAGTTGTCCAGATGGGATTTTAAGGTGTTCCCTAACTACCTTACCCATCCTGACACTCCGGACATGTAAGCTCTCTACTAATTTCCTGCCCCCTACACTTGCCACACTTTGTGTGCAAATCATAGGACACTAACAAATCTAATTTTACACCCCTCAATGCAATAACAAATGCCTGAAGGTCTAAAATCTGACATATTTGTCTATCTTTAGAAATAAAGTTAACTAATGATATTACTATGATAGGAAAAGCCACCACAAAAAAATGAGAGAGAACACTTCGCCAAAAATACAGGACAAATAATCCAAAAAAGATGACGCAGAGACTGCACAAGACTACCGGCGTTAATCAGCAGCCAGCAGAAAATAAATTGAAGCTCTATGCTGAGTTGTACTTATCAGTTCCGAAAGTGGGCGGGACCCTATCACCTACACTAGCAATGGTGGCGCCACCGAGAAAATTTGAATTTCGTTAGACTCCCACGTATAAAGCTAGTAGCTATGTAATTGCTTGGTAAGTCACTTATATAAAAAAGTACATATATGGGCAAGCAAAGTAACCCAATTTGCACAAAAAGTTAGGGTACCTGAGGATAATCAGTCTCTCCCTGTTAAGCATCACATAAATTTTTCTAGAAAAATCTATGACAAACCATGCAATCTAATGTTACTGGGCAAATATTTTATTTCAGTATATACTACGGTTACGAAACAAACATTAAAAGGAAAAACTATCAATATACAGGCTATTTCTTTTGTCCAAAAGAGAATCCTTTAAGGTAAAAAAAAATCTAGCTGACACCATACATTAAACTGTGTATCACAACCAGCATAAATAAAAACAAAAACAAGCAAGCAAAAAAATTTTCATTCACACTTGCATCATACCATGTTCAAGTATTGAGAATTTTGAGGTAAAATGCCTGAGGTTTTATCCAAAATTTATTGGAAAATATGTTGGTTTCATTCAAAATAATATAAAAACTTCCTGACATATCCTACAGGGTCTTCTTTATTTTATATCTTAAACTTCTTGCCAGAGTCAACAGTAAAACCAAATACATCTCTTGCACAATCTACAATAGACCAATCAACTGGCATGGCACAGCATCCGATTTAGGAAGAATAATACGTGTCAAATGGCAGGACTTTGTTAGAAATGATATGATATGGAAAACTGAAAAGTTAAAAATGTAGATGAGATCATAACATGGAAGTGGAGATGAGTTGGAAATGTCCTGTGCACAACCCCTAGGAGAATAATAAGTGACAGTGCCACCTGAGCCCCTATGAACACCAAACTATTTGACGAATACCTACTTAGATATGCACTAGGAAGGCAAAAGTGGTGGAATTTCAGAAGCCTTTTGCATCATGGCTATAGCTACACTAGTGCCGCTTTCATATTGTCAGCTTTACCAATATTTGCAAATTAGCTTTGGAATTTTTTTTTTGAGAAAACACCACATAACATACTGTAATACACATTAAATAAATGTACAATTGGTCAAGGGATGAGTACCCTTCTGCCATTCAAAGCCATAAACCCTACCTAGTTGTTGATGAGTTGTGAGGAGGGAGTGGTGACAGCCACTGCAGGTACTCATGAAAAACTTCTCTAATTGAAACTAAGCTAGATCAAACTTACACATGACTATGCAGTGGCCAAGGGTGAGAATGAAACCTAAGGAAACACCACTTCTGCGGGAGAAACCCTTGGTCTCAAGAAAGCAGTTATAGACAATATGAGTTCCAGAAGGCCTGGGCACCACTCCAGCTGGAGTACAGTGTATAAGTGTATGAGTCCACCCAATGTTCAGCAGGTCCCAAAATTTTGCTGGCAGCTAACTCAACAGACCAGGGACAGAAGCCTATGTGTCTAGGCTCAACCAAACCTGAAGCAGGACATCAACCATCCAAATTACAAGGCCAGTCACAGGAGACTGCACAGAGGAACTCAACAACATTGCAGCAGATCCATTTAAAGAATAATAATTGGTCTGCAGACATCCTAAGAAAGAGACTATCCCAATTCAAGGACTTGGGGTGTCTGCATGGGGCTCAGTCTTTTGTAATAAGACCCCAAAACAACTGAGGCATGAGAGCAACCTATCTTTCCATAGAAGCAAAAGTCCCCACATATAGCACACACAGCAAATCCAACCATGACCCTACTAGAATCTGTGGGAAGGAGACAAAATTAGCACCATTCACTCTGACCTACTGGTAAGACAGTCAGCTCAAAAAAGAGGCAAAGACTGCCTGGAGTTCAATGAAGCCAAAGTGACAGCAAACCCAGCAGTGGCTGCGAGAGGTTCCCATTCCAGGGCAATCAAACACATGGAAAGATCTGTGACCAGAGGAATGTCCGCAGCAGGCCCTGGTGGTCAGCCATCAACAGATATCACAGAGAAAGGTCTGGATTAAATAACTGAATTTAGGTTTAAGAGCCAAGTATTGGAACAACAAAGCCATCATTTTAATCAAAACCTGAGGATAACACCTAATTTTTTCATGCAGGCCTTTGCTGCACACCAATACATTTGTCATATATAGTCTATTTTGCTCTGGCATAAGGTTGTATATTGCCTGAGCAGGTTAGTTCTATCTGCTCCCATTCATGTGTCCTGGACTTTCTAACTCTAACATCAAGATCACCAATATGAGACTTAAACTAGTCTTTTGTCAAAGATGACACCTAAAAATTTAATTTCCTTTTCTTATAGAAGAATGGTCTGAAAGACAGTATTTCATCGTATCAGAGTTACAGCAAATCCAATTACAGGCAGTCCCTCGTTATCAGCAGGGGTTCTGTTTCAACGGCGTGACAATAAGCAAAAATCGCCGATAACCGAAAATCAATGATTTTTGGTTATCTGCAATTTTTGCCAAACATCACTGATTTTCGGTGCTTATCGGCGCCGCTAAGCGCTGAAAATTACTGATTTTCAGTTATCGGCACCTCTGTTGGGTATGTATCAGTGCATATTGCTGCTGAACATTGCCAATTTTCATTGCTAGACAAGCGCCGAAAAACCAGATCTCTGATAACTGAGCCCGCCGATAACCGGGGACTGCCTGATGAGTTTTTCATGATGAAAATTTAAACCCTCCATAGTCAGCCCATTTACTGAGTCCGGAGTTTACTAAAAAAAAAGTGACTTTGGAATGCTGCTGGAATATAATCTATCAAGCTGTTTATTGCTGCTGCAAATGAGGTAATGTATAACACACTGACTTGTGGAATTCCCTCTCCCTGAAGATATGCTACTCCTAAAAATTAAAACCCAATTCACTTGAACCCTTTCGCTTATAAACAATTACGTCTGTGGGAAGTGGTAGTGACTCAGTGGTGAGAATTAACGTTTATACCTTTTTTTGTTCAAATACGCATGCATAGCTCAGACAATTTTCAAGGTAGACTGCTAAATTTTATTTCATTTGCAGCATAATAGTTATTCTATATATTGGCATAAAACATCATGCCAAAAATTACTTTTATGTAGGCTAAATAATGAGTAAAAATCACGATACAAGAAAATTTTGCATTTTTCTCTATAAATAACAAAGAAAAACCTGCAATAAAACTTTGTTGTTTATCCATTGCGCATCCAAGTAAATTACCTAGTTATTGCAATGCAAAAATTTGTGACTATGGCAAAGAAAATATGAAAAAATAAATTAAAAAGTAGCAACACATTTTCCATAAGAAAAGTGCGTCACCCATGCAATACGCACAAAAAATATTCAGTAGATCTTTTTTTGCTCAAAGACCCATGACGCCAACAGTTTTCAAGGAACACTTAATAATTTAATTTTGTTTCATTTTTTCAGCTAAATTATCACTCTATAAAATGGCATAAAAATGCTCCAAAAACAACTTTATGTTGGTGAAATAATGAGTAGAAATTACTAAATAAGTGAATATTTTTCTCTTTCCAAAACAATAATTTTGCCAAAAAAAAATTTGTAATAGTCATCGTTGTAAACCATACTATACCGAGATAAATTACCTAATTATTGGAATGAAAAATGTTGTAATTATAGCCAGGAAAAAAAAAAATGAAAAAAAAAAGCATCACATTTTTTGTAAAAAAAAAAAAAAAGTGCCAGTCACCCACGCGATATGCACAGAAAACTTCTTATACCCTTTTATGTTCAGACTCATAGCTCCAACAACTTTCAAGGTGGACTGCTCTAACTTGTTTCAATTTGCAGCTGTATGATCTTCTATATACTAGCATAAAAAAAGCTCTCAAAATAACTTTATTTAGGTGGAATAATGAGTAGAAATTACGAGATACGAAAAAACTGCATTTTCTCCTAAAAAAAAAAAAAAAAAAAAAAAAAGTGTTTGCAATAAAGATAGATAACACATCTTTTGCAAATGCAAAGTTGTAATTTTCCAAGGAAAATATGTAGAAATGGATGACAAAATAACATCACGTTTTCCGTAAAATAAGTGGCTCTCTCTCTCTCTCTCTGAGAAAAAATATAATTATAGAATAAAAATCTAAAACTATACAAAACAAAAAACATAGAAGTTACATATGCATAAAAAATCTCTCTTTCTCTCTCTGCACACAGAAAAAAGGCAAGTAATGTAATTCAAAAATAAAAAGTTAAAACTATACAAAACAAATATACATGCCAATTACATATGTATAAAAACATATTCTCTCTCTCTCGCGTGCAGAAAAATGATAAATAATTTAATTATAGAACAAAAATCTTAAGCAATACAAAACATATAAACATACACATTACATATGTATGAAAGATATCAAGAACATCTTGTCTGCTGGTTTGTGCAAACTTTTTTCTCTTTGACATTTGCGTATGGCATCAATAAGCAGAGGACTTAAATTTGGATGCCGTTTATATCAGTCACTGGTAAGCGAAAGGGTTAATAGGGAAATCTGGTTCACCCATACTCAGAAGTAAAGAACTGATGTTATGGTAGCTAGATAAGTCACAAAGTGTTGGAAAATGAATACCACACACATTCGTGTCATCCATTCTCTTGTATTATGCGACCCTTAAAATTTTGTCCTCAAAACATGATTTCATCTATCTCGTGTACTGTGCAAACTGTATTTAATGTGCTTCAATTTTGGTAGATTACACTAGGCTACGCTTAGTGTGCCTGTCTCAGTTTTGGTGCATTCAACCTATAAAACATACAACTAATTTTGGTGCATTCAACTGATAAAACATATAAATAAGTTTGATTTTTAAATTATTAACCCTCTAACGCCGAGCCTCTATTTACAAAAACGTCTCCCATATGCTGGCGGCGTTCGGGAGTTAGCGCCGAAGCGGAAAAAAAGTTTTTTTCAAAAAATCACAGCACGATTAGTTTTTAAGATTAAGAGTTCATTTTTGGCTCCTTTTTTTGTCACTGACTAAAGTTTAGTATGCAACCATCAGAAATGAAAAAAAAATCATTATCATATATAAATATTGAAATATATGACAGCACAAAAAAAATTTTCATATAGAATTTTATACAAATCGCGCTGTGTGAAAAACGGTTAAAGCTAACGCGTTATTTTCTTTTTCTTTGTATTGTACACTAAATTGCAATGATTTTGGTATATAAAAAATTGTAAAACGATCAAAGCAACTCAGAGAAAATATTATCACAAAATGATGTATGAATTCGTAACGTGCGGATGTAAAAAAATGTTTTTTTCAAAAATTCACCATAAATTGAAATATTGTGCTAGAGACTTCCCGTTTGTTGAAAAATGAAGCTAATTGATTGAATATTACTAGACTGTAAGTGTTTTAGCTTACAATTGCAGTTTTCGACCATTTCGCTCGAGTTAAAGTTGACCGAAGGTCGAATTTTTTCTATTTATCGTGATTTATATGAAAATATTTCAAAACTGATAAAAGCTACAACCATAAGTTATTTTCTGTTGTATTCTACATGAAATTGCACACATTTTCATATATAAAAGTTTATGTAACGACTAATATAAAACGGTGCAAACATTACGACAACGTGACGAAAGAATTTCTGAGATGTTCGGCCGAGTTACCGCACGGATGTAAGGAAAATTCACCATAAATCAAAATATTGTGCTAGAGACTTCCAATTTATTGGAAAATGAAGGTAGACTGAATATTACTAGAATGTAAGAGTTTTAGCTTACAATTTCGTTTTACGACCATTTCAGTCAAGTTAAAGTTGACCGAAGGTTGAAATTTTGGCAGTTATCGTGATTTATGTGAAAATATTTCAAAACTAATAAAAGCTACAACCATGAGTTATTTTCTGCTGTATTCTACATGAAATTGCGCACATTTTCATATATAAAAGTTTATGTAACGACTAATGTAAAACGATGCAAACATTACGACAACGTGACGAAAGAATTTCTGAGATGATCAGCAGAGTTACCGCGCGCAGACGTAAGGAAAAAGTTTTTTTTTTCAGAAATTCACCATAAATCGAAATATTGTGCTAGAGACTTACAGTTTGTTGCAAAATGAAGGTACATGATTGAATATTACTAGAATGTAAGAGTTTTAGCTTATAATTGCATTTTTTTACCATTTCGGTCAAGTTAAAGTTGACCGAAGGTTGAAATTTTGGCAGTTATCGTGATTTATATGAAAATATTTCAAAACTGATAAAAGCTACAACCATGAGTTATTTTCTGTTGTATTCTAAATGAAATTGCGCACATTTCCATATATAAAACTTTATGTAACGACTAATATAAAACGGTGTAAACATTACGACAACATGATGAAAGAATTTCTGGCGCGGACGTAAAGAAAAAGTTTTTTTCAAAAATTCACCATAAATTGAAATATTGTGCTAGAGACTTCTAATTTGTTGCAAAATGAAGGTAAATGATTGAATATTACTAGAATGTAAGAGTTTTAGCTTACAATTGTGTTTTTTGACCATTTCGGTAGAGTCAAAGTTGACCGAAGGTTGAAATTTTGGCAGTTATCGTGAGTTATATGAAAATATTTCCAAACTGATAAAAGCTACAACCATGGGTTGTATTTTGTTGTATTTTACATGAAATTGCACACATTTTCATATATAAAACTTTATGTAACGGCTAATATAAAACAGTGCAAAAATTACGACAAAATGATGAATGAATTTCTGAAATTTTCGGCCGAGTTACCGCGTGGACGTAAGGATAAAGATTTTTTCAAAAATTCACCATAAATCGAAATATTGTGCTAGAGAATTCCAATTTGTTTCAAAATGAAGGTAAATGATTGAATATTACTAGAATGTATGAGTTTTAGCTTACATTGCGTTTTTCGACCATTTCGGTCGAGTCAAAGTTGACCGAAGGTTGAAATTTTTTGTAGTCGACGTACGGTACATCCACTCGGCACCCAACAGACAATTTTAGTTGATGTATGATACGTCCAGTCGGAGTTTAAGGGTTAATAGGCCTACAAGCATACGTTTGGTCAGCTAAAGGCAAATCATCATATATTCAACCAGACTTATCAAACTTATGGTTTATTTAATAATTCACTACTATTTCTTACAATTAACAAACACTTACTACAGTATTTCATGCAAAACACTGGCATAAACAAGTTACCATATCTAGCTACCATAACATTTGGTTCTGCACTTCTGGGGATGGATGAATCATCCGTTGACTATTAAAACCAAAGTTTAATGTAAAATCTGGTAGGCTATTTTCTTGATTACGAGTGTTCCATCAGCCCCTAGCTATAACCCCTTTCATTCAAGAAACAGATGTTTGCCAATGTTAGTTACTGTAACTATCACACATCTATGAGTTGCACTACAGTTGTCAACTTGTTACTAATTCTAAATGGTGACTTTCATAAGTAAAAATTAAATAAATCTCTTATCATCCTTCACTCAATGGAGGTCTTACAAAAGTACAGCACTAAATTTAAGCTTCATGATGTGACTGCTGCTGAAACATAAGACATGCAGACTGCAAAATGTTTTACAACAAGCAAAAGCAACGTGTGAAACTGGTGAAATCAAATCTTTATTTACAATTTACAGCATTTATGAATAAAGATAAGCTGCATTTTTTAATGCAGCTTTGTTAATTTACAAAAAAAATAAAAGCATCTCTGAATTAACTTCAATTACCAACTAATGGCAGCTGGGATGTCTGTAGTGCTCAGCTATTATTTGGCAATGATGACATTGGTAAAACTCAAATGGCTGATGATTTTGCAAATGTAAACAGTAGCACAATGCAAATGGCACATGATTGCACTGTTCATGCTGATAATATAACAACACATTATAAATATATATATAATCAGAAAACCAACAGTTTTGCAAATAGCCTAATCATGGAAAACCGTTCATTAAATCATCCTGTATCTGTGTATGGTGTAATCCCTAAAATCAAGTTGAAAATTATCTTTGAAAGATCATATGATACACGAGTACATTGTGTCCAGTATGTAAAGCCATTAAATGATGTGCTTCTGAATTATGGCAATTACTTTTTATATTCTACCGTAACATTTTGATTTGTAATCATTATCTAATAATTTACAGACAACAGATATTCCAGTCTGGCATCATCTGGAAACTTGTGTGTCCAACAGAGGTGTTTAGGTATTAGTCTACCACTGATAATGAAAACCCTGGGCCTATCAAGTCTTAACATTGGGGTAAATTAGATGCTTGGTGATTTCTGGAGGAATATTTACTGTAAAAGCATGCATGCAGAGAGAGAGAGAGAGTGATTGATTTCAAGCAGAATAAAAAAAAATTACCTTTATCATTTTTGCTACAGACAATTACCTTTATCATTTTTGCTACAGTGGTTTTTCCTGATCCAGGAGGTCCTCTCAGAATGATCACCATTTTCGGAGGACGCATAAATCGTCCAGGAACAGATATTAAATCCTCTATAGTAACAGTTTCACCAATGACCTCAGGCTCTTTCTCTTCAATCTTTGGTGAAGGTGGAGGTAGTGTCCTTAAACCAGTTTTGGGTGTTATTGATCTATAAAAGTAAACTACATTAAAATCACAACTACCAACCTTACAACAGCAATTAACTGTATTTGGATTAACAGAAATGTACATTACAATTAACCTGGGAATTACCAATCTAGAGAATAATTTTCATATTAGTGTTCTCTTAAGAGCATTTGCTACCCATTTCAGGGACCGCGAGTCATTGTTTTTCTCAAGTACCTTTCAAGCTAATAATTTGATCAAAATAGTACTTTGATACAGTGTATGAGACATCTCCTGCTAATTTTTGGTAATATAGTGCATTGCCAAATGGTGTTAGTTAAGGGTTTACTCTTGACTTTTAAAGGCAAATTTGCACGAGTCAGCAAGCCCAAATTACATAATAGAACGTCTGCTATCCCCCGTAGACAGGAAAGGGGGGGCAGAGATGAGGAGGCCAGGGAAGTGGGTTGAGGGAGGGATGTGAAGGGAAGGGAGAGGGAAGGATGGGATGGGGATAAAGGACGTTTGAATGCATAGGTTGGCGATGCTTGGCAGCACCATATAAGTCATGAGTAAATGCCTTAACTAAAACTATTTGACAATTCACTATATTACCAAAAATTAGCAGGACGTGTCTTGTACACTGCGTCAAAGTACCATTTCGATCAAATAATTAGTTTGAAAGATATGAGAAAAACGATGACTCGCGGTCCATGAAATGGATAGTAAATGATTCACTAATTATTCAGCATGTTCCATGACTAGTAAAAAAGGTCAACAAAGAGGTGATTCTGCATCATATTTATGTATTTTACTAAAATACTTAAATATTTCTTGGCTACCTATTCCCTAAGTGTCTTCATACTCAAAATTTGCGACTAAAATTACAGTATACAACTTTTAATGAACTTATTTTTGTTATGTGTCCCTTCATACATTAGTTTTCCTTCTTTCAAAATTTGTTCTACTAATAAGATATTGCTTCTGTATAAAATAAACTAGCAAAATATGTCCGCATCTCTAAAATTTATTACATGATCACATGGTGGAAGGGACATATAAATATATTGAAAATTTATCGTTTATACTTTTCAAGGAAACTTTTCAAATCATGACATAAATCTCATAAAAGGTGATCAGGGAAACAGAATCACCTACCTAGATGGAGACCGTGAACATAAGGGTGACCTGTCTCGTCCTTCTACCATGGGTGGGGGAGGGTAATTGCCTGGTCTTGCAGCAAATGGTGAGCCACGCATTTCATTTGGTCCTCTACTATCCTCCCTGCTCGGTCGTAACCCTCTTTCTCTCATGATTTCTGCACGCATCATCTCTTGTCCCTTAAAAACATTAAAACTCTAAATTACACATAGAAATGTTCAACAAAAATTATGTTTTTTTTTATAAAATAAAGTTGTATATATACTTACCAAATAACTACTTAGCTATTAGTTTCTAACTATCGCAGCAGCTTAAATTTGAAATTCGTGGTAGCATTCTATTGTTCTGGTGTCGGTAACTCGAGCCCATCCACTTTCCAGGAAGGGTAGGTACAACACAGCTGAAGAGCTCAATATTCGTTTGTGCCCTATGCCCATGAGAGGGGAGGAGGGAGGGCTCTGATCATGTAGTTACTTGGTAAGTATATAAAACTTTATCATACAAATGTCATTTTTATATAAAGTCATACCCCGAACTTACGCAAGGTTAGGTTCCAGAACCCCTTGCGCAAGGTGAATTTTCGGGTAAGTTTGGCAAGGTCTCTAAAAATGCTAATAAATGCTTATTTCTAAAGTTTAAACACTAAATATGACCCTAATCATGCTCCCAAATTATTAAGTTAACTTTTAATGAGATTAAAGTTACTGTAATTTCATTTAAAAGTCAGCTTAATACATTACCCTTAAAAAAAGAAATAAATGCTTGACATAAAAATAGAGTTGGAAGAGAATTTCTGTCTCTCTCTCCTTCCGATTAATCTATTTTTAGAAATCTTCTCAACCTCTTTTTAATAACTTCTTTATTCTATATCTCTTTCTCTTTGTTCTGAAATGCTTTTTCAAGAACAAACAGTGTTTTTTATTTTGGCTAATACAACTCTTGGTTGTTATGTATTTGCCACACTAGCATATTTACACTTTGTAGATGGTACAGGTAAAATTAGATCAATTTAAACTATCTACTGTACAGGTAAAGACGTAGAGAGAAATAATTTGTAAAAATGTGTGAGTGCTAACTATGAGAGAGAGAGAGAGAGAGAGAGAGAGAGAGAGAGAGAGAGAGAGAGAGAGAGAGAGAGAGAGAGAGAGAGAGAGAGAGAGAGACAGGTTGTCCTTACTTAAAGAGAGTGAAATTATTTATCAATTATTACGAAGACTGTGAGAGAGAGAGAGAGAGAGAGAGAGAGAGAGAGAGAGAGATAAGGTTGTCCTTACTTAAAGAGTGAAATTATTTACCAATTATTACGGAGACTGAAAGAATAACATAGAGAGAGAGAGAGAGAGAGAGAGAGAGAGAGAGAGAGAGAGAGAGAGAGAGAGAGAGAGAGAGAGAGAGAGAGAGAGAGAGAGAGATTGTCCTTACTTGATATAATACGTTGAATTATTTATGAATTATTACAAAGACAGAGAGAATACTGTAACATGAGAGAGAGAGAGAGAAAGAGAGAGAAGTTATTCTTACGTTACACATCAAAAGATGGAAATTCAGTATTATACTAACTTTCAAGTGAAATTAAAGTTACTGTAATTTCATTTAAAAGTTAGCTTAATGCATTACCCTTAAAAAAAAAAAGAAATAAATGGTTAACATAAGAATATAGGAGAGTGTGAATATTAGTATACGATTTCTCTCTCCCCCCATTCCACCGATCTATTTTTAGAAGTCTTATTGTTTTTAAAAACTTCTTTATTCTGTCCCTTTCTCTTCTTTCTGAAATACTCTATGTCTCTATGTTTTAGAACAGCACATTTACAGTTTGTGAACGGTACAGGTAAAATTAGATCAATTTAAAATTATCTACTGTACAGTTAAAGACATACAGAGAACAGTAATACGCGGTTCATTACAACTTGCACTGCCATAGAGTAGAAGAAAGGACACTAGGCTCTTTTTGGTGACCACGGCATCACTTTGGTGTCGTTGCTATCACACCAAGGAGTGTCTATCTTGGATCTTGAAACTCTAATTTCCAGGAAAGGAAGTTTAAGAGCTTGCCACCCTTATCAATGTTCCAAAAAAAAAAAATCTCTGGAGTAGGGTAGTGTAACAATGGTACTACCTTGACGTCGTTGCTTTTAGATGAGTTCGTATTTGGACAATGAGGCTCCTGAAACTGCCTTAAGAGCCACACAATATTCTCTCCTCAGGTTGTGGATCAACTGGAATAGCAGCAGAAGCAATAGCCACTGCTTACATCTCCAACTCCTTACAGGAGTGTAACTGCATCACATCAAAAGAAAGACTTGATTGTCAAAATTATAGTACTTCTACCCTTTTTGTCTTCCAGGTGTATTAGAAATGCATATATTATCAGACCATGTTTCTCCAAAAACTGGCAGTTAGTGAATATCCTTTTTTATGAATTCATTTATATGCTTTTAAGTTCTAAGTCATCCACATGATTATGATTAGTTAGGATCCTCCTTCATCCTCTTTATTTGAGATGTAGTGCAGGCCTCTTTTCAATGCTTATCTAATTCAAATTATCTTCCTTTGCATCTGCCATACATATCAGTCTGCCCATGTCTTTCACTGAAGGAAGTTGATCTGTCATGTCTTTGACTTCTTTGCCTAAATTTAATTCTGGAACCATTTAGATGATTCTCTTGAATCCTTTTCTGTCCCCTCTCAAGGTGTTGTAGGGATTGGAGAAAACTGTAGAAGGACAAGGTTTATATTGGAAGAATTAACTAGATAAAAGAGACTGCCCACAAAAATGGTTTGGCCAAAAGACCTTACATCACTCTTGAGTACACTTTTCAAACTTCTTCTTGTATGCTGATAACCAGAACCAGCATACACACCATCTACTGGACTTGTAAAGCTGAATGAAAATGTTTGAATTTTGAAGTATTGTAAATGACCAAGGTTCTAGACCTAGGAAACTATGTGGTACTTACTCACGCAAACAGATTAGGAATTGGGATTTAACTGGGTTCAAGGGCTTCTTAAAGAAGTGCCAATCAATGACTAAAGAAGGGAAGAGGAAATTCCATTATCATCATTGGACAATGTTTAGTATCACTGATAATCTACCTGTTTGCAAAAATTCATCAACACTAAGAATTATTATTAACTATCTCAAGGGGAAGGAAAGTTACATTTTAATATTTTACTGAATCAACACAATGCTGAAATTTTAGTTAACTGGCTCATAGTTTTCATTAATAAAAACAAAACTGAACATTTTTTTTATTTTCTTCCCTAATACATACTCCATTAATTATTGTGAAAATATTCATACTGAATATTTTCACAACAATCAATGGTGCAAACTTACGAGTATGTGCACAATCATTGTTCTCTCTAAGGCTTAATTTTGGGAAAGAAATTTTTGTTAACATTTTTAAAACAAACAGAAAGAAAACTTGTTTAAAGAAACTGGATTTAGTAAACAAAAATTGCATTTTTGCTCCTACGTCCATTTATAGAGCAAATGCATTTTACTACCTTTCCCCAGTATATCTGGTATTGAAACCGGGAAAACTCATGTCTACATAAAAAAGCAAAGATATCTCACACCAACTGATTAAAGGAAAAATATATTTTCTCCTCTTTCCAATGGTCCACTTAATATTGAAACTGACCAATAAATTAAGAGCATGTTTTAATGCTTCTATAAAAGATTAATGGCATTTTTGCTTCTCTTTCTGACAGCCCATCTGATTTTGAAACTGGCCCACAAATATCTACAAACAAAATCAGCACTTGCAAAACATATGACAAAATGCACACCTTTACCACTTTAACACGCTAACAGGGAAGTAATCTCATTGGGCAGCCATGCACATTTCACAGTTGTACAATATCTTTGATTGTAATTACAGACTTTGCAAAACAAAGCCTTGCAGAGACCAGGAGAGTGCCAAACATAAAAAAGCATCAAATCTCCATTCGTTTACAATATAATGGAATAAAATTTTGCCATGACAGACTTTAGTAGAAGCAAGGATTTTTCTAGAATCATATTTTGCCACTTTTTCCGGAATCAAATTTTGCCACATGAGACTTTAGAAGCAAGGATTTTTCCATAATCAAATTTTGCCACAAGAGACTTTAGAAGCCAGAATTTTTCCAAGTCTCAATAATTTAAAAGTAATTCAAGAAAATTCATGGCATTCCCACCCCTTAAAAAACCGAATAACCTTTTTTTGCTGAATGTATACTTACTAGATCAAATCAAACTAGAGTGTATGGTCTATATGAGGCAATGGTTTGCGAATTGTAAAAACGAAGTTATGATAGCCAACAACTTGCTCTGTTAATAATTTAAATTGTGGGAAAAAGGGTCTTATACTACTGAATACTTATAATAGAATCAATAAGAATTACTCTAAAATAGAGACCCATCATATCATTTACTTAGCATTCAATAACAAAATATTCTCTTTTACTAAAATTCAACCTTTCTGCAACAATATATAAGCAAGCAAGACAAAAAAAAATTAATTACTCATAACAGCACTCTTAAAAAACCCTCAAAACTAAGGTTTTCAGCTTTATAACAAAAAAAAAAAAAGTTTAGAAAGTGCAATGACATAAAAATTACATCAAAGAAGCTACTGTAAATTAAAAATATCAAACAAATATAAAAATTACCTCTCTTTCAAGATCCATGTCAACATTATACGAGGGCCCTCGATCTGGAAAGAAAAATTATTGCATTTACCCAACTATTTTCCAACAGCATATACAATTAAAATACACCAATTCCTCTTAATACTGACTCAATCAGACACCTCTCTAATGTGACAAATTTTAAAATATATATATTTTCCTAGGCATACAAACTAGCTTTTCATATGTTGGGAGTTATCCCTTGCACTTAAGCGGATGGCTGTGGCTGACTAAGAAAACAAAAGAATAATGCAGGTAGGCACCAGCAACCAATTCACAAGGTTTACCTTTCATTAAAGTTGGAAGGATTCTATTTGCTTGTTTGCCAGTGAAGTTATTTCCTCTGTGATGGTGTTTAGTTTTAAATTTGCTTAGTTACTATTGACACTCACTTTTAGCATTACTGTAAGTATTTTGTTAGTTTTTGTTTCGCTTTCCTGCTGTATATATGTTACCTAATAAAGGAAGTACAACACGTGCATGCCATTAGCTACAAAACAGTTTTTTTTCTTTGCGAATATTTTATGCTAAGGACTACTGATTATAACTCGTGAAACGGCTCCAAAGGGCAAGGCTAAAAGTGAACGAAGTTTATTCAGCTAATCCTCACTGCTGGAAAGAGCTGCGCAATTAATGAGTGCACAAGTGGAACAAGCAAGCAAGAATGTAAAGCTGTACAAGACAGGTCATGCATATGTTGTTGCAGCAAGAATTGCAGTTTCGTGGTTTTATTCCTGTTTCTAACGACGAAAGTGCAAATCATTATGACGTGAAACCCATGTTATTATCAATTCTCAACAAAACCTTCATCAGCAAAATGCAGCACCACCTGTTATGTTAAGCTTAGTCCAGACATTTCTTTACACGAATTTAAATTTTGGTGTACTTCCTCGGAAGATTATGCTGAGCTTCTTGAGATCAAGGACTTCCCTCATCACACACAGTTGGCTCATTCCTCATTCCTATCTCACACCTAAAATGAAGTCTACTTTATCTCAAGCTATTGGAAAATCCGAGGATGACGCATTAACCATAGATGAGACACTGGAGCGCATAAAGTACCACTTTCAGCATCAATGTAATACTACCTTGCAATGTGTGAGGTTTGAGGGAAGGTAACAGCAAGAGGGAAAGTCTTTTGACGCTCTCTGTTTCTCTTGAAAAACTCGGTGATGATGCCAAGTTATGTTAGAATTGTTTAGATGAGAGGCTGAACACCCATATTACCTCTAGTATACTTGTTTATCAGACACGCACAACATTGCCTGAGCTTGCAACTGCATTACATTATGCCATAATGAGGAATCTGCTCACAACAGAGAGAAGGGTCTAATAAGCCAAAGTAGGTCTGTTAACAAACTGTCAAAGTGTAAACAACTGTCTTCATACAAATCTCATCCACAGCACTTTAGTGTGATGGTTAAGGTGATAACGTTCATAATGATGGATGAAAAAAGCAAAGCCTGGCCTGGGGAAAGAAATGCAATTTATGTGGATTCCCTAATCATTTTAGTATAAAATTTTTGTGAGGGGAACAGTAAAAAATTACCCAGTAAAACTAAACAAGAACCTCTTAGCATTCACCAGCTTAAGATTGGTGATATCTGTGCTTAAAGAACAAAGTCATACTTTTCTTTTTCAAAGAGAGTATGCAACTAGCTAATCTGAACATAACCCCTAACAGATATCATTTATAGGACCAAATCAGCTACAGGAGCTTGGATTAAAGTCATCTGACTTTCTGGCTCTTGTTCAGGGTGATATCTGTGAGGCTAATCAAGCTAAGTTAACATCATTTGGTCAGTTCAAAGCTACTTTGTTCAGAATGATGCACGGGTAGAAACAAAGGTTCTCATTCTTGAGGAATCAGATGATGCGCTTTTGTCACTGTAAGACTTGAGGTCATTGAGAATCCTGCTCACTGCGCCATGGTATAATCTAATGGCATGCAAGTATGTACTGTACTTCCTTTATTAGATAACATATATACAGCAAGAAAGTGAAACAAAAACTAAGTACACAAAGTAATTTGAAAATGAAGGTGTCTTAATGGTTAACATCAACAATTTCCTTTGGACAATGACTCATCAGAATGTGTTTGAAATGTTAAAAAAGGCCCTATCCTCCCCTCCAGTACTGTCTCATTTTGAGTCAAAATTACCCACTGTACTCTAAAAAGATGCCTCCCAGCTAAAAGGACTAGGATATACTTTGTTGCAGAAGCATAGCAATAAATGAAGGCTGGTTCAGTGTGGTTCTCATTTTCTAGGTGAAACAGAGACTTGTTATACAATAATTGATTATACTCTTGATGCTGTGGAGAATCCTCGCCTTCAGTGCCTAAAGGAAAAGACCTCTCCCTTTATTTTTACTGGAAAAATGATGCAAAGGTAAGGATCATGCTAATCCTGATGGTCTTTCCCATGCACCTGTAAAAGATCTAATTTTGGAGGATGCTGAAGCAGAAACTGATGTTACACATTTATATGAAGTTGTATCATTTATATGAAGTTGTATTATTGCTTCTTTGGGAGAGATATCAACCTGAGAAAACAGGTTTATTCAGGACTCAACCTTTGATGAAATTTACAATGCTGCTAAAGAGGATGAAATTTATCCATTTCTTTACAATACTTTGCTGCTTCTTTACAGCTCTCTTCTGATCTGAGAAAAGTCCCAGCATCTCTAATGGACTACTGGAAGATAAGAGATGGACTTTTTGTTGATAATGGACTAATTCTCTGTGCCATAAAACGGAAAGATGTACTTGCCAGACTTCATGATTCCCACCATGGCATAGAAGCTACTAAAAGAAGAGCTCAACAAACTGTATAGTGGCTAGGTATTACAAGTGACATATAAAATACAGTAAAAGCATGTGAAGCTTGTTAAAGGTAGCTTCCTTCACTGCCTAAGGAACCATTATTATCACAGCCACTACATTCAAGACCCTTTGAGGATGCATCTGTAGATTTCATATGCAGGCAAGGATTTCTTAATTTACTGCAATCTTCTTTCAGGATGGCCACAAATTGGAGCATGTGACAGCAGTGCAACATCTTGGGACACTATCTGATTAGTATGTAAATGCTTCACATATGTCGGAATTCCTGTTAGGCTATGATCAGATGGAGGACCTAAATTTTCAAGTCATGAATATGACATTTTTAATTAATTTTTATTTTTCATAGCTAACAAACCTGAGGTCTTAACATTAGGATAAATCTTTCGGCACCAGCTGGAAACCGCTTTAAAAACAATAAAAAATCGCATATGCATAGATAGAATCTGTGGCATCTGGCATCTGATATGCAGATGAGGTGGAAGCGGGTCAGAGACCCAGCTGGAACCTCATGGTGCATTCAGGCTTTCTTCCAACCCAGGATAAGACATAAGAGGGGTGGCTAGAGGTGGGCAATCTATATTAAGACCTCAGGTTTGTTAGCTATGAAAAATACAAATTAATTAAAAATTTGTCATTTGTTCATACGTAGAACAAACCTTCAGTCATAACATTAGGATAGACTCACACTTGGAGGGAGGTATGAGAATCCTGAAGCAACTGGAGGTTTGGCATGCCTGATCACTCTTTCTAGAAATAAGAGTTCTAAGGGAGAGGACCTAAGCCTCTGAGTTGTTAGATAAGTGGGCATTTAACACCCAGTCCACTGGGTTAAAATACAACGCAGCAAGCTCGATTCATTGCATATATGGAAGTTAAAGAGAACTATATTTGTTCAAGCAACAAGCAACAAACCATGCCAACCACAGGTAACGGGTTTGTCACCATTTCTCACTCCCCTTGCTGGAGAGAGAAGTACAGGGTACTGAGAAGCAAATTTGTATGTTGTATGGAACATAAAAATGCTGTAACAGTATGGCTGCAACACTCACCTGCATCAAGCCAGTTCCAGCATATGATGTGCCTTAAAACTGCCCGTAGGTAGAGAAGAAAGGAAAAAGGGAAAGAAGACCAGCTGTCTTACTCATTGTCTCTTCTACACTATCATCTTAGGTAAGATACAAACGGTCCTGCCAGGGGCACTGGATGAGCTACAAGTGTTGTTGAACAGCCATAGGAAAAAGTGTCCAAGGACCTGTGGGCAATGTCCTTCAGGTAGAACAGACAAGTTCTTCTTAAATGCCAGAGAGGAACCTATTCCTCTGATTTCAAATGCCTTAGCATGCACAGTACTGGGGACAGAACTTGACGATGAGGCACAGGCTTGCCTAATTACCTCACGCAGCCAAAACAAAACAGTATTCTTGGACACTTCTTTCTTGGCTTGGCCTGTGCTAACAAAAAGTCTACAGCACCTAGCTCTGATGGGCCAAAGCAGTAACTCCTGAGGATCGCTGTTAACAAAATCCCTAGGGGAAGGAATAGAAAAAGAGGCAAATCTGTCATCGTGAACTGAAGGATTTTGAGTCTTAGCCACGAATTCCAGGACAAATTCAAAAGCCACAGACCCCCAAACTCTGGTGTGTTTAATGTCATAATCTAGACCATGGAGCTCACCAACTCTCTTTGAGGAAGCCAAGGCCAGGAGGAAAAACTGTTTTTCAAAATCAGATCCTTGTCTGACGACTGACGTGGTGGCTCGAATGGTGCTCGAGTGAGGCTACTCAGCTCCAGAGTTAGGTCACATATAGGAAGCTTGAGTTCCCTAAAAGAACAAGACTGCTCAAAACTCTTGAATAACATAGAGATTTCCCAGGATGAAGAGATGTCCATGTCCTGCAGCACACATTATGTTTAGTTACCCACTTTGGTCAGCAGTACCTGCTCATTATTGGTCACTTGCACCTGGATGGCAAGCAGCTGCAAAAGACTGTGATGCTCATAAACTTTTGGCCAAGGAAAAGGCAGATATACTATAGTCATCCTGCTAACCCTTTAACTCCATTCAAGATAGGTAAGTCAGTTTGGATCCTTGATCCCAATCAAAACAATGGGACAAAGTGGGTGTCACCATTGGTATTGGAAAGGAATGGAATGGAATAAAATTTAGGCCAAAGGCCAAGCATTGGGACCTATGAGATCATTCAGTGCTGAAAGGGAAATTAAAAGCAAAAGGTTTTAAAGGTGTAACAGGAGGAAAACCTTACAGTTGCTTTATGAAACTATTAGGAGAAGGTGGAAAGTAAGACGAAAGAAAGAGAACATGAACACAAGTAAAGTAAAAGGGGTTGCAGCTAAGGGGTGAAGAAATGCTGCAAAGAACCTTAATTCATGCCTTCAGTGCACCGCATGAGGTGCACTGACAGTGCTACCCCATTCCGGGGAACCATTGGTACTGGATGTTACAGGGACTACACATTGAACTGCCAAGTGGCCGTACATACTGGTATAATCGTTGATTCTTAAGGAAGTATCATAAGCCAGGAGGAACTCAAGCAGATATAATTAAAAAAGAACAACTTTGCCATGCAGCAGATTACATATTAATCAATCACTATAAAGGGAAAACTCAATGAAATTAAGATGAATACACTGCAGAGTCAAAGAGCTAAGGACAAGATTAATATGAATGCAAATGCTGAATCTAAAAAACTGAAGCAAAGCTAGGGGTGATCTCTAATTAAAGTAAAAAGCTATGAGATACACAACAGAATGAACCACACAGTTATAATGGATGGTCCACAAGCATACATGCAAAGTCATTCTTAGCTCTTGTACTTCTTTTATATTTTTAGACTTCAGAATTAAGGTGTCATGGAATACTGCAACTACCATTCTGGGCTTAATATGATTGAAGGGTTTACTATGAACAATCTGCTTCAAATTCACACAAATATAAGACATAGAATACACAATAACCCCATGTGAATCACAATTCAAGGAACCCATTAACCCATGGAATGGGAAATTAATCAAAGAAAAACAGCAAATTTTCCTCCTAGCATTTTCTACAGAAAAAATTAATCCTCTATAATAACTGCTGGTTTCTATGAAGTATTATTTCATTTCATACAAAAAAAAAAAAAAAACTGAAACTTAATAAATCCCTCATCTACCAAATGTGTGCAGACATTTCAGTCAGAACAGCTTGAGTTATTACATGAAAACCATGAATTGAACTACAGATACAAAAAAAAAACCTAAAAGTGGGAAGAGTAACTAAGCACAAAAAATAAAAGTGCTCTAGGATATGAAGCTAGCATACCTAAAATAAAATGCTGACATCACAAGTAAAACTAAATTAATGAAAAAATTAAACAAGAAGAAACTGGAAGAAAAGGCTAAGGCCATGGTTACTTACCATCCCTTGAACCGTGGCCATAATCGTATGTTGCTGGTCGAGATGGAGACTGATTACAAAACGAGTCTCGTGCAAATGGTGGCCTGTCATCACGCCCAAAGGACAATCTGTCTTCTCTGTCGAAGAAATCTCTTCTGTCTCTTCCAAAGGATTCTCGATCATCTCGTACAGGGTCTCTGTCAAATGCCCCTCTCAAACTATACCTGTCGTTACTAAATGGTTCTCTGTCAAAGCTATCATCTAGTCTTCGCTTATCAAACAGTTTATCTCTGGAAGGCATACCAAACCTGTCTTCTGCATGAGAATCAGGACCATCTCTTCCAAAGTTATCTCTTCTTCCTCTACCAAAGGAATCATTTGGGGCTCTTCCAAAGTCCCTATCATGTTGACCCCAATCACCTCTATCATCTCTACTAAAAGGTGGTCTGCTGTCTCTTCCAAATGGTCCATGGTCTTCTCTGCTGAAGGGCTCTCCATCTTTAGCAAAAGGTTCCCTATCTCTACCAAAGGGCTCCCTATCTCTACCAAAAGGTTCCCTATCTCTGCCAAAAGGCTCCCTATCTCTACCCATCTGCATCGATCTCCTGTCCTGGGGAGGACCCCATCTGTCTTGGTTGGAAGAATCATCCGAACGGCCACCTGTGTTCCTGTTATCACCATCATCCCAATTTGGTCTTCTGCGGTCAAGTGGCTCTCGATCCCGTACCAATGATTCATCTTTGCTATCATCATTCCTACAGTAAACAAAAAATTAATTAATTCTGAAATATAAAATGTGTACACTTGCATACATCATAGAAACATGCACAAACAAGAAAATGTATGCTTTAATATAAAAGTTTTACAAGAAATTCCAATTAACAAATTAAACAAGTACATCATTTCAAAATAAAGAAAATTTAATCATTCAAAATTACAAAAAAGGTCTTCTAATATATGGTTTCAAAATCTGCAGCACCTCAACCTGATAGACCTAAACAAAGCAATTTCATTACTTAACAGACCAGCTTAGGTCCAATAATAATAAAAAATATTTCACATTTACAGTAAGTATACAAGGTTTATTGGATGGTGGACCAAATGCACTTAAGCGGATGACCTCTTATACTTTGGTGGTAACCCAATAGGTACATTAGATGTCTCAGAGTGAATGCATGCACAAGACTGATGCTTTCCTTGTCTGTGCCTATGAAGGTTGACTCTGAACAAATGCACACAACTGATGCTTCCCTGTTTGAACCTGTGAGAGTGGGTCTTTTGTAACCAGTGAATGTGATCTGGCATTCCCACAGTTTGTAATGCTTCAGTTATTCAGCATCAGTTGTTTGTACCACAAAGAACCTGTGCTCTCTTATTAACCCCTTCGCCACCGGGACGTACACATGTACGTCTTTTACGGTACAGTAATAAAAGACCGCGACGTACGCCTATACGTCTTTCATCTCTCCTCGAAAAGCAGAGCTGTTTTCTTCAGCTTGGATGGGTTTCAGGCGTAGTATTGTGTATGAGAGAGGTGCAGAAGCTCCACCCACTATTCATTCTAGCCAATGAGTATCCGATGGTCGTCGTGACGTCATATTCATATGGGATATTATAAGGGGTATCGTCCAGCAGCACATGCCAGTGCGCCTCAAGCTGTTAGTTATGAAACATTGTCACGATCTTGTGAGTAAACCATTTGGATTCGAAGGCTAAACTTTTTCTCCTTTTGATTGCAGTTATTTTACAGGTTTTTTTATTTTTCAGTATCATGATGTCGGATGATAGTATTTCAGATTCTGGGTAGGAATACCTGCCAGATCTGTCAGATGATTATAGTGATAGTTGTTATAGTTGCTTAGAGGATGACAGCGACACCGAGATTTTAGAAGACATTGAACCCATTGTCGATGAAGGTTGGCAGTTCATAACAGATCCATTTTGTGACAAGCGCCCAGACCCACCCCCCGATTTCACGGAGGGTGACAATGGGATCTCTGTTTGCACACCCGACTTCACCTGCCCACGAGATGCATTTTGTTTCTTTTTTTGTGATGATGATATTGACAGACTGTGTGAATGGATGAATGCTCGGGCAGAGGAGTATTTTCGGTCAACAGGAAAGTGTACTATGTTTTTTGAAAACTTTTCATTTTTTTTTACACTAACGTAATTTTTATTATCATTATTTTTTCTACTACAAGTTGTAGTAGTAGTGGTATTACTGTTGAATTTTTTTATTATTATTATTGTTATTATTATGATTATGATTATTATTATTATTATTATTATTATTACCAATGCCATAAACATTCATTGATGTATACTAACTGTTTCCGTAAGAAAACTAGTATATACTGCTATTACTACTAGTACTATTTTACTAATACTTTACTACTTTTTCTGCTACTTTATTTCTTCTACTTTACTACTATTTCTATTTCTGCAATTACTTTTTCCACTAAATATTCCTCTTTTTATATATATATATATATATATATATATATATATATATATATATATATATATATATATATATATATATATATATATATATATATATATATATATATATATATATATATATATATATATATATATATATATATATATATATATATATATATATATATATATATATATATATATATATGTATATAGCCAATGTGGTGAAAAATATTCATTGGTATGTACACAATGTTTTCACATAAGAATATAAATGAAAAATATGAATAACAGAAAGTTTAGTGGGAGCAAATGATGACTGATATACTCGTGGTCTCATGCGGTATGCAAGCGTTATCGGCAGTGCAACAGGCCAGTGGCGAAGGGGTTAATGTGATCTTTTGTGTTTTTGCTTTAGCATGTAAACTATTTGCGCTTATTCACCACGTTTAAATTTCTTACTTCAGCGGACAATATATTGACATATATAATGAACTTAAAGAATATTAAATTTGTGTAAAAGCCATTTCTTTTTTTTTTTTTTTTAAGTAAAAGCATAACTATTTGTTTATCTAATGAATTTTCCAAAATTCTAATAGTCATGGTGAAAACTTATATAAAATGAAATAATTTAATTGTTCTTCATATTTTAAAAGCAACACTGTTTTTCTCTTTCAGGAAGATACTTTATCATAGCAACATACCTCACATTACCAATGAATCAAAGCACAGGAGGAAATGTTTCCTGGATACAAGACCTGAATAAATTACAAAAACGTAAGTGGCTTGGCCACAGGTTTCTGAGCATTTTGGATGCAACAAACAATAGGTAAGCACATAAGAGAAGCCAAAGATGTCTTACATGGCTCTGCCAAAAATTACAGTTTAGATGCCATAGAACAACATAATGCTATGGCACAACATAAGGGAATGTATCATAGCAAACATGAGAACCATGACCAGGCTGTAAACAAAGGGTTTTTACAGTTAAGAATTGCAAGTGTGATAGTTCAAAGAACTGACATAAAGATGGAGGCATCAAAAATAGACCAAAAAAATTTGCTAGACTTCCATGCATCTGATGGGTGGCTATGGCACTTCAGTAACCTCCACGGGTTACGTGACAGGAGTAGCTGGAGATGCAGTGAATCCACCTACTGAAGAAATAGGTCCTCGCTGAAAAGTTGTCCTATAGGACTGGCCTATTTTGGAAGTCACTACAGCAGAACGCTTAACCTGTTAAGCATCACCAACTGCATATCTTGGTCACCCTTAGCTCAGAAGTCACTATAGCAGAACACTTAACCTGTTAAGCATCACCAACGGCATATCTTCGTCACCCTTAGCTCATAATACTGTCTTCAATGGAGTATCACATTCTCCCTCTTTCAAGGTTGGTGCCCCACTGATCAAGCTCAGAAATACACTACTCTTCTACAAATTGTAGGAACATCATTTTGCAACACTATTAATTAAATTAAGGGTAAATGGAATTTTTTTTTTATTAATATCTATTTTATACTGTCAGTACTGTAACATACTCAACAGAAAGTAATGTACGTAGTTTAATACATCTTTCAGTATGTGTAGGTGTGTACAGGGTATTCGCATATGTATGCATCAAGTTAGGATCAACTACAAACAATATGTTTGCTCACCGTTCTCTCTCTCTCTCTCTCTCTCAACTTTTATAAAACAGACTTTGGGGTTACCTACGTTTAAACTGAAACAATGTTCGTATTTTTTTCACTGTATGAGATCTATTTACAGTATTTTATAAAACTATAAGCAAACATAGGTATAGGTATGTATATGCATTTTTAGAGTAATTAATTTTGCAAATATGTCTTTGAAACTGAATAGGAAAATTAATAAACAAAATCAATATAAAATACCAGCAGGATAGGCTATTATAAGTACTTTACAGACTTGTGCCACACTACACACTAAGCGACTGACGGTGCGAAAATAACCTAAAATTGCCAATAACCAAAATCGGCAATAACAGCACTTATTGGCGCCAATAGCCGGGGATCGGTGCAGCTCTTATGTGGGGATCAGTGCCAATAACCAGAGAGAAGCACATATCGGCACCGAAAATCCAGCTATCGTTGTCGCTAAACAAGCACCGTAAAATGGGATCGCCGGTAAGAGGAGGCAGGCCCTATTTTGTCTGTAAGTTGTGATGCCATTATAGCATTAATGACTGGTAGTCATTACCTTAATAGGCCCCATTGTGATTATCATAGCAGCAAAATAACTAAAAAAAAAAAAAACAAAGGTAAAAGATACTTACATAGAGCTTTCATCAGCTAAAAGTTCTGAAATGCTCATTACTGGTGAGTGGCCTCCCCTGCCTTGCCTGTTATCCATTCCCTGTAGGATAAACAAA
Organism: Macrobrachium rosenbergii; assembly: GCF_040412425.1. Lineage (NCBI taxonomy): Eukaryota > Metazoa > Arthropoda > Malacostraca > Decapoda > Palaemonidae > Macrobrachium > Macrobrachium rosenbergii. The sequence goes on from NC_089765.1 coordinate 28,893,239, forward strand.
TGAAATGACAATCATATAAAAAACCAACCATAACAATAGTGGCTTAAAACTATTTGAAACAGTCTCTTGTTTTGAGGAAAACTATACTAACACTGGCACTGACTATACTAACATTGGCATTCATTGCATTTTTATATCACTTCCATAATTCATTTGGAATAAAAAAAAAATAATTCCAATTTTCTAAAATTTCCAGAACCGTTAATGATTAAAAATTTCTGTGCATTTTGCAATGACAATTTCAGACTTAAGACCTAAGCCATCAAGAATTAAGAGCTATCTAGTACTTTGCTCAACATGCAAAGGTTTAAAATTTTATTTCCCTTCAGTTTGAGGCAATGCTTACTGAATGTCTTGAAAATTTAACCAGGACCTCAAAAATTTTTAACATTATATCAGTATGTCAGAAAAATTCCATGATGATAAGGAAAATTAACATCAAAAGACCACTGGTGAGACCACTACCAATTTGGCAATTCTGCAGAAGTCCCATTTTTTATATTAAAGCTACAGTCCAGCATATTTTTTCCAACTAACATATTAAAAAATATACATATAAACAACTATGACGACTTGAACTTTGCACTGCAAAGTGTAGCAATGTACAGTGTTTCTTTTTGATAATTTAACAGTGTCAAGGATCAACTTATTTTCTAAAAACAGAATATGAATAAAGAAACCTACCCTCTGACCAAAATCATTATTATATTAATTGCAACAATTATAAAACTTTAAGTTTGAGTAATGTCCAATTCAATGGTAAATGCCAAATAAAAAAACTATATGTATAATATACTGTACTAGGTGTCAAATATACATATACCAATGGGTTTCAAGATACTCTTAAATTCTATAGACACTAGTAAACAAAATGGACAAAAACGTATGATCAAAGTAAAAAAAAAAAAATCTTGCCCTCTCGGACAGCAGGTTTTTCAATTTCTATTAGATTTATATATACCAAATACAGTATACATCTTGGGTCCCTGGAGTCTCGTTGTGTCCAGGTAATGTTGAGTTCTGGATAAGGTGAATTTGGATAATCAAGGGATTATTAATTCAAATTTAGAAGTTTACAACATGAGATGTGTATCTTTGGCATAATGTGCTCTTACCTGTCTGTCAAATCTGCTATCATTCCATCTACTTGGGGGCCCACCTTGGACATCTCTTCCAGGAGGGGCTGGAGGGGGCCCTCTGAACCCAGCATTAGGAGGTGGGCCTCTAAATGGAAAGCCTTGATTTGGTGCATTACCTAACAGACCAGGTCTTGGGGCTGCACCAAGTAAGCCCTGACCTGGTGGAGGGCCACATAATCCTGGCCCCATTAATCCCCTACCCAAAGGTTGGCTGGGAGGGGGTACACTGAAGCCAGGTCTTCCTGCTTTGAATTCAAACTGCAAAAATTACATTAAAAATATGAAAAATTTTTTTTTAATAATTTGTATTTTTTCTAACACACAAACCTGACGTCTTTACATATGGATAACTTTCGGTGAAGCTGGACAGCCTGGCCGTTCAACTTTTGCAAACGGTTATGGTAACAGTTACTGCCCACCCAACCAGTAAGCATTCAATCTCTTCAGTTTACCTCTTGGGCCAGATAAAAGAATGAGAGGTGGTGAGGGGCGGGCCTTTTATGTAAAGGACCTCAGGTTTGTATGTTAGGAAAAACACAAATTAATTGAAAATTTGTCATTTGTTCCTACACGAATACAAACCCTTGGTCTTTACATATGGGGATTTACTATTGGAGGGAGGATTCCAAGTACAGTAAACCCCATGTACTCATGTTCCCACGATTTGCGGACTCACCTATTTGCGGATTTCTCTATGGAACATTATTTGCGCAAAATTCGCCCATTCACGGTATTTTTCACAAAGAAACATTCACTAATTACTGTATTTTCATAAAATTTTCATGATTAAATGCACTTTTTGTGATGAAACTATTAAAATACTCAGGTATAAGAATTTTTAGTGGGTTTTTTTGTGTTTGAACTATCAATATAGGCAGTTCTAACTGTTCAGCTTGCCTGGTATTCTCTTCCTGGTCATGAGAGAAAAGGAAGGATAACATACCTCTGACCTGTTGAACATGTGTGATGTTCAACTGCCAGACTTCTGGGCACTTCGAATAAATGGAAAGCATGAAAACCCTTGATTCGAAAGGTACGGATAAACCCACAATGTCAAAGACTACGTAGCTAAAAACAAGCAACTGTCTTGCCCACAGTCAGTCCTTCTCTCTCCTTGCTGGAGAGAAGATAGGAAATGCATCTATTAATCCAAACAAAACTGGATTATAGACAGGAAACTCAGTCACACAGATCACTTACATACATGCCAGTCCAGCTCATGACAGCCCGTTCATTCCTTGTCTGTCCACTGAAGAGGATGGAAAACAGGAGGAAGGTAGGAAGCCAGTCCCACCCACACCTCCCTGTCCTTAAAAGCTGGGTAAACTACATGACTTATTGAGGATCCACCAAGGATCCAAGGAAAAGGAGTCCAGGACCCATGAGCAATAACCCAAGGTAAAAGGATAACAATGCGAACTGCACAATTACATTCTATACAAGTACCAGATCGACGGGTTCTTCCTGAATGCCATAGATCGATGGATGACTGTGGCCCCTAGAGATGTTGCCTCAAACGTACTGATGACCACCAGGAAATTGCAGGGTACGTTTCTAAGGTCGGAGAAATGATCTCTTTGCCTATCGTCAACACTCCAGGGTAAGAGGATATGAATGTGAATTTCACAAATACATTCTATCCTAATACATGTCCTTTCTGAATGTGACAGACATATGGATGACTTTGTCTTCTAGAGATCCTACCCAAAACGTACTAATGTCCAGTAGGAAGTTTCATGGTACGCTCAGTTGATTGGTTCCCTTGCTAGAGAAAGGATCCCTTGCCATCGTTTCTCAGGCAGCTCGAAGCTAACAAACTAGTCATTAGGCTTGGGTAGAAAGACCAAAGGACCATCTAAGGAAAATGATCATTTTGACTTATCACCTTCGAATATGTAGAATAAGCAGATCAGAACAGTCAACAACAGGAAAACGAGAGAAGGAAGAGTATGATCAATCTTCTTTCAAGATTGAGCAAGAATCGGAAGTCAAGATCAACCATCCTATCCCATGATTTCATTGAAAAAGTGCTGACATTTTATCCATCTCGCTTTTGATTCCTTGTTGGCCATTGTACTTAAATTACTTCTGTCTATCCGAATACTACCACTGTCGCAGACCTGACATGGAAGGACATTAGGACCTTTGGGGATCATGTTCACATTATGGTGTCGTTATCATACTGAGGATTATAAGCAGCAATTACTGCCTGCACTCCCCACTCCTCAGAGGAGTACGTAACAGCACGAGGGCCAAGGAAAGGGGCTCCAGATACCCCTCCTTGACGGAAGAAATTTTAGAATGTAGTCTCCGGATAAGTTGAGAGATATACCTTTTCAAACAAGTAAGGTATCTGTCAATACACGTCTGATATCATTCACGGAATACTTCAGACATGTGTATTCTAAAGGTCCAACATCTGATAGGTCTTATCTTCTTACCTATCTCGGTAAAGAAGAAAGCAATTAGAAAAGAAAGAGATGAGTGTCTCGATCAATTCCACTGTCCTTCTCAGTAAGATCTCATTGATACCGGAAGTGAAAGTGGTTTAGCATAGTCAAAAACAATCATTCAAACTTCCATGAACATAAAAGTTCTTCTTGGATATTAAAGACAAGTGCTCGTATACCGTTATTGGTATTACAACCAATCTGGCAGCAGAAACTAACAAGGTAAAGTAGGTATGCTCAATCACTTAATGTTGCCAAAGAAGACTAACTCTGTACCCATACATGAACATAGACTCCAGTGAGGAACTTGTCTGACATACATCCCTCACCCAGGAATATGTCTGATTGATGTCTATGTTGAGCATGCTACTGCAACCCCATTCATTAGCAATGTATACAGAGATGATAGGATAAACCCAGGGAGTGTCCTATGATAAGATGATCTTTGCAGATATGTGCTAAGTACTCTAATGTCAATGGACTTCACACTGTCGACAGAGATGTCCTAGTACTGTCAATGGAATGTGCATTGTCAATGGAGGAGACATCCTATGAGGAGATCCCCTATGATGACATAAGTTCAGTATGCTACTCAAAAGAGGAGTTGCCCTATGATGATAGGACAACCCCTCCCTTTTTCTTGACTAAGGTACCACCACGGTGCTGTTCCTGAGCAACGTTATGTAAAGCTTAAAAACTGAACTTAATGCTTGAAGGCACAAGAACTAGGATAATGAGATGCAGAACAATCAGGTTGGATTAGGATAGATAAGGGTAGGCTAAGATGGGAATTGTAACCAACCTAATCTAACCCAATCTCAAACTCTTGAAGAAAGGGAAGTCTTCCTTTAGTAGACGTCACTATCCCAAAGAACAGGCTCCAGGATATTGAAGAGCAGGTTGATAAAGACAGGTTCGAACTAGGTACGCTAGGCTAAGAACTCAGCTACTTGGGCTAGGCTATCTAAGCCACCAAAACCCAATTCCACCAAGAATCCAGAGGTGTTCTTGAATCCTTTCTTGAGCTTAGAAGAGCTTCAACAGCAGTAGGAGCGATCACAGGTAGGGATTTAATCTTCAGGATTATTATGTGAATATTAATAATTACTTCATAAGAAGAAAGAAAAAAGAGAGAGACTGACTGACTCTCTTCTCACACGAAGGGCTCCCACTATTCCCCGCTCTTGACAAGTCACTTCCTTGGAATCCCAAAGAGTTATGTCCGCGGATGTGTCAAGAGCCACATCCCTGTACAGACTTGATAAAGTCACGACCACGGACGAGGGCAAATGGACGTGCACCAGCCCTCGAATGTTGGCCATTACCTACATGACTGAAAGGCATTGTACAGACGTGCTGTTGATAACTTGCACATGGTTGTCGCTGACGGCCGCGGTTGTGACTCGCACAGCTGCGACCATGGTTCAGAAGACTGTGGGTGTGATTTGGATGTTTGTGGACATGATTTGGCACCTCTCTAGATGTCCACTAAAGTTTTATCAATGCTCTTCGCTCGACAGAATGAATGAGTCAGTGAACGGATGGGAAACAGCACTTCAGCATGGCACGGCTGAAGGCCATCCCATTCTCCTCTCAACCTTCCACTTAGGTAAGGTTGATGGTCACAGACTCGGACATGCAACCGCACGATGGCTGAAATACAAGCAAAACAGCTGTTGTTATCCGATTCGGTTATAAGCAAAACAACAGTTTCTCCTTCGGTTGTTTATGGCTGTACGCATTTAAGCAAGAGTACATAACGTTACTGACAATACTTTTATCATTCTCTTTTACCTTAACTAGAAGATGAGATAAGGAGATGGAGGAAAAGAAGTTGGTCTATTGTAATTTGGTCTCTCTCGCTGCCTGATTGTATGCTGCTGCCTGCGCTCATGTGAAATTTAAAAATATTTTATAAATATTGTCGTATCGATATTAATTGCTTACCCCATCGCAAAATCGAATTATCATAACTCATGCACTACCTGGGTACCTGAGATTCTAAGTTTTATCACAAAAAGTGCATTTAGTCATGAAAATGATATGAAAATAGTGCAATTAGTGAATATTTCTCAGTGAAAAATACTGTGAATGGGTGAATTTTCCAAGAATAATGTGTATATAAGTTCCATAGAGAAATCCGCGAATAGGTGAGTTCGTGAATCGTGAGAACGCAAATACGGGGGGTTTACTGTACCTGAGTGACAACATAAACTGCGCATCTGAGCCTAGAAAAGAAGAACAAAACGGAGTTGCCCACCAACCAAGGAGGGGAACAACCCCTAGAAGTCACCACGCAGATGGGGCTCCCAGGCTCACAAGGAACACACTTCCATCAGATCTGGCTTGGTTCCAAATTTTCACCACAGAACTAATGAGTTGGATGAGGTACAACAACACATGAAGCAGCAACACTGGGAGAGCAAAGAGAATGTATGGGGGCTCCTAGGCTTTGAGCGGGACAAGCCGCCATCCGACTTCAAGGCGAGCAGCAGGGCTGACACCTGCCGTGCAAAAAGACAGGGAAATCCAGAGACAAAAACAAGTTATAAACTGTAGGGCCTGAAAAGAAACAAATAATATGCATTCCTCCTCAGGACGGGAAGAAACCTCCCACTCTGGGAGAAAGGAAAAGAAATACGTACATCTGTATCTAAGGAAATGAGCTTTACGATCCCCCCCCCCCCCGGCCTCCCAAAACGAGGAAGAGGCAAGATGGTAAATTCTGGCTGGACCCAAGCATGTAGTCGGGACCAACACAACCATAGAACTTGCGCCATTAACATTTGTGTTGAGGGAGTGGAGGAAAACTTGCTAGGTTAGTAAGATGAATCGTTGCATGAAACCCTCGGCTGCAACATGAATCCGTAATGTCTCGACCATCTCAACCTAAACATCTGAGAGACTGAAACATTACCACGTTCCCAGAAATTGTGTAGTTTAAATCAAAACATGTAAAAAAAAAAAAATAATTAAACACACCTAGAAAGTGTTGAGAAACAACGACAATGAAAGTGCTGAGAAACAACAACAATGATATAAGTAAATATATCATTGAAGACATACAAATAAAACATATTAAAATGTTTTCATATAACAAAATGCATAAATGTTTCAATATATCCAAAGCAATATTTCAAATTACAAATGCAAAATATACAACAAGAGGAAAAAGGCTGAATGGCAGGACAGAGAAGTAAAGCATGTCTCGTCGAGACTGCGGCCAAAAGTAGACTGAAGATATTGAATGTATACCTAGTGGGTGGGTGGTACCCCCGCCCCTACCTTAGGTAACTGTTATCATAACTGCCTTGCAAAAGTTTAATGGCTGGACTGCTCAGCTTCGCCAAAGTTATCCATATGTGAAGACCAAGGGTTTGTATTCATGCAGGAACAAATACATCTTAAAAACTCTTGATAAAAATAGACAAACTATGATAAACATTTCAACTGCACCTTAATTTCAAGACATTACCTACTAAGACAAGAAACAAAAATTATTCTTATTATAGATAACTAAACAAGACTACAAAGTTTACAAATCTTAACTCACTGAGGTGGCCTGAAGGGTTTGCTTGATCAATTTACACATACAAACCTCTAGGCAAAAAAAACCCTACTCTGAACTTTGGTTACAGTTTTTAAATTTATAGTGTCCGTGGACCCTTTGGGAGAAGATACTGAGTAATTCAGGAGGACTGGTTACAGATATGAGTTGTATTGTACCAACAAGCTAAAACCTTGGGAACTTTAAATTTATGATATCCATGGTCATTTGGGAGAATATTTTATATGAAATTTACTGTAACCAAAAACTAAATAACTTCATCACCTACTGATTTTATAGTATCCATGGGCCCTTCAAGAGTACTGGGGGTAATTCAAGAAAATTATGAAATAGATATGAAATTACTTGTACCTAAATGCTCAATAAATTAGTTTCCCAGGGCATACAAGAGAACATTAGGGTAAGTCAATGACATTCTTTACAAGACTGACTCTACCCATATACTCAAAACTTGGCAACTTTTTATATTCATAGTACCTATGGTTCCTAAGGAGAATATACAAGGTAATTTAAGACGAATATTTACAGATATGAGAATGACTGTGCCCACTCTCACTAACCTGGTCATTTTTCAAATTTTTAGTATCCACAGTCCCTTTGGGATAATGCACAGGGGACTACAGTAAACACCCCGTATTCGCAGGGGATGCGAGCGAATAGCTAAAATCCGTGAATACTTAAAGCCCCTCTAAAAGCACTTAGAACTGACTATTTTGATAGTTTAAACACAAGAAAAACCCTCTAAAAATGCTTATACCTGAGCATTTTAATAGTTTTATCACAAAAAGTGCATTTAGTCATGAAAATTATATGAAAATACAGTAATTAATGAATATTTCTCAATGAAAAATACCGCGAATGGGCGAATTTTCCGCAAATAATGGGTAGATACGTTCCACAGAGAAATCCGCAAATACGTCGGTCCGCAAATCGTGGGAACGCGAATACGGGGGGTTTACTGTATCTGGTCACCTGGGTAAATATACATGGTAATTCAAGACTATTCAAGATACAAGATTAACTAAACCCACATGCTCAATAACCTGGTCCCTTTTTCATGTAACACCTCAACCTAAAAGACAATATGAGGGTCTGGCTTTCTGATAAATAACGTTCTTATAAGTAACAAAGACCTTATATTGTAGCCTACACTTGGATATTTTCTAAATGTTACAACTAACAACAATTCCATGTACAGTATTTCCCATCCTCTAAGTCACTTTTCAAGTAAAATTCCTAATACTTCCCAGATGACACCAGAATAGAATCAGATAATGAGTACAAAATAACAACAATGCTAAAAAATAAAAACTGGTTGCCATAATTCAGAAGTACATTGTCTGATGGTCATATGTTACTGTAAATACTCCCATATCATATGACCTTCCAAAACGTGATTTTTGACTAAATTTTAGGGGATTGTACCATACATGAGATACAAAATGTGTGTGTGTGTGTAAACTGTTATCCCTGGTTAGGCTATTTCACAGACTATATCCATTTGCAAAAGTCAATAGTACAGCTGCATTTACAATTATGATAATTTTAGTAAACTGTTGTTTACTACTGTATCAAGTTATACTGCATGTATTACTGTCATACTATTGTTTTGTAAATTAAGAACACTGTAATCAGTCGCTACTTGCATTCTGGTAGTATTCACATTCTCAAAATTACCAACTGATTGAGTTTTACCCTCATCACTAAGTGACAGCTGAGTACTACCACCATCCTCAGTGCCACTAGTTGCTAAATGAAATGTAAATCAGATACAATTTTTTTTTTTTTGCAAAATGACATTTTTATGATAAAATTGTTTTATATATACTGACCAAGTAACTACATAGCTATTAGTTTCACTTACCAGTGGCAGCTTAAAAATTTGAAACTCACGGTAGCGCTCTATTGTTTTGGTGTCGGTAACTCCGCCCCACCCACTTTCAGGGAAGTATAGGTACAACACAGCTGAATAGTTCAATTCGTTTGTGCCCTATGTCCATGAGAAGGGGAGGCAGGAGGGCTACGATCATGTAGTTACTTGGTAAGTATATACAAAACTTTATCATAAAAATGTCATTTTTATATAAGTAACTTGCCAAGTAACTACACAGTTGAATTCCACATTGACAGGAGGTGGGATACATGGACATATACTACTCAAAAACACTTACTAATGAAAATGAATTTGGAATAGCAAAGTAGCTAGCTTTGGTACAATGCTTGTTGTAACCTTACCTGGTGAGAGAGCTACAGCAGGAAGATACTTCCTCTGGTCGATGCTAATCTTGAACAGTAGTGGCGTGGCAGTATAGCCAGGTGTTGCTTCTACTTCAGTGGATGCTTTGCAGCTGAGGAGTACTCCCATGGTTGTCAAAGTGTCATAATAAAAACAAAACCCTTGCCCCGGGCGCAGTACCACAAAACAACCAGAAAACCAAGCTACCCATACACCATATAAAATCACTCAAGCATTACCCATCCATTACAAAACACAACGATTGGTGGGTACTACAGGTATACTCTACGCCCAAAATTCCGAAAACTCAACATCCTGTATTCAAGGCGAGTGGATAGAGGAATGGAAGTGATACCTCCTATCCTTCTTCCCCCAATACCATGCCAGCCACGGATAATGGACCTAAGGTACTGGAGTTCTCATATACAGTTTCCATATCACACAGATAAAAAATTTGCAAACACTGACTTGTATCTCTGGAAGATGGATTGCACTATTGTAGAGAGAGATAAGTTTCGCTTTAAAGCCAGCAGAGTAGTTACTGTCCTAATTTTGTGGGCTCTAACTTTACAAATGGGAAAATCCTCTTCTCGAGTCTTCAGCTGAGACTCAGGAATTACATCCCTCAGAAAAAGGAAGTGCTGGGTCCTTGACCAAGCACCAGAGGTAATGGGAAGGACCTCTGACACTTCTAGTCCTCTCCAGGTAATGCTTTAACGTTTTTACTGGACAAAGAGCTCTCTCTTGGTCTGTTGGTCCGAGAATGTCCGTCAAACTCTTGATCGTGAATGAAAGGGGCCAGGGATTGGAAGGTGTTTCATTCTTAGCTAAGAAACCCAAAATGAAGAAGCAGACTGCATCTCCTTGTGCAAAACACACCTTATTGCTCAAGGCCTGTAGTTCATTAGTCCTCTTAGCTGTAGCTAAGGGCTACTAAAAGAGAGTCTTCCTGGTAAGGTCCTGAAGGGATAAGGACTGGAGAGGCTCAAACAGAGGGCCCAAATGATGATTTAAGACTACATCTAAATTCCAAGATACTGAAGCTATCTTGTCCTGTTTCGAGGTGTCTGAAGGTTTTATCAGATCGCTGATGTCTTTATCAGTGGACAAATCCAGGTCTCTATGCCTAAACATGGAGTTAAGCATAGCTCTGTAGCTCTTGATTGTGGGTTAAACTAACCCTCGGGAGATCCTTAAGAAAAGCAGAAGACTGGCGTCTACACTTTGCAATCGCTTCTACAGCTGGTCTTGTAGAGCCCTTCGTTCTAGCAAGCTTCCTGACAGTCTGAAGCTTGTCAGAGCAAGAGCGAGTAATCCTTGATGGAACCGGTGAAAATGTGGTTGCTTGAGTAGATTTTATTTCTGTGGCAGAAGTCTTGGGGAATCCACTAGAAGATCAAGGAGGTCCGGACACCATTCCTTCTGCGGCCAAAAGGGGCCACCAGGGTCATTGACGTGTTTCTTGATGACATCTCTCACCATACTGAATGGTGGGAAGATGTATACATTGAGGCTCAACCAGTCCTGGAGCATTGCATCTGTTGTCCACACGAGAGCATCCGGGGCTGGTGAACAACACAAGGGAAAACGATGGTTCCTCAATGTTGCAAATAGGCCTACCGATGGCTTCCCCAACCGTTTCCATAGGTCTGCGCACACCTGCGGATTCAGTGTCCATTCTGTAGGTAGGACCTGTTTGCAGTGACTTAATTTGTCTGCTAGGACATTTAATTTGCCCCATATAAAATGTGTGACTATGACTATAGGAGAAGCTCCTTGGCTACTTGGTAAAGAAAGAAGGAGTGAGTCCCTCCCTGATTCTTCATATACGCTAGGGCAGTTGAATTGTCTGAATGTACTATGACTGTGCTGTTGAAAGTTAGTGTTGCAAAGTGCTGAAGAGCTAAGTGAATAGCTTTCAGCTCCTTGATGTTAACCCTTAAACGCCGAGCCTCTATTTACAAAAACGTCTCCCGTATGGCGCCGGCGTTTTGGAGTTAGCGCCGAAGCGGTAAAAAAGTTTTTTTCAAAAAATCACAGCACACTTAGTTTTTAAGATTAAGAGTTCATTTTTGGCTCCTTTTTTTGTCATTGCCTGAAGTTTAGTATGCAACCATCAGAAATGAAAAAAATATCATTATCATATATAAATATTGAAATATATGACAGCGCAAAAAAATATTTTAATATATAATTTTATACATATCGCGCTGTGAGCAAAACGGTTAAAGCTAACGGGTTATTTTTTTTCTTTGTATTGTACACTAAATTGCGATGATTTTGGTATATAACAAATTGTAAAACGATCAAAGCAACACAGAGAAAATATTATCACAATATGATGCATGAATCCGTAATGCTCGGACGTAAAAAAATGTTTTTTTCAAAAATTCACCATAAATCGAAATATTGTGCTAGAGACTTACCGTTTGTTGAAAAATGAAGCTAATTGATTGAATATTACTAGACTGTAAGTGTTTTAGCTTACAATTGCAGTTTTCAACCATTTCGGTCCAGTTAAAGTTGACCGAAGGTAGAATTTTTTCTATTTATCGTAATTTATATGAAAATATTTCAAAACTGATAAAAGCTACAACCATGAGTTATTTTCTGTGGTATTCTACATGAAATTGCACACATTTTCAAATATAAAACTTTATGTAACGACTAATATAAAACGGTGCAAACATTACGACAACGTGACGAAAGAATTTCTGAGATGTTCGGCAGAGTTACCGAGCGGACGAAAGGAAAATGTTTTTTTTTTAAATTCACCATAAATCGAAATATTGTGCTAGAGACTTCCAATTTGTTGCAAAATGAAGGTAAATGATTGAATATTACTAGAATGTAAGAGTTTTAGCTTACAATTGCGTTTTTCGACCATTTCGGTCGAGTTAAAGTTGACCGAAGGTTGAAATTTTGGCAGTTATCGTGATTTATGTGAAAATATTTCAAAAGTGATAAAAGCTACAACCATGAATTATTTTCTGTTGTATTCTACATGAAATTGTGCACATTTTCATATATAAAACTTTATGTAACGACTAATGTAAAACGGTGCAAACATTACGACAACATGACAAAAGAATTTCTGGCGTGGACGTAAGGAAAAAGTTTTTTCAAAAATTCATCATAAATCGAAATATTGTGCTAGAGACTTCCAATTTGTTGCAAAATGAAGGTAAATTATTGAATATTACTAGAATGTAAGAGTTTTAGCTTACAATTGCGTTTTTTTACCATTTCAGTCGAGTCAAAGTTGACCGAAGGTTGAAATTTTGGCAGTTATCGAGATTTATATGAAAATATTTCCAAACTGATAAAAGCTACAACCATGGGTTGTATTTTGTTGTATTTTACATGAAATTGCGCACATTTTCATATATAAAACTTTACGTAACGGCTAATATAAAAGTGCAAAAATTACGACAAAATGACGAAAGAATTTCTGAAATTTTCGCTGAGTTACCGCAGGGACGTAAGGAAAAAGTTTTTCAAAAATTCACCATAAATCGAAATATTGTGCTAGAGACTTCCAATTTGTTGCAAAATGAAGGTAAATGATTGAATATTACTAGAATGTAAGAGTTTTAGCTTACAATTGCGCTTTTCGACCATTTCGGTCGAGTCAAAGTTGACCGAAGGTTGAAATTTTTTGTAGTCGACATACGGTACGTCCACTTGGCACCCAAAAGACAATTTTAGTCGACGTATGATTGGTCCAGTAGGCGTTTAAGGGTTAATATGAAGACTTCTCTCGGGTTGCAACCACGTCCAACACTTCCATGTCCCCTAGAAGAGTGCCCAACCCAGATCTGAAGTGTCTGAGTATAAGGTGAGACTGGGGCTCAGAGGGTGTAGAGACTTCACTTCTGAGAATCTTCCTTCCACAAGCCACCTCCGGCGGTCCTCCTTGATCTTGGGTGTGATCAGAAAAACAAATGAGTCTGGAAGGGCCTTCCTTTGCCAACTGGCCTTTAGGAAGAACTGTAACACTCGTGTGGTGTCTTCCTAAAGGCACGAACTTCTCTATGGATGAGAGAGTGCCTAGCAAACTCATCCACTCACTGGCTGAACATGACGAGAGAAAGAAAATTCTGAATCGTCCGGAGGCAGGATTGGACTCTCTTGTAGGACATAAAAGCCCGAAAAGCTAGAGTCGATCTTCATTCCAAAATACAGAATTGACTGATTAGGGACTAATTGGGACTTGCTCAAGTTTATTAACAGGCCCAACTCTTGAGCCAGAGAGAGTGTCTTCTGAAGGTCCTCTGTGCATCTTGATTCCAAGGGGGAGCACAGGAGCCAGTCACCTAGATGCGGACAAATGTTGATTCCCATAAGATGGAGCCACTTCGCTCGAGGGGCAAGAACCGGGTAAAAACTTGAGGGACTGTGGAGAGGCTGAGGCACAGAGCCCGAAATTGGAAGACTCAGCCCTGGAACTCAAACCACAAATACTTCCTGGAATCCGGGTATACTGGAACATGGAAGTATGCGTCCTGCATATCTATAGTTGCCATCCATTGCCCCAGACGGATGGAAGACAGGACTGACTGATTGGTTTTCATCTTGAATTTCAAGGTTTGAACAAAGAAATTCAGGGCACTGACGTCCGGGACAGGTCTCAAACCTCCCGATAACTTTGGGACGACGAACAGATGGTTGTAAAACCCTGGCGTGCTTACATCCTCGACCACCTCCACAGCTCTCTTCCTGAGCAGAGACGAAACTTCCTGTAACAGGGCCAAAAACCTCTCTGAGCCTATAGAATAGGCTGCCACATTGATGGGAAAGGACACTAAGTGAGATTTCTCCCTGAAAGGAATGCCATATCCCTCTCTGATGACTTTCAATACCCAAAGTTTGGTATTTCTGACTTTCCACTTGCTCCAAAAATGTAGGAGTCTTGCTCCCACCAGGACAAGGAGGACAGGATCCTCACTTGCGAGAGGAAGGCTGGACCGAAGTATTCTTGACTGGTCGAACTCACCGAAGATTCGTTTGTGGATGGGGCTGGAACTTAGCTCTACCACCTCAAAAGGGCGGCTGCTGTAGTGGTGAGATTGTCCTCGAAGCAGAAGCAGCCAAAGGAACAGGTTCTGACTCCCTAGGACATTTGGTGGACTGCACCAGCAGATCTTGTGTAGACTTCTTATGCAACTCCGCTACTACATGCTCTACTGAGGCATGTGAAAAGAGGCTACAGTGGTCCAACGGAGCAAAAAGGAGTGCGGACCTCTGGAGTGGAGTAACTCCTTTTGTGGTGAGTAAGCACCACTGCTCTCTCTTCTTGAGGACTCCCACTGTAAACAAGGCTGCCAGCTCCTGGGATCCATCCCTAATTGCCTTATCTGCACAAGAGGGCACTCCTAGCAGGTCAGCAAAAATTTGTCTTGGAGGGTAGCGCAATCTTCAGTCTTCTTCACCAATGAGACCACTGTCCAATCCAAGTAATCTAGCTCCAACATGAACAAAATCTTGGTAGAGGAGAATACTGATCTTCATGCTGAATCAATCAAACTGAAGAAGCCCCCTTAGGAGGAGGCAGAAACTCACAAAGAGGAAGCTTCCCCAGTGACATAAGACAGGTACATTATCTTCAACAAATAAGGAGGGGCACAATAAAACAACCTTGACCAAATCCCTCTTCACTGTCAGCCAACTCTCAATGCCAGACAGGGCTTTCTTCAATGGAGAAGACAGTACCACCTTAGGCAACCCGGAGGATTCCATAGGCTGTCTCACCATGGATGCTGAACTCGGAGAAGAGGGGTCGCTGGCGAAAAGAAAATTGGAAAGCAGAACTTTAAAAGAGACGCACATGCAGAAGAGGGCTGTTTCTGGTCAAAGCCCTCTTCTTCAGACGTAATAGGAGTAGTCAAATTCGCAGATTCATAAGACACTGTCGGCTTTTGCTTGTGGTCTAGAATACTTTCTAGACGATGCTGGATTGTTCCAATGAAGGATCCTGGACCGATTGGCGACCAGAGTGTGGCACCGGAAGTCTGGATACAGTTGACACCAACTTGGAAGGTGAACAGGTAAACACTGAGGATGTGTGTGCACAGGTAACTGCTCAAACACTGCATGCTTCTCGGATCCCAATGTACGCTTGTTTCCCTTGGATCCCACCAGACACTTGGATCCCTCAGATCCCACTGGACGTTTGGATCCCTCGGAACCCACTGGAAGCTTGGATCCCTCGGCTCCCACTGGGTGCTCGGATCCATTGGTTCCCACTAACCACTTGGATTCCTTATGATGCTCGGAATACACTGCGATCTTGGATCCCTTGGATCCCACAGGATGCTCTGAACATTTCTTGGAAGCCAGTTTGGGCATCAAACACTGGTGCTCTGACACTGATACTATAGGCGACACATGACTGGGATTGTCCCAAAAGCTACAAGACGGCTTGGGAGTCTGCTCCCAATCTCTGGACTGCTTACAAGGAATCGGGGAATCATTCTCAGCCATGGAAAATGGGCCTTTTCCATGGCCTGGACACACTCTTGAAGCGCCACTTGCACCTCTTACTCGCACTGCACTTGGATCCATCGGATCCCCAATCCGAATCACTAGGAGAAAGCGCATGTACACAAAGTTGGAGTCCAGGGATCCTTGTACAACGGGCTTGGTTGAGGGGGAAACTACCCGTGGGTAAACCCCACCGACCTCCCTTGGACTTAAGGTTTGCCTCCTTCCAGGTTTAAGGGAGCCTGACACGGACCTTCATCTAGGAGCGTTGGTGGGACGAGTAGTCACCTCCTCCACTGACACTGTACTTGCACCGTGATCACTGACATCAATCTTATCCATAAGACCTCTTACTGAAGCCCCTATTTGAGCTACAGTATTAACTAAGAGACCAGACTTATGGTCTATCCTGGCTTCCAGACTGGCAATGGCATCGGGTTCCGAAGGTTGGGAGATGGGTAACAGAGTTACAGGAAAAGTTGGAGAACTGGTGATGGGGGAAAAGGCAGTCACAGGTATAGAAAGGGCAGGTAAAGCAGGTGAACCTTGGCTAACAGAACCCTTAGCTTCGGCACTAGTAGCCGCCTTTCTCTGTCTATTCTTCTCAAGTTTGTCTAAATAATTAGTCAAAGTCTTCCACTTCCCCTGATCCCACCCTCTGCATTCATCATAAGTTAACCCTTAAACGCCTGTTGGACGTAGCAAACGTCGACTAAAATTGTCTGTTGAATGCCAAGTGGACGTAGCAAACGTCGACTACAAAAAATTTCAACCTTCGGTCAACTTTGACTTGACCGAAATGGTCGAAAAACGCAATTGTAAGCTAAAACTCTTACATTCTAGTAATATTCAATCATGTACCTTCATTTTGCAAACCAATTGGAAGTCTCTAGCACAATATTTCGATTTATGGTGAATTTTTGAAAAAAACTTTTTCTTACGCCAGCGCAGTAACTCAGCCAAAAATTTCAGAAATTCTTTCGTCATTTTGTCGTAATTTTTGCGCTGTTCTATATTAGCCGTTACATAAAGTTTTATATATGAAAATGTGCGCAATTTCATGTACAATACAACAGAAAATAACTCATGGTTGTAGCTTTTATCAGTTTTGAAATATTTTCATATAAATCATGATAACTGCCAAAATTTCAACCTTCGGTCAACTTTGACTTCGACCGAAATGGTAAAAAACACAACTGTAAGCTAAAACTCTTACATTCTAGTAATATTCAATCATTTACCTTCATTTTGCATCAAATTGGAAGTCTCTAGCACAATATTTCGATTTATGGTGAATTTTTGAAAAAACTTTTTCCTTACGTCCGCCAGAAATTCTTTAACACGTTGTCGTAATGTTTGCACTGTTTTATATTAGTCGTTACATAAAGTTTTACATATGGAAATGTGCGCAATTTCATGTAGAATACAACAAAAAATAACTCATGGTTGTAGCTTTTATCAGTTTTGAAATATTTTCATATAAATCACGATAACTGCCAAAATTTCAACCTTCGGTCAACTTTAACTCGACCGAAATGGTCAAAAACACAATTATAAGCTAAAACTCTTACATTCTAGTAATATTCAATCATGTACCTTTATTTTGCAACAAACTGGAAGTCTCTAGCACAATATTTCGATTTATGGTGAATTTCTGAAAAAAAAATTTTTTCCTTGCGTCTCTGCGACGTAACTCGGCCGAACATCTCAGAAATTCTTTCGTCATGTTGTCGTAATGTTTGCATCGTTTACATTAGTCGTTACATAAACTTTTATATATGAAAATGTGTGCAATTTCATGTAGAATACAACAGAAATTAGCTCATGGTTGTAGCTTTTATCAGTTTTGAAATATTTTCACATAAATCACGATAACTGTCAAAATTTCAACCTTCAGTCAACTTTAACTCGACGAAAATGGTAAAAACGCAATTGTAAGCTAAAACTCTTACATTCTAGTAATATTCAATCGTTTACCTTCATTTTGCAATAAATTGGAAGTCTCTAGCACAATATTTCAATTTATGGTGAATTTTAAAAAAAAACATTTTCCTTACGTCTGCGCGGTAAGTCGGCCGAACATCTCAGAAATTCTTTTGTCTCATTGTCGTAATATTTACACCGTTTTATATTAGTTGTTACATAAAGTTTTATATATGAAAATCTGCGCAATTTCATTTACAATACAACAATAAATAACTCATGGTTGTAGCTTTTATCAGTTTTGAAATATTTTCATATAAATCATGATAAATAGAAAAAATTCAACTTTCGGTCAACTTTAACTCGACCGAAATGGTCAAAAACTGCAATTGTAAGCTAAGACACTTACAGTCTAGTAATATTCAATCAATTAGCTTCATTTTTCAACAAACGGGAAGTCTCTAGCACAATATTTCGATTTATAGTGAATTTTTGAAAAAAAAAAACTTTTTATGTCAGCGCCTTACGATTCATGCATCATTTTGTGATAATATTTTCTCTGTGTTGCTCTGATCGTTTTAAAATTTGTTATATACCAAAATCATCGCAATTTAGTGTACAATACAACTAAAAAAAATTAAGTCATTAGCTTTAACCGTTTTGCTTACAGCGCGATTTGTATACAATTATATACGAGTTTTTTTTTCGCTGTCATATATTCCAATATTTATATATGATAATGATATTTTTTTCATTTCTGATGGTTGCATACTAAACTTCAGGCAATGACAAAAAAAAATGAGCCAAAAATGAACTCTTAATCTTAAAAACTAAGCGTGCTGTGATTTTTTGAAAAAAACTTTTTTTCGCTTCAGCGCTAACTCACGAACGCGCCGGCATACGGGGAGACGTTTTTGTAAATAGGGCTTCACGTTAAAGGGTTAAGTTACTAGAGCAAATTTGTCCTCTACACTGGCAACCTATGGTATGAGAGTCATGTTTGACTGATGTGAGCCAGGTATTGCAGCCATTGCTGCAAAACCGGACACTAGAAGAACTAGAGTCAGACATATTAAGTCACAATCAGGAAAAGTCCACACTAAATAAGCTAATCTAATTAGTGTAAATGCTACCAAAGCAAGGAATACTTCAGCAAATGCAATGAGAGTCAAAACCATCTGGTGATACAACATCCAAAGTTCAAACCAAAGCTGCTTCAACAACCGATGATCAGTTGTTGACCGGCAAAAACGAACTGAGCTCTTCAGCTGTGTTGTACCTACGCTTCCCCAAAAGTGGGAGGGGCAGAGTTACTGACACCAAAACAATAGAAAGCTCCCACGAATTTCAAATTTTTAAGCTGTCGCGGTTGAGTAAAACTAATATCTATACAGTTACTTATATAAAACTAACACAACTTGATAAAAATGTAGCTCATCTTTACTTATAAATGCATAAATTTTTACGTAAAGTATTGATGTGACTTCGCCAGCTTCAGACATAGCTTTTTCTATGCTTTGTAGCCTGCCAATTACTCATTTCTTCAGTTGCAACTACAATCTGCAGCTTAAATTCACTGGTATATTTTCTTAACCTGTTAAGCATCACTTATGGGAGATGTCGCCATCCCGTATCATCCCATTTTCTTGCTTGCAGAGCGGTCATTGGTATATGCTAATAATTATGCTTTTCTGTTTTTTTTTTTTCACCGATATTGTTTATTGTATAATCATAGGATATTAAATAATGCAGAATAAGAAGGAATGAAAGCATTTATTTTGCTTTTTTATATCCTAAAGCTTACAAGCATGAAACATAAAAGGGAAAACACTCTTCTTTCATACACGATACCCTGAAACAGAGACAGCAGGGCAATGAATGGTTTTGGCTTCATTCATTTTCATTTGCTTCATACCATTTTAGTGCTCATGATATTGTAGGCAAACTTTCTATATATTCATGTAGAAACTGGTTGGCACATCTGTTCATTACTGCTACATTGTGCTCCATTCCATGACTTGATCTTCTTAAAAAAAAAAAAAAAAAAAATCCACAGGGTTTCCCTTATCCTGAACAATAAATTTCACAGCTTTGGATAAATGAGAAGTAAAAGGACTCTTCTCCTTATCCGTTATTCTGCGGTCACTTGGCAATGCGATGCTTGACTGTGAATTATGGCTTTCTCCACAATTAGATAAATTTTAAACAATCTATGTTAGAGGATTCTGAGGTGCCTCCTTGAGTCTTGAAGTAATCATAGGTCTCTACATCCAGTAGTGATAATATCTGTTTGGGCAAAAGATTTTTCTTTCGCTCTGGAACCCTCACTATGGGGATAAATGGGATCAATAAAGAAAGAAATCAATTGTTTATCAATGAACGCCTGAAGCGTAGCAGGAAGCAAGAGGTAATGTCCTCTATCAGACTGACTTTCCATTGCAAAAAAGTTGCCATTTACCCCTGAGTTGCTCAAAGTGTTACCAAATGATGTTCCTACAGTTTGTATAAGAGTAAAGTGTATTTCTGAGGTTGATCAGTGTGGCACCAGTCTTCTAAGAGGGAGAATGTGTTACTCCATCGAAGGCGGTGTGACATGGGATGTGGGCGACAGAGATATGCTGTTGGTGACGCTTAGCAGGTTAGGTCCTTCTCCATTGTATGAAGGATGAAAGAAAACTTATTTAAACTATGGAAGTCAATGCTGGGAATTAACAAGTTGACAACTAACACACCTCTTCATGAAGTGCAAACAACTGTTTCTTGATTTGGTTGTTTATGTCAGTAATTGCTGTTGTTTATACCAGTGTTTTGCAAGAAGCTAATGAATTATTAGACAAGACATAAGTTTGGTAAGCCTGGTTGCAAGCATGATGTTTCATATTTAAGGAACCAAATGTAAAGCTTCTAGGCCTAGTAATTAGTTAAAAGCTTAAACATAATGTGCATTTATATTAATTTCCACTGGTAGACAGGGAGGTCACAAGTCAAGTTATTAGTATCCTTGCTAAAATGTGGGTTTTTCATTTTTCCTAAACATATATTGCCACATGTGCATCTTATGTTCTAGTGTGTATTATAAGGTGGGAAATACGTAGTTCCTAACCTAAGCTAACTTGCACTAGACACTCAACATTCAAGATATTTATTTTAATACTGTAATACAACTGGTAGGTACAGAAGCCTGGTAATTTGAGGTGTTACTATACATGGTGTCTTTGAAAGAACACACTGGGTAATTCATAAAAACTACAGCTAAGAGATCCACTGTAGTCACATGCTCAATAACTTTTGGTAATTTTTAAAATTTATAGTCTCCACAGCCCCTTTGGGAGAATATATAGAGCAATGTAAAAAACACTTTTATTTAATAACTTTTTAGATTTATTTTATCCACAGGTAATTTGGGAGAGTATAATGGGGAATTCAAGATGACTATTTACAGATACGTACGTGACCCACTCTACCGCCATGATCAAAAACTTTGGCCGTTTTCAAAATCATGGTAGCAATGTGCACTTTGGGAGTATACAGGGTAATTCAAGAACACTGTTGACTGATAAATAATAGTATCCACATGCATTTAACTACAGTATACACAGTATTTCAAAGAATAACTATGTATATTAACCTGTAACATATCTTTTACAATTAAACCAAAGTACTCACTTGGTCTGCAATAGGTTGCTGCTTTTGTTCATGTTTATCACTGTCATCAGAATTATCTCCTGCATCTCTTGCATCACTATCCTTCTTGTCATTATCATCCTCATCATCATACCAGTCATCTTCAGGTAGCGTGAATTTATCCTTGCTAGGGGGTACACCAATTGGTCCAATAATGAGTTTTGAAGATTCACCAAATTTCACATCTGAAACAAAATACAAATTGAAATGTCAAAGAATAATATCTAGCAAATATAACTCTGCATAAACTTGAAAGCTTAACCCAAAAGATGTCTGATATAATGAAGTGATGGTGGCATTTGAGGAGAAGGAGGGGCCTGATTTGGATACTCATGAGGAACAGATTCTGATAAGTCTTTGAAACTACACCCTCAAGTCAGTGGAATAACATTTGCACAGTTACATTTTTTAAAACTCCAAATGAACAGGAACACAACCAAAACAAATGGTGGGCAAGTGTTTGATTTTGTTAATCTTGCTTTACAGTCAACCCCCTGTATTCACAAGGGTTAGGGACCACAACCACCCACGATAAGCTGAAATACGTGATAGGGTGTTAACCCCCCCCCTCTAGAAATGCTTACAGGTATAACTGAATATTTTAATAGTTCAAACACCAAATATACCTTAAACTATCATCCTACGCAAAATAACCTTAAACTACCATCCTATACCAAATATACCTTATACTATCATCATAAAACACTTCAGTATCATTTTAAAGTCATCTTACAACATTACTCATAAAAATATTTGGTTTACGGCTACTTGTGAAAACTAATAAAGTTCCCCCTATATTCAGGCACAACCATTTCTCTTATACAGTATTCAAGCATCTCGTCTTCTTTTTACAGTACAGTACATAAGAGAAACATTGGGAATTCAAAAGCAGGGGTAAGTACCATACCTAAATATTTAAATATATGCATTGAAAAAAATACCAAATTATAAATACAATCAAGTGATAAAATACTCTCTTGTGTACTGTTGCATGTGTTAATCATCACACTTAGAATCAACTAAACTTGTAATAAAAATGGTACAGTACATCAAGCAAAGCAAAAAAAAAAATTGTAACATACATATGTATGCACACACTTATTCCATGGCGTCGTGAACTTCTAAGAGTTTTAATTTTGTATTTTTATGTTTATGATACAGTAATTCATATTTCATTAAAGGTTATGTACAGTACTGAGAGAGAGAAGGGGTAAACTGAGGTATGTTTACATCACTAAAACAAATCAGGAAACAGCTGTTTTGGGATTTTCCTTAACATACCATATACTGTATACTCGTGTAACACTCAATCTCATGCATCATGTGACCCCCAAATTTTCACTCTTAAAAAAATTATTTTATCATATACCTTGTGTATCATTCAAGTTCCTTTTTTGAGAGACAAAATTACAACAGACTAACCTCTTTTCCTCCATCTTATGTATCCTATCTTCTAGTTAAATTAGTTAAAAAAAAAAAATAATAAAAGGCTGATAAAAATATCGTTAGCAACATTATACTCGTTGCATAAACACATACAGCCATAAACAACCAAATGAGAAACAGCTGTTTTGCTATGAATAACTGAATCAGATAACAGCTGTTTTACTTGCATTTCAACCATTGTACGATAGTAAAAAATTTCCATAGTTATGTTACAAATGACATCACGTAGAATATGTGACCGATATATTTTTACATTATACCCTTATTCACTATGGAGGAGAGATCGGCAAGGAAATATACTGCTAAATTTAAGCTGCAACTGTAGCTGAAGCTGAAAAAACAATGTTCTAGCTGCTAATGACTATAAATTATCATGCATTGGCAACATGGATGAAACTCCCGTAAACTTTGATGTGCCATCAAACTTGACAATAAATAAAATTGGAGAGAAGTATTTTAATCAAAACTACTGGACATGAAAGAACACATTTTACTATTGTTTTCACGCCCATAAAAGATAAATACGTAAAGCTTGTATTATGATGAAATCAAGTGGAAATAGCACACGGAATCTGTTGATTAAAAAAAAAATGCCCCCCCAATGCCATCTATAAAAAAAAAAAAAAGCTAAATTTTTGTTCACAACACATATTTCAGTCATATTTCAACTTAAAAAAACTTCGTATTACGACAAATAACCTTGTCCCATATAAATAGAATACCTAGATTCATTTATGCTAACTAGAAGCAAGAAAACTGCTCTGAATTGAGTTAAATACTGTTCAGCGAAATAGACTTACCCCGTAATTCCCCTCAGCTGATTTCCAAAGCAAAACACTGATCGCTATGTTTGTAACTTATAATACAATAGTAATATGAGAATACTGTACATACAAGATTATTGGATGGAGTGAAGCAAAGCATAACTTTTTAAAAGATCCAAGGAAAAGATGCATATTCATTATGTTGGTATTTTATAATATGATACTAATGTGAACATTACATAAACTACTTTCATATCTCATGTATGATGCGACCCCCTTAAAATTACCTTCAAAAATAGGTCTTCAAAAGTCACATGATATGCGAGTATATACAGTAAAGTATGTTAGTTTACCTTTTATACCCATTTTACTTTTATGTACAAAATTAAAAATAAATAATTCCACTTATACATTTGTTTCTTTTAGCAACTAAAAAATTATTTTCCCAATTCTTTTGGTAGTGAGTTCCATCAGCTGATTCCGAGAACGTAACATTACAAATGGCTGGACAATCATTTTTTTACACATATCACGATGATAATAGAGCAATATAATACAGTAGTATAAATGGGCTCTGTAAGTGAAATAAAATTTTATTTTATTGATACCTGCATTTTGCTGTGTTTACATTAATATTAATATTTGAAAATTAGCATTCACTATAACATCGACATACGTATGCACGCACTCATTCCATGTCGTCATGAACTTCTTGGACTTTTAGTCCTGTATTTTTGTTTATAATACAGTAATTCATATTTCATTAAAGGTTACGTATACTACTGAGAGAGAGAGAGAGAGAGAGAGAGAGAGAGAGAGAGAGAGAGAGAGAGAGAGAGAGAGAGAGAGAGAGAGAGAGAGAGGGGGGGGGGGTGAACTGAGGTATGTTTACATCAGCAAAACAAATCAGGAGACATAAAGAATGTTAAATATCTAAATATGCATTGAAAAACCACATTTTACTAATATTTTGCTGTGTTTATATTAACATTAATATTTGAAAATTAGTAAATCACTTTTTTACCATAAAAAATGGATTTAGCAACGAAAATAACATGAAAACACACTTAATTAGTCAGGAGAGTTGTTAATCAGCTCAGTGGTCGGGTTAAGCTAAGGTATACTTATTTATATAAAATCTGCAAATTAGTGAATTTCCCAAGATTTATTTGGATTTATGTTCCACAGAAAAATCCAAGGCTAAATGAAGCCACAAATGCTGAACTACAATAAAGCCTGGGTCCACTGCAGTAAGATTTACTGATACACCAAATGAACATTAACTTAGCGCAGTCAATGCTTATTTATAACCCGAATGACTACACAATTAACCAAGCCACTGAGCCAAACCTCCCTACTCTCAATATGACTGGCCATAAAAAGGTTCTCATGACATACCTATTTTGTCATCAGGGGTGCTGGTCACTGATGCAGGTTTACTTATAGCTTTCTTTTCCGGTTTGTCTTCAGGTTTCCCTTTATCTTTTTCGGCATCTGTCGAGTGCTGAGGTAAATCAAGACCTGGGATACCACCTAAAAAGAAAAATTTCTTTATTATTTCATTATCTATCTAATAACAATAAAATTCCATTAGGATTATCTTAAATTACTTTCCACTTTATTTCATGGACAAAAAGTTTGCATTTTCATTCTTGGGAAAATTTTGATTGTTGAAAAATCATGCATTACTAACATTTTCATATATATTTGTTTTCTAACATAAACCCAAGGTGCCAAAGCCACCCTACACTTGCCTGCACTCCACTTTGTTTACCATCACAGTAAAACCACACAGGCCTGTATTAATTGCCACCACCAATCTCCTACGACATGACACGATAAATTTGAACATTTCCATTTTAACATCACAATGACCAGATTCCCCAACTAGTGACAGATTTTTATGCAGCCTGACAATTTTCATAATATACACAAAACCTATCATTTGATATATCAAATGAACTTGTACACTTTTAACCATGATGAATTTACTCACACCAAAAGGATAAGGGGAATTAACATCATTTATAAGCTACTCATTGGATCATTTTTATTTACAAACAGAATCTACTAGTCATAACATTTCATACAATTCCATTTGGAAAATAACCTGAAATACAGTGAAATTATAAGATCTCAAAGCTGAAGACCTTATAATTTCATGAGAGGTAAAAGATGCAGACTTGTGGCTGAAAGTGTAGTTTATATCATCATAATACAAGCAGTCCCTGGTTATCGGCGGGCTCGATTATCAGCGATCCGGTTTTACAGGGCTTGTCTTAGCGACGAAAATCAGCGATTTTCAGCACCAATATCCAGCGATAATCGGGTACTGGCTCTGATACATAACTAACAGCGGCACCAATACTCAGTTATTGGCGCCAATAAGTGCCGAAAATCAACAATTTCCAGTTAACAGCGATTTTTGCTTATCGTCACACTGTCGGAAAGGAACCCCTGCCAATAACCAGGGACTACCTGTATTACAACTACAATACATTATTATAGGAAACAACTTACTGTGGATGAATTAATTTCAAAATGCATGCCATTTATTTTAACATAATTTCAAGTTATAAAAACAGCAGAGGGTGTGCACCGTGATAATATACCAAAAGTTAAAGATCCATACCAACTACTGGAAACCTGCCCAAATCTTGGAAGGATCAGGACCTCTGGCAGTTTTATTATGAGACTACAAGAAGATTATGTAAAAAAAACATTTAATTTTGCTTGGTTAATAGAGATATATACAAATGTCACACAACTTTACTTGAAAGCAAGAGAGAGAGAGAGAGAGAGAGAGAGAGAGAGAGAGAGAGAGAGAAGAGAGAGACTCATTTCTAGGACTAACTTTTCTGTGCTACTTATCCTTTTGAGTTTCCATTAAAAATGTATTACGATACTTTACTCTTGATACCAAAGCATTCATTTAAGCTATCTGTACCAGCCTCGTACTTCAACTGTTTTAGTCTTGAATATAGACAAAATTTGACAGAGCTCCTTGTTATTAAAGTCTGCTGGTATGCTCAGGATTTCTTTATAAGGTAAACTATTTTCAAATTCTCTTTTTTTGAGATAAAAAAAATGGTTATAGTGCGTCACCGACATATGGCTATATGACGGATTCAATTTTACGGCACTTTTATCAGTGCCGTTAACGGCATTTTACAGCGCTGTAAGCACAGCAGATGGCATTAATGACAAGAATGGGCATCAAGTTAATGGCGTTGTAACGATGCAACACCAGGTTACAGCACCGTAAGCGTCATTACGGCTCTGATAACTGTATCATCTATATATACTTAATCCAAATCTTCAAGTTTTATATCAAATTATTTAAGCCCTAAATTTAGTAATTTAAACCTATTTAGTAAACTAATTCTGCCTACGGGTTGCTCACTAAAATTTTTGCATCTTATTATTCTACTTATGAGGCCTATTTCACATGTATCAACATTGCTAAATGTGTAATATGCAGTGGAGACTATAAAATATATAAAAAATTTTAAAGTAATCTGAGATTATTCCTAGGTATACAAACTGAAGCCTATCATATATGGAGTACCTTCATGTGCTTGAGCTGGACTGGCCCATGCACTAACTAACAAAGATGATACCCACAGAGGTGAGAGGAAGACAACATGCCCCTTCACACAGACTTTCCCCACTGGACTTTGTGGCTAAATATTAAACACTGACAGAAGCAGCGGGAAGGCAAAGGCTGGTTCCCCCAACATGAAAGGCTACGGTTTGTATACTTTGGAAAGATACAAATTACTTTAAATATTTGATATTTGTTCCTATGGGGACTCAAACGTAACCTTTTATAGACAAAAAATCACTAATTAGGAGGGTGGTACTACCAGAAAAGACAGCGAGAGCCCTAGTGTGTCTGGATGGTGCCGTAATTGGCTAAATGAGCTATGTGTGTACTTCTGGCAACCCCCCTAACAACTGACCAGTTATCGTCTGTCCCAGCCTCTATATTGGAAGGCATTATTAACTGATGTGCGACTTGGTTGCCCTGACACGTGTTGCAAGGCACTGGTAAACAATGTCACCTTGGTTAAGGGGAGAGTTTGAAAAAATCGTTTTTTATTAATAACTCTGATTTTTTGCATGAATCACTTTGAAATTTTGGGAACTGGTTAGTTTATGTATAGCAAAAAGGTCAGTATTCATATTTTCCTTCTCGGGCCGCCCCCAAAATTCTTAAAAAAAAAACTCAGCCATACCTATTGCAACCTAAGAGCTGAAATTTACGTGGTAGACAGGTATTATACATTAGAATATAGTAATAGAGCGTTTTTTTTTTTTATATAAATATTTTTCCATTTCTGAAAACTCTTGGATCGGTTTCGTGGAAAAATAAATCCCAAAAATATTTTTTGGACAAAATAAAAAAAAACTATAGTTTTGTAGACAATTTATTTAGCTTTCATTTGCTTTTGTTTCATTGAGATAGGTGAATTCATTACGTCTCACTTTCCATTTGAAAGTCGATAACTTTAGTTTTGAGATATCAGCCTCCAAAGTTTTATGATGACACTTTTTGCTTGTCTGTCCATTTATTTGCTTGTTGTCTCACACTTTAAAGTTTTTATGACAAATTTGATATGTTATATCATATTGGTGTTATCTGTGATTATGATTTTACGTATATTGAATATTTTATATATTTAGGCTCCTGGTCCCCCTCTTTCCTCTTGGATGCCTCCCTCTTCATGACGTCGTTTCTTCCTTTCTCTTATGGAACGTAGATGTTGTTTAAATCTTCTTGGTCTCGGCATGGTTTCTTCTGAACAAAGAAGCATTGCAAAGCCAAGAGAAATACAAAAAATTGAATTGCAAAGTAATATAAATGCGCTGAATGAAAAGTGTGTCAAAACACAGGTGAGGCTGGGCATCTTGCTTCATCGAGAGCTGAGCTGCCACTGATTGCCCAAGAGGGTACACTCCTTCACCCAACAGAGCCTCTACGCACTTGCGTAGGATATAGTTGCCATATACCGCATTTAGATATTCTTCTTTGATAGCTAAATTGAAATTACTACTGATATACCAAAGTTATCATTACAGTATACGAAAAATGTAATTTTCTCAGTGACAGTAGGGTTACGGTTTTGGCTTATAACTCTTAAAACTATTGCAAATTTTTTAATAAAATTTTCTGAGAATGTAGTCAAGAGGTGTAAGAGTCTGTATGTGAAATATCAGGAAAAATGTGGATTCTTCAATTTTTTCCTCAAACACTCCCCTTAATAGTTAGGGAACCAACAAAGCTTTACAATTGAGACAAGCTTACATCCTCTCTGTTTCACTGATGTTAAAATATTAAATTGTACATTTGGCAGTGGTCATTCTCATAAAATTCTTTACAAATTTTTATGCCTAATTTTGGTTGTTTTCCCCTGTAAGTAAGTTTGAATGGCTTCTTTCTTCTCTGATATATCCTGGTCATTTTAGTCATGTGAAGCCATTTAACAAGTGGGGTATGCTTGATAGACTAGTCTGTTTCAGCTATTTCTTATTAGTTTATTGAAACTGCTAAAGTCAAGCATGAGTTATATTCTATCTCCCTTCTGCTTGCTACTATATTTTACTTGTGTGAGATTAGGACTACTCCAAAAATACATGAAGCACATAATATTGAAAAATGAAAATTTTGATAAGTTTTATCACACACTATAGTCTGGCTACAAAAGGTCAATACTCGAAGGCGATATGCACTGCTGCCACATTTTCCTAAGGTCATCCAGACTTTTCAAGAAAAGGTTGGTAATCTGGTAGAATTGAGGTTTTTTTTTTAGCTTCAATGCAATTTCATTATGTGTGGATGATTAAGTGAAGTGACTGTGGATCACAGTAAAAAGGGGATTGTCTATCACCTCCCTCCATTTGTCAGTACAAAAGCAAACCACAAAACCAATACATTACACTTGGACTCTGCTGTACATTTCATTTTAAAATGGCTCAATAGAAAATTTAGTAATATACAGTATATGCATGTATGTACAGTATAAATAAATAATCAGATATGTAATACATGCAGTCACCAGTTAACGGCAGGGGTTCCATTCCCGGCCGAGTACCGCTAACCGAAAATCGGTGATAATAGCACTAACAACTCACTTAATGGCACCATTAATGGGATATCAGTGCCAAAAATCCAGTTAACCACGTCGCTAGACAAGCACCGTAAAACTGGATCACCGTTAACCGATACCACCAATAAGTGGGGACTGCCTGTATACAGTAATACCTCGAACTTCTGCGAGGTTAGGTTCCAGAATCTGTCATGGAAGAGGAGGAATCGCATAAGTTTAGTAGGAGTCACTAAAACTGCTAATATACGCTTTCCCGCCAAAATGGTATGCTATTTTTGCCCTTTTTAACCTTATTTCTCGCTTTTTTCAGCTTTTAATTGGTTTAGTGTTATTCTTTAGTAATTAAAGTTGGTATGGGAAAAATAATTTCCTTGAAATACAGCAGCTTCAGCACAACATACGGCAAAAATGCCTTCATATATGTGAAGAGAAGTTTTAAAATAGTCATCTCTATTTTTATATAATTGATGTACATTTTCTTTACTGTTTTCTCTATTCCGTTTTCGTTTCGTATAATACAGGATACTCGAGTATCATGTGAGGTTGTTTTTTGCGAGACCAAATTACAACAGACATACCTCTTTTCCTCTATCTCTTTAATCCATCTTCTAGTTAAATAAGTTAAAAGTAAAAGAGAATGATAAAAGTATCATTAGTAATGCTATACTCATTACGTAAACGCATACAGACATAAACAATAGAACGAGAACCAGCTGTTTTGCCATTTCAACCATCATACAATTGTAAATAATTACCGCAGTTGTGTTACAAATGACGTTAAGTAGAATATGACCGACTATTTTTACATTATACCCTAATTCACTATGGAGAAAAGACCGGCATGGAAATATACTGCCACTGACTAAACAAATTAGGTACCCATTCTCACCCAACTGACATTACCTATAGTCATTTAAGCCCAAATTGAGAAAGAAAAATTAGCCCGAAATGAGAAAGAAAAACTAAAGGGAAAAATAAAGTGGGGTGGACAAGGTGATTTACCCCCATGGCTTCATAACAAAAAAAAATTCATATTTCTTTAAAATTTTGGCATCTGTTTCTACAGGAAGTAAATATTACACCATTCATATATGGAGACTCACTACTCAGGCGGGAGGTGGTACATTCAGGTAGTGTTACCTGTAGAAAAAAAGTCACTGGTGCTGCTCTGGCAGCACTGATCCTGAGGACAGGACAGTGTTGCTCCACTGGCGCCACGCCAAGGGTGGGGTGGTTCTGCTCTAATATCGCTATCCAGTGAGTGGGGTAGTGCTTCCTATATCCCTGCTCCACAAGGAGGTAGGAAACCAACAGTGACCAGCATTTGTTCTGGTTCTGGATGAAAAGCTCTAGCTTGCCTTCCCCCTCCTTGCAATGGAAGGGGAGATGAGGGCTTGCATTCTAGACTACATGGGTTCACAGTGTAAACTACTTGTCATTTGGGTCCAGCTTATACCTGAAAGTTCATGGACTGTGGGAGTGAAACGGGTCGGTGCACAAAAGACATCAAGGGTCCTGTGGGAAATATCCCTAAAGCAGGATGAGGTGAAGGTAGTCTAACAGCACCTGACTGCTGCACTCATTACTTGTTGCACTGAGAAGTTTTTTCAGAAAGCAAGACAGGGTCCAGTGTCCCTATGTCATGAGCGCATGGGCAGGTCAGTGTCTCCTCTGGCCTATCAGGGGACTTGTAGCATTTGGAGATTACCTCCTATAGCCAGAGGGTGGTGATGTTTGCATGCCTCCTCCTAGCAGCATCCCATACTCACAAAAAGGTGCTTGCACCCTGGATGGAGGTTCTTTGTCCTCAAGTAACATTTAAGGCAAGATCCAGACAGTAACATTTTGTCTAGCTCTACATAAATCAATTATCAAAGGAAAAAAATCATAAACTCTCTCAAACCTTGCATTTGGACCAGAGGAATCTGCATCTTTGTCACAAATTCTGGGACAAAGGAGAACAAGGAGATGAGGCCAAAAGAAAGGGTTCCAAAACAACTTTTTCTGGTGCTAATCAATAATAAAGAGAGAAAAAGCACCCTGTTGTAGGCTAAGTTTGGGTTTGTATGATGAAAGATGATTTGTTTGAATTGTTTAGTTTTTGTTGTTGTGATTTTTTTTATTATGTTTATTTTGTGTTTTTGTTATGAATGTCTGATGTATGTTTTCATGTTTTTTCTTTTTTGTTTGCAGTTTGCCTAGGTGTGATAGGGTAGAGTAATTGGCTTCCCTTCATCTGAACCAGAAGTGTTGGTGAGACCAAACCAGTTTCAGCAACATTTAATGGAAAAGGCAAACAAGATGATGGAACTTAATTCAATTATCACTCCAAAGAACTGAAAAATAAAACAGAAAACCAGTTCTGTAACTAGTTTCTACCTATCAAGTACTGGAACTCCAATACTCAAAACTATTCATGAAAGCAGGAGCAAAAGTGCCACTGCACTTACGACACTGACAGTTGAGTTGAACTGCAATGATATTCCAAAGCATGGAGAGCATAATGCACCACACCAACTACTCAAGCACCTGCACTACTAAATGAAGTTAAGCGGGAGACACTGCTCACCTTTACTTGAAACACTGCCCAGCGTTCGACTCTCCGAGCAGCCAATGAAGAATTAGAGGAATTTATTTCTGGTGATAGAAATTAATTTCTCGTCATAATGTGGTTCGGATTCCACAATAAGCTGTAGGTCCCGTTGCTAGGTAACCAGTTGTTCTTAGCCACGTAAAATAAATCTAATCCTTCGGGCCAGCCCCAGGAGAACTGTTACCCAGCTAAGCGGTCTAGTTAAACTACGATAAACTTTCTATTTACTTGAAATGTAATATCAGCAGTGGCATACTCCTCATCCACCACCAAGAATTTCAACTACAGGCAGTCCCCACTTACCGGAGGAATCGCTTAACGGCATTTTGGTTTTACAATGCTTTTCTAATGGCGTCATTAACCAGATTTTCAGTACAGTATTCGCGGGGGATGCGTAACCACTGCCCCCGCGAATAGCTAAAATCCGCGAATACTTAAAACCCCTCTAAAAACACTTAGAACGGCCTATTTTGATAGTTTAAACACAAGAAAAACCCTGTAAAAATGCTTATACCTGAGTATTTTAATAGTTTTATCACAAGAAGTGCATTTATTCATGTAAATTATATGGAAATACAGTAATTAGTGAATATTTCTCAGTGAAAAATACTGCGAATGGGTGAATTTTCCATGAATAATGGCTAGACATGTTCCACAGAGAAACCCGCGAATGCGTGAGTCCGCGAATCATGAGAACGTGAATATGGGGGGTTTACTGTACAGGTAAATGGTTTATCAGAGTTGTTAAGTGATTTTCAGTGCCAGTAAGTGCAAGTGATTTTCAGAGTCAGTAAGCAGTTTATCAGCATCATTAAGTGATTTTCGCTGCTGGCAAAGGGTTTATTGGTGTTTGTAAGCAGTTTATCGGCAACAGGAAGTTAATTTTTGGCGTCAGGAAGTGAATTTTTGGTGTCGGTAAGCAATTTTCAGCACCAGTAAGCAGTTTATTGGTGCTGATAACCGATTAACAGCGATGTTAAGTGGTTTATTGGCATTGTGGTATCATAAACGCCATTTATTACCATAAATTATTGTGATGTTTCGGTTAATGACAATTTTCGGGTATCAGAGCTCAGGTGGGAATGGAACCCCCGCCATTAACTGGGGACTGCCTGTATTTTGAAAATGTGCAACATTAAACATGCTGCAAACTCAATGAGAATAGTGCAGTACAGACTAGGCATTCCTGAAAGGCACCCTGAGATGAAAACTCATCACAGGTGTGAGCCTTCCCCCCTTCAAAGACTTATAAAGTTGAAGGCTGAAAGTAAGGAAAGTCTTATAAAGATTTCTGTTTCCAAAGTAAAGCGAAACCATCTTTAATGTTTGCTGAAAGGAGAAGCAGCAAGGAGAAGCCTGAGTCAGCACTTCTGTGCTTTATAAGACACATGAACATGAAATGTTTGTATTACTGATGACATGTCTTGTGGTGACAGAAAACCTAGGACCACCTGCCAAGGGTGAGGAGGCTGTTCCTGCTGAGGCAGGAAACAAGCCCATATCTCCTTAAACTAATGAATATGGGGCCATCCAAGTGGCACTCTCCACTGCTAAGTGTCAGTAAGCTTTGGTACTTCACCAGAATAAGTCACACCCTCAAGGTGCTGCAACTAAGCTCAAGGGCATTGTGAAAAATGAATACCCTTTGAAAAGCCCAAGCTGAGTTAAATGTGAGAAATATGGGGCCAGTTTAAAGAGTAATGTGAACTGGTAGACAAGCACAACTCAGGCAATGTTGAGGTACTAGCCAGAGGTATGAAGAGTGGGCCTTCAGCTCTCATAAAATCGACCCATGCCTATCAAAAGACCAGTAAAATTAGGTTTGTGAAAAACTTCATTGGAAAGAGGTGCTTTTCTCCAAAAGTGCTACCACCATTGTCAAGATGACAAAGACATAATTCAAATCCAGAGAAAGAGATACTTTGCTCTTACAGTAAGGAGGGAAGAAGAAAGTCTTAATGTATAAGACTCTAGATGTTCCAAAGAATTGCTAAGAAACAGTTCAGCTCCCTGCTCAATCATAGAGATTTGAGGAGGGGAATGGCCCCTCTTGGCTATAAACCCCTTCTTCTACCCCCCTATCCCAAACCTCAAATGCCAGAGTGGAAACAGTAAAAAGAGTAACTATTTACTTGAGGGAGAAGGATGGGCTTCAAGTCTGCCCTACACTGAATAATCCCAAAGCTAGAAACAACTCATAACTGAATCTTGTTTCAGGAAAGGAGAGAAAAAGAGAAACTATCTCAGATATGGAGTACCAATTCTGTCCAGTGAAATGGATCTTGAAAGTGCCAGGGAGGAATATCCTATGCTTTGAACCAAATCAACTCCCTGATTGCCCTCTTGTACTAGGCGAGATACCAGACACATTGGAACTGTCAGCACGATAACCCTACGTTAAACCACTCAACAGTCTAGAGGAAAGATGTACAAATTGTTTCCGACATCACGAATACTGCAGAGAACAGATATGTTTGATGTAACCTCTAAAAATGGTTAATAACAAAGTAGTCACCTTAGCCACAAACATCTCTGGTGTGATAACTTTCTCCAAATGCTACACAAAAACTGAGAGTATTGAATGAGCCCTGAAAATGCCTCTGGATTATACCCAACAGTTAACTCCTTATATGAGACCAAGGGCATAAATGAACTCGTAGTTGCCTCCCTATAATATGTTTCTCACGATGAGCAAAACAAGCTCCCAAGACTGTCTCTCCTGCATGGTCTACAAGATATCTTCTGCTCTTCTCTCAACCAAGGAGACCCCACAGAACTCCACTTCCTACAATGTTTTGAATGCCATACCAGAACAGATGAGTCTCCTGTCTGAGAAGGTATGAACTGAGGCAGAGTCACTGTCAAAACCCTGTCCTGACTAACCCACCACCATTCCCTTGTTTGGTGCTGGGTAAAACCAAGAAAGGAGGAGAGGAACATGCCCCGGCAGCTCCATGAACTTCCCTATGCTCACAAGATACCCTCAGAGAATGATTTCAAGGCCAACACACGCTCCAGAAAATGTGAATGTCTTGAGCATGGAAATGATGCAGGTTCTCCCCAAAAACCTCCCAAAGAAGGCTGTGAAGGAGAACCTTCCCTGCTCCTAGTGCAAAAATTGACCTGTAGACCAAGTGGGCAACTAACAAATAGGCCTGGCAATCTTACACCATGCAGGTCGGACAAACTTAAAAACTATCTGGAGACCAGGTACACAAATAGCAAACAGGCCAAGTAAACTCTGTGCACAGCAATTGCGCCATTTGCGCAAACCTCTCTCTGTGCGACCCCAAGTAGTCATGGAGAGAAGAGTCACGCTGCTCACCTGGACTGATCACGGGTGCAAAATGCCCCATTGCAAACATACAACCTAATCCAGATTGAGCACACAACTAGCGAATGGGCTTCACAAGCCCCTTACTAAGTGGGTCGCACAAACCCCTCTCCACATGACTCTGAAGAGTTGCGGTATGAGGAAGACAACTTGTGCACTAGGTGAACAAGATGAGCACCCATAAATTGATGTGAGCCCAAGAACTCACTCACAGATGAGACAAGAGCAGACCCTGAGTTTAAGTGGGCTGGCACCATAGTGCCAACCCTACTTGGGGAAACCCAATCACCGCCAAAAACTCTGGCTTCTGCCCTGCTCCCCCCCCCTCCCACCCCACCCCAGGGGGAGCACACAGAAGATGCCTATCACGACTTCTTATGCAAGGATTACACTTCACTACCTCGATGCCTGCTTGTATGAGAAAAGAGAGCAGAGTCAATGTGAAGGTAGATGATAATGAAGAGAAGCACTAATGGCTCTCCTACACTTCCTTTCGCTGGTCCTGCTAGCCTCACACCACAGGGTTGTTCTAGTCAAGAACAGTAGACTAAGTCACACCCAACGGAGAAAGCTCACTGGTGACGAAAACCATTTTCCAAAGCATGGGTCCATAAAGCTGAGACTACTGTCACCACCACCAGTACCTACCTCAGGAGATCATAAGTGCCTAATGCACACCTGAAAAGTTAACATTATTAGTATATATAAGTCAGAGAATGACACAGCTGTTTATGAACCCTACATTAGAAGCTACTTATTTCCAAGCAAAAAAAAATTACAAGATCATACTCAAGATGTAGCTGATCTTGTCCCCTCCACATCAAGACTAGAACCAACAAAATGCATAAAACCACTGGAGTAACATAACACTTTCAGGCACAAAAGTCACAAAAGATAACACTTAGGATTGATAAATCACAAGAATCATGCAAAAGCCAGCACATAGATGGACAGTGCAAGAAACATGTCTTAAACATATTGGGGTCAGAAGGGCACTGGGTAACATCCACTGAGTGAGAATGGGCATTTCCTTTCCCCCATCCACATCTGGGTGCCTCCCTTGTTTAGTTCGTACATGGGCAGTCTGAAGCAAGTATGGAAAGATACTCCATATATGAAAGGCAGTGTTTTTGTCCCAGTAGGAACAAATGAAGTTTTGTAATACATACCTCGGGTATCAATTTCATGATTTATGAGTACAATTCATCAGCACACTGCAACTAGATTTATCCCAGCAATTCTATCAACATCATTCCAAAGAATAAAAATGATATACTTTACAGATACTTACAAAACAATAGAATAAGAGTAATAAACTGTACATTCAAGTGTTACAATGAACTTAAAACACAAATTAACTTTAATATTTCAATACTTTATACACCAATCTAGTATTGCACCAAAGAAACTTTTTTGCAGCTCAATGATGTCAACACATTCACTAGGAAGAAAGTGGCACTTCCAGTTAAAACTTCTGGTAATTCCAGAACGAAAACTGAACATAGGTTCATAGTATGAGACAAAAGTGACTAAGTAGCAGGCTGGTATTATACAATAATATTACTATCAATGTGATTGCTGGAAAATACCTCCACAAAAGAAACGAAAATAAAAGACGCTGGGTATAATTAACTCCGCAATAAAATAAAACCAAAAGATAATGAAGAAATTCTATAATATACAACTAAAATTTAAAAAAATCCTAACAGTGGAGAACAAAATTGGAAAACAATCAATATAAAATAATGAGATACTGGTCAATCAAAAATTGACAAAATACATACTCCAAAAAAGCAATGGACACGCAAAAGGAGCAAAAGCTTTCTTTCCCTGTGGTGGTAATAAACTCCCATAAAAATTTTTTCCTTTAAGACAATGCTAATATGGTAACTTATCAAACATACAGTGCTAATATGGTAACTTATCAAGTATCAGAACTTCACAGTCCTAATGACTGCTTTTTCATTATTCACTCCCCTCATCTGGAATCTGAAAATAAAACCTACCTTTGTCATGAGAAAGAAAGCCAGTGGTTAGCTCTGGAGGAACATCATCTATCCTGGTGGCCTGCCATGTTGGATTGCACCCTTAAGATAGGCAAACATAGTCCTTAGTCATTTAACTTGCAATACATGCACAGTCAGTGAATCCTATTATCAAGATTACAAGGGCACAACACTACTAGAAAACAATATACAGTACTTCACACTATCAAGCAAACTTGCAAGAAAAAGTTTAACTATATATTAATCAATGGTACATCAAATTTTGAGGGTGCACATAAAACATTTCACCTTAAATGAAAATGCATCCACACAAAAAAAAAAAAAACGTTTTGACGTAGGTGCTGTTCGTCCTCCAAGGAGTTACACTCTCATGGTCCCCCCAGGGATCCATAAGACAGACCAACTAATTACAAAGAATTATCTTACTGTTGGTCTCAGTCAGAATAGTGCTTGTTGGCACAGTGATAGAATATAAAGGACAGAGGGCTCTATCTCCTGTCCTACGACTAACTTGGCTCTCATAGTCTCACTCACTAACATGGGGCAACAACATAAGTCGACCATCTTCATTACACGCCAGGTCTGTGCAAGATAAAATGCTCACCCCAGTCCCTTGCCTTTTCGTCATGGAAAGTGGGTGGGTTTGAGGACTCAAAGCGACTACCAAAGATAGGTTTCTCCTATATCAAAACCTGTTTTTTGATAGCGTAGCCGCTGTTTGTCTTAAGGAGCTTACAAAAGAAATTGACAGGTGACAAAAATGGCTCAGCTCTAAATAAATAAATCCTAACACCCCAGATTAACTTTTGGTCCAAGATAGTGTCACAGGTTATCAACCATTTTTATTTTTTGTTCTGGATACCTATAGGGTTTGGCAATAATGAACAGGAAACAACACACAAACCAATATATGTACTCTATTATTCTAATAATGCCAGGTCTGGCTGCAGGATTACTGCGCCTTCCCCAGCAATATCTCAGCATGACCACCATTCTCATGGCAACAATGTTTCAAGAAGTTTTCGTTCAAGGCAAAGTCACAGGTTATCAACCGTTTTCTTTATTTCAGGTCTGGCAATATAGAACAGGAGGCACACGAACCTATAAAAGTATTATCCATTGTGGTTCAACAGGGACTTAACTAATTGTGTCACGTCAGGCTGCAGGACTGCGCCCTCACCAATTCAGGAATACTGTCTCTAATAACCACTCCGTACACTTGAAGACTTCTTCGAAGGAAACATTTCTGAAGAAAGTTAATGACGTAAACAACTTTTGGATGTCATGCAACTTAGGAAAGTAGTAAGGGTTTGCCTTCTTAATGAGGGCCACTGAAGTGATTGTCAGCCCATGTTTGTTTGTTCTAAGGTGAAGGGAAAACAGGACCATCTGGGATGTTTGCTGTGACATCTAGGTAAGCCTTAAGTGCTTGAACTGGGCATAATATTTTATATGAAATAGTTTTTTTTTTTTATCAGTAAAGGGTATTTTCCCTTTAAAACGGACCTCATTCTTGGCTGGGAATGATAGGCCAGGAGACAACAGCAAATGACAACTAAGTGTATGAGTGGTAAAATGCTGTCTTTGTCTAAGAGAGCCCAGTACACTAATCCACGCTCCTGATGCCAAGGCAGTCAAGAAGACTGCCTTTGGCAGCATATGAGTTTTAGTTGTATTGGGCTCATGAAATGAGAGGATGACAGGACCATTAATGGGAAACCTGATAGGAGCTGACCTTTGCAGTGTAAAAGACTGGAGACTGGAATTAACAATTTCTATATTAGAATCAATTCCAAACCATAAGCCAAAGGTTCTGCCAATAATGCTTTGAATGCCGTGATTGTTGAAACAGCAAGGCACTTAATCTCAAAAGATAATAAAATGTGACTTTTAATAGATTTCAACTAGGCTATCAGCGTGGAGGCAATCAAACCTCATTTTCCATACAGACTGATATGTTGGATAGATGAAGTTCGTAGTTTTTGCACTAGGTACCTAGCAATGTTAGGCAAATAGTCTTCACAGCAGACTAGATTTAAAATTCCACATGAAGGTCATGGCTCAGAAGAGAGGATGTGTAGATGACCTCATCCTTCTGTCTGGATAGAATAACAGATGGCAATGGATTTAATTCTTTCGCCTCTTGTCAAAGAAATAAGGAATCAGTGACTGTTTGGCTAATTCAGGGCTACTAAGCAAGAGTTTCCACTGAAAGCTAGCAGATTGTTCAAAGCTTTCGAAATTTAGGATAATGAACAAAACGGTATATCGTCCTCCATTTGTTCCAATCTCATAGGAATGCATCTCTTGCTGTTGCCTGAATGTCATTCAGAGACATACACTGAAAGTTGATGGTTCTCGCATGTGGCAAACTGGTCCACTTCCAGATTGTGGAAGCATGTTACCAATTACTGAATTGAGGGGAGCTCAGCATGAGCCTAACCTTGATAAAAGACACTGCAGTCATATTGTCTAGGACAAACAAAATGAGGGTCCCCTTTGGAGGTTTAATTTTTCTGGAAGCTGATATGGCACACCCTCAGAACAGGTGACCATCCTCCCCCTAACTGATAATCCTCCCAATAGCCTTCCCAACCTGCAAAGAGGCATCCACATGTATTATCACTCATAAGAACAGTGGAGTCAGGTTGGCCTGTTTGCCAGAGACCCCTCCCAGATCCATGGACAGAGTACCTTCCCAATCTCAGATGAAGGCAATCTCAAAGTCTTTTCCTGGCATGTGAAAGTCAGACTGTTAAATCCTACAGTCATAATCTCAGGATTAGATCTACCACAAACCCAAACTGTAACACGCCCAGACTTCGTTCCAATTATCGTCTGGAAAAGCTGGGCTGTGCAAGGATTCTTCTAAGTTATTCCCTATTCTGGTTTGAGTGCTTTGGGAAGAGACAGCTGGTTGCAAACAGTAGCCCAGCAAAGTCCCAGCCTCAAAAAAAAGTTTGCTGGATGTAAGGTGGGACTTGTTCCTATAAAGACACCTTTTAACTGGAATCTGTCGACTACCACTCTCAGGTTTCGTCAGCACTCTTCTCTGGTAGCTCCCCCAATTAGCCAATCATCTAGGTGGGCCACCAGTTAAAATCCTTCATTCCCGAGTTCCCATAAAATAATGACAGTATATATAAAAATTCATGCAAACAATACGTTTGTTTACAACTGACGAACACTGAAGACTGACAGTAAATAAAGCCATCTTTCTCTATGGGCCCCTTTTAAAAAGGAGTCTGGTTTTTTATGTAAGACATTGCAGTTATACTGTCTAGGACCAACAAAATGTGGGTCCCTTTTTGAAGATTTCAATTTTATGAAAGCTGGTATGAAACTCCTTCAGAACAGGTGACCTTCTTCCCCCTAACTGACAATCCTCCCAATGGCCTCCCCACCCTGTCAAGAAGGCATCTGTAAGCATTATCACTCATACAAACAGTGGAGTCTGGTTGGCCTGTTTGCCAGAGAACCCTTCCAGATCCATGGGCAGAGTATCTTCCCAATCTCAGAAGAAGGCAATCTCAAAACCTTTTCCTGGCATGTGAGAGTCAGACTCTGTTATATCCTAACAGTCACAATCTCAGGATTAGATCTACCACGGACCCAAAAAGTAACAGGGCCAGGTTTCATTCCAATTGTTGTCTGGAAAACCTGGCCTGTGTATGGAGTCTTTAAGTCCTTCCTCATTCTGGTTTTAGTGCTTTGGGAAGAGACAGCTGGTCGCAAAGAATAGCCCAACAAAGTCCCAGCCTCAAAAAAAGTTTGCTGGATGTAAGTTGGGACTTGTTCTATTAAAAAACCTTTTGACTGGAGTCTGTCGACTACCACTCAGGTTTCATCAGTACTCTTCTCTGGTGGCTCCCCAGATTAGCCATAGAGATAGGCAACCAGTTAAAATCCTTAATTCCTGAGCTCCAATACATTTATGCAAACAATAAGTTTGTTCAAAAGCTTTTGCCTTCGAGCCTCTTACAGAAGATGAGAGAAAAATATTTGTTGGTTTAAAATACGTATCACACATGAATTTTGTAGTTACAGTTTTATTATTATTATTATTATTACTATTATTTAATTTTATTCATCTCATTAATATTTGAAAATTAGTACTTATTATTAGGTAAAAAATTTATTTATCATACAAAACAAACATATACATGTACCATTCTCTGATAAAAGAGAGAGAGAGAGAGAGAGAGAGAGAGAGAGAGAGAGAGAGAGAGAGAGAGAGAGAGAGAGAGAGAGAGAGAGAGAGAGAGAGAGAGAGAGAGAGAGAGAGAGAGGGGAAAAATTATTGCTTTTATTATTTAATGTTTAATTTACACATAAAAGCTTGAAAACTTATAAATTATATAAAAAATTAAAGATTAACACTTTTGCAGGGTTTCTCAGTATTCGCAAATGTTCATGTGTCTGTGAAAAACTTGTGTATGATAATTAGTTAGGTTCCAATGAAAAGTTTGCGTCTGTGAATTCGCACAAGTTTGGGGTATTACTGCATATAAAATCAGTATCTCAAGATTTTAAATTGTTTGGCAAAGCCCACCATTACGAAAAAGAACTTTTGTATTCCCTCAGGAAAACTACAAACATCACAACAAATTTCTCAACACCTGTGGCATCACTTCCAGCAGAGTAATAACCGTTGGAAGTAGTAGATCCACAAGAATATATTTCTCTAACATTGAAAAGAACCCTGATATTAAGGATAACTGGGGAACTGTTGATATCACAACACCATTTAGTTTGATTATAAAATATTACAAAAGAAATACTGGCTTTTAGTAAACAGGGAATTATGATCATGTCTATGTTTTGCAAACAAGAAGTTAGGCTAACCCAAGTTACCCTTTCGGTAACTTCAAGTTATCTATCAATGTTAAAAAGGTCATTGTATAATAAGCCTCAATAAAAAAATTGTCAAATATTATTGCCTTAATACTAATTCTCACTTCGTTAAACAAGAAAAGACAGCACGTACATTACAGCGTAACCTAGCGATCTACTCCTAACTTCTCACCTTGCACGAAGCCTACTGGCTCCCAATTTAAACAAATATAAGCCTGTCTGTAAAAATCTTAAGGAACTAAAACTTTTCACTGGGTCTTAAAACTGAGTACTTAGCTTGACTAATATTATGAGAGAAAACATCTGTTTTAAATTCATAGTCTAACATGATTTCCAGAGCACAACCTGGGGACTAGTGAACTCTTGGACAGACCAGTCCTTTATATCCTATCACTGTGCAAACAAGCACTACTCTGGCCGAGACCAGCTATAAGAGAATTCTTTGCAACTGCTTGGTCTGTCTTATGGAGCCCTGGGGGGACCATGAGAGTGTAACTCCTTGGAGGACGAACAGCGGCTAGGCTATCAAAAAGATGACATTTTTATGATAAAATATTTTATATATACTTATCCAGTAATTACTTAGCTAAGAGTTTCTACTCGAACGGCAGCTTGAGTTTTGAATTCCGCGGTAGCGATTCTTTTATTTGTGGGTGACAAGACCCCGCCTACTTTCTGGGTAAGAGAGAGGAACAACACAGCCAATAACTTAATTTGTTTATGCTTAAATGTCCATGCCCGGGGAGGAGGGCCAACTCCATCCGTAATTACTTGGTAAGTCTATATAAAACTATTTTATCATAAAAATGTCATTTCTATATAAGTAACTTAACCAGTAATTACTTAGCTGATCCCACACTGAAAGGAAGTGGGGAATCATGGACAATACTAAAGCCCCCAAAACATTGATAAAGTTAATGAACTTGAGGGAATAAAAATTAGGCTAGCACTGAAGCAATGCTTGGTGTTTCCTTATCTGGGGAGAGAGCTCCTGCAGGTAGATATTGCCTCTGGCTGGCACTCATCTCAATCTGTAGTGGTGTGGTGGTATAGCCATGAAGGGCCTCTACTGAAATGGGAAACTTCACAGTGGAGTACTCCAAAGGGTGACAAAGTATAACAAGCTTTTGCGGTGAAGGTCATTACCAAAGGCCAACAAAGCATACAGATCTGGCCCTGCCCAGGGCACAGTACCACAATACAA
Source organism: Macrobrachium rosenbergii (assembly GCF_040412425.1). Lineage (NCBI taxonomy): Eukaryota > Metazoa > Arthropoda > Malacostraca > Decapoda > Palaemonidae > Macrobrachium > Macrobrachium rosenbergii. The sequence goes on from NC_089765.1 coordinate 28,937,033, forward strand.
AAAATACCAAACAACAAAGTCACCTACACCATATAAATAAAAATGTAAAAATTAAAAAAACATGACCACTACCCAACACTAAAAACTGGTGGGCACTGCCGGTACCTTTTACCCTCAGGCTCTCCTAGGATTCAACACCATGTTCAAGGTGAAGAGACAGGTATAAGGAAGGGGTACTTCCTACACTTCCTCACCCAATACTGCACCAGCTACAGGCACAGGTCCCCAGGTATTACAATTCTCGTAAGTAATGCATCGCAAACAGTGATTTGCACCTCCAATACGTTGCTTCCAGAATCGAAGAGAGGGAAAGCTTCTGCTTAAAAGCTACCGAGATAACAACTGCCCTGACATTTATTGCTCTAATCTTCAAGACTGATAAGTCATTCTCTGCTATCTGGGAGTGACACACTATAATGAGATCCCTCAAGAAAGAAATGGCATTCTTCAACAAGGGTCTAGAGGGATTTTTCACAAAGCACCACAGATTACTAGACTGCTCTCTAATCTTATCGGTTCAATGTAAATAGTACCTGAGGGCTCTCACTGGGCACAGGTCTTTTTCCTCCTCTTCCGTATTTAGAATCTCTGATAAGCTTTTAATGGTAAAAGAACAAGGCCAAGGTTGTAACGGGTTTTCGTTCTTTGCTAAGAAACCTAAGGAGAGGGCACAAGCTGCATGTCCCTGAGAAAAGCCGATCCTCTTGTCGATCACGTGAAGTTCGCTGATCCTCTTCGCAGTGGCCAGAGTCATGAGGAAAAATAGTCTTCCTTGTCAGGTCCCTCAGAGAGGAAGAGTGCATAGGTTCAAAGCACGGACTGGTAAGGCACTTAAGGACTACGTCCAGATTCCACGAGAAGGTCTCCTCCTTCCTAGACTTGGAGATATTAAAAGACCCAGTAGGGTCAGACAGATCTTGATTAACAGAAATGTTAAGTCCTCTACGGCGGAAAACAGAGCTAAGCATTGTTCTAAACCCCTTTATTGTAGAAGCAGACAGGCCCCTCGAAGATCTCAAATAAAGGAGGAAGTCCACTATTTGAGCAACTGATGTTTGAGAAGATGAAATGTTTCTCCTGCACCTGTTGGACTCTGTTGGAAGAATTACGTCTACACTTGGCAATAGCCTCCACTGCCTATCTAGAAAACCTTTTCGCTCAGATGAGCTTGCTAACAGTCGAAAGCCTGTCAGGGCCAGAGTGGATAGACTTTGATGGAACTTCCTGAAGTAGGGCTGTCTGAGAAGACTTGGAATTGCAGGGAGGAGTCTTGGGAAGTCTATGAGGAGATCGAGCAGGTCCGGGAACCACTCCTTCTGTGGCCAAAAGGGGGCCACAAGGCTCATCCTTACGTTGTGATGTGAGCTAAACTTCTTCAGCACTTCTCTTATCATCCTGAATGGCAGGAAGGCGTAAAGATCCAGACTGGACAATCCTGCATCATTACATCAGCTGTCGCCCAAGCTAAGAGGTCCGAAAAAGAGAAGCAGAACAGAGGCAGGCAGTGATTTCTGGATGCAGTGAATAAGTCTATGGTCAGATGTCCCCACAGACTCCAAAGGCTGGCACAAACCAGATGACCCAGTGCCCATTCCGTAGGGAGGATCGGTTTTTGACGGCTCAGTTCCTCCACCAAAAGATCGCATTTGCCGTGAATGAACCGAGTGACCAATTGGGTCCGGTTCCGGTCCGCCCAGCACAGAAAGTCTCACTATCTCGCAGAGAGAACGAGTGAGTTCCCCCGATGTTTTATATATGCCAAGGCCGTGGCGTTGTCTGCATGGATCGTTACCGTCCTGTGGCGGACCTCTGTTGCAAAGTGCTGCAGTCCCAGGTGGATGGCTTTCAATTCCTTTAAGTTGATGTGGAGCCCTTTCTCCTTTAAGGAACCACCTTCCGGAGAATTCTAGGTTCCTGAGGAGAGCTTCCCAACCTAGATCCGAAGCGTCAGAAAAGAAATCTAGGGCAGAGCTCACTGGGAGAAGAGATTTCCCTTCCATCAACTTTTCTTCGGACCTACACCAACACAGGTCCTCCTTTATCTCTGAAGTTATCGGAAAGAAGTGACGGTCTTGATGCACTTGCCGATCCCAACAAGCTCTGAGTTAAAACTGCAGCTGTCTCATGTAGTCTCCCCAAGAGACTCATCCATTGAGTGGCAGAGCAAGAGCGAAGGGAGAGGAACAGGTCGACTTTCCTTAGGCAGTCTTCCATTCTCCTGAGGGATGGAGAAGTCTGACAACTCAAGAGTCTATCTGACTCCCCAAATATAGAAACCTCTGAGTGGGAGTCATCTGCAACTTCTCGTGGTTCAACAATAATCCTAATTCTTGTCATTAGAAGCATATTCTGCAGGTCCTCCATGCAACGCTCCTTTGTGAGAGAACGGAGGAGCCAGTCATCCAGACAGAGCAAGATATTTACTCCCGCTAGATGGAGCCACCCCGCAAGGAGAGTGAGTACTCAGGTGAATACCTGTAGGACAGTCAAGAGGCCAAAACAAAGTGCTCGGAATTTAAAGACTTGATCCTTGAACACAAATCTGAAGTACTTTCTTGAATCTATGTGAATGGGAATATGAGAGTAGGTTGTAGAATCCCTTCAACTCGATGTTCTTGACTACCTCTACGGCTCCCTTGATGAGGTGAGAGGAAAATTCCTTTGAGAGGGCCAAACATCTCTCCTATTCTTCGGAGTAAGCCGTCAATACAATGGGAGTGTTGGTTAAGGGTGGCCTCTCCCTGAAGGGGATGGAATATCCTTCCTTTAAAACTTCTATGACCCACTGATTTGCACCTTTCTTGTTCCACCTCTCCCAAAAGAGAAGTAGCCTGGCACCAACTGGAGCACAGAGGACTGAAATCTCACTTGCGAGTAGCTGGCTTCGTTGCGGATTTTTGGTTACTTGAGGTGTGAACCTAACGGTACCTCGAGGCCTGGACTGGGACCTCTGTTTGCCCCCATGAAAGGCCACAGCTGAAGAGGAGACGAGGACTTGGAGGAGAAGGTGGGCCAATCTCTCTGGTGCTTCGTTGATTGGGTCAAAAGATCTTGTGTTGATTTTTTATGCAAGCTTGAAGCGATCTCACTCACCGTGGGTTGAGGGAACAAATGATGCTTGTCATGAGGGGAAAACAGAAGACCCGATTTCTGTGAAGTTGTTACCCCCTTAAAATGCGAAGGAAACCCAAAGTTCCCACTTCTTAAGAATGCCCATTGCAAAAAGGGCAACTAATTCCTGAGAAACATCTCTAACTGCCTTGTCAGCGCCGGTAAGAAAGCTAAGGAAGTCTGTAGAGCAGTCTCTCAGGAGGGATTGTGAACTTTCTTGGCTAAAGCTCCTGTCCACCAATCATGAAAGCTTAGTTCTTCAAAAGATAAATTATCCATTTCTTGCGCTGAAAAGAATACCTTGGCAGAAGAGAGAACAGACCTACGTCCCGCGTCAATGAGCCACGAGAAGTCCCCCTGGGAGGAGACAGCCACTCACAGGGAAGGAGCTTCTTCCATGACATAGGATAAACACTGCCTATGTGAAAGGTGGGAGGGCAAAATGCTGAAGCAAGCCTTTCCTTGTTCCCTCTTCTCAGAAACCCAGCTCTCCACTTCACGTAAGGCTTTCTTCGACAAAGAAGAGAGAACCATCTTGGGAAGCTTGACGGAGTCCAAAGGCTGATTACTCATCATGAACGATGAAGCCGGAGAGGTAGGAGTCCCAGGAGTGAAGAATTCCAAAAAATCCTGGAGTAAAACCTTGAGAAGTGACACGTAAGGAGACACAATCGAGTCCTGGTCAAGATCTGTCATGCGAAGAGATCGGAGACAAGGCAGGATCTGAAGAAGCTCTAAAATACTCTCCAATTGGCACTGCAAAGGAGCCAGTGACAGATCCAAACCAGAATAGGACGGAAGGTTCACGGCCAAACTGGACGAAGAAGCTGCCTGCAGCTCAGAAGAAGTCATCGAATCTTGGGTTGGCGCTGCAGACACCTAGCAGCAGATGGCACAGACAAAAGTCAGTCTTTAGGAGCCCTAGAGCTTGGGGGTCGCTGAAGAACGTTTGACCAATACAATGTGATTGGCCAACTCAGGGAGCTCCAGGGCACTCAGCTGCTACATGGCATCTGGCTGCTCCAGGGCAATTGGGCGCTTGGCGTAAGACAGGCGTTCATCCGAAACAGGGAGCTTATAAAAGAACGAAGACGTTCACGCGAAGCAGGGCGCTTGGAGCTCGAAGGAGAGCGCCTCTGGGAGTGTCTGTTCCCAGCATTCAGGAGAGGAGAAGTGCTCGGGGCTACCCCACTAACTGCAGGAAGATTGAGGGCTGAAGGAAGGATCCCTCCACCTTTTGCTGGGCAGTGTGGGAGACTGATTGCTGAAAGAAGACTGTCTCTTCAGCAGGCAAGACTTGTTGGAGAAGTGCCATTGGCGCCTCTTGCTAGGAGAAGATTCTCCCGAACTGGAAGAGAGCTGATGCATGTCCGAGAAGCCTTTCCAGCGGCTGTCTCTTGTCACAACCTGGGATGCAACAGGTTGGCCTGAGGGGGCGACTGCCCGTGGGCAGACCCCACTGACCTCCCCTGGGCTACTGGTATGCCTCCTACCCTAAATGGGCCACTGTACTTACCACCAAATTTAACCTGATTAAATTTATTCTCTAGGCTGGCAAAGCAATCGAGTTTGAAAGTGAGGGGGCAAGGAGAAGAAGTAGGCAGGATTAATAAGAGAAGCGACAACAGGAATGTCAGCACTACTAGATTTAGGGGTCCAAGTCTGGCTAGCTATTTTCCCACCTGCTTTAGCTGCCACCTTTCTCTTTCGATCCCTCTCTAATTTAGCTAAATGAGAAGCTAAGGTCTTCCATTTTTGTTCACCCCATTCCCTGTGCTCATTACATGTTAGATTGACTGAACAAACCTGCCCTCTGCAATTGGTGCAAAGGGTATGAGAGTCATAAGTCAATTTGGTCATCCAGGTATTGCAGCCTTTGCTGCAGTACAGGTAATGGAAACTAGAAGAGCTATTGTCGGACATAATAAACTAGCTATCAAGTCAAAAACATTATAATCATTGAAAAAACAGGAATATGTCTAAATAACTATGACAAAAGGCTACCGTATGAAAATATTTCACCAAATGGGAAGAAAACCAATGATCCAAAAACCAAGCTGCTTTGTCAACACCATGTGTGGACTCTACAAGCGGCAAAAACAAATTGAGCTATAGGCTGTGTTGTTCCTCTCTCTTACCCTGAAAGTGGGTGGGGTCTTGTCACCTACACAAACAAAAGAATCGCTACCGCGGAGTTCAAAATTCAAGCTGCCATTCGAGTAGAAACTCTTGGCTAAGTAATTACTGGGTAAGTTACTTATATAAAATTACATATTAATGATTATTTGCAGGCACCTAACTTTAAATATACCATTAAAATTTGGTCCCATAACCATAATTCTAAGCATGCATATCATGAATAAAGCAGCAGAGCCAAAACCTGCAAGTGTCCAGTAAGTCTGAACAAAACAAAATGTATGTTAACTCTAAAAAAATAATGAAAAGCTTTTATTAAAACTACCTGATTACAATCAAAGTTAGCAAACAAAAAATATAAAAATTTCAATTATGGAAATAAAAATTTAAAATAATTTTGAAGTCAGCATCAATAGTTATATATGACCTTGCATATCTACATTACTAGTAACAAAGGAGGCATGCACTCTTTTATACTCGTTAGTACATTCAAGTCACTTTAATATTCTGGTCTGCCTTACAAAAGTGTGCAATGAATGATTTCCAACATTTACTTGACACCAAGTACCTTAGTTTTACTTAACCACCACTACATTGTCTGAAATGTAATTCATAATCTAATTTTCTGAAAGAGAGCAAAGTTAAAGAGGTAAGGGCTCAATGAGGTTTACTGGTACAATCTAACATTTACAGGTAAGTTGGTATTAGACACTAATTCTATCACACTTACATGTCCCTTCATACAAATGTAGTGTATAACAGAATCATTTAAGATCTTAACCCACAACCTAGTCCTATATCCTGGTCTATCTGCCTATGCACATGCACATGCATGCATACATACATACATGCACACACACACACTTAACCCGAGAACTGCTACAAGCCTCTTCAGCGGCTGTGTGGGCGACTGCTATAAGCCTCTTCAGAGCGCCATTTTCTATCTCTACTCTTAAGTTCCCTCTTGACATTATTTAACTTTTATTATTTTTTCTTGGCAAAACTATTTGTCTGGTAGAGGTTTTAATGTTTAGAACTTTATTTTAATCATATATATTATGTATAATATACCAATTTCTCCATAGATCCAAATCTAACTTTTTTGCAAAGGAAAAAAGTGAAAAGTAGTTCTTTTCTGTCAAAACTTGTTTTATATTAATATATTAGAATGATGCACAATAAAAAAATCATATAAAACAACATACTTACACAATCATATACTTTCTATCACAACGCAATGTACTGTTCAGTAAGGGAAATAAAAGACTTGGCAACTCCCAAAACCTCCGTCAGTATGTGGTTGCCTAGCGTAAATTATGGCAACACTCCCGAATGTTTTTGTTTTTCTTTTGAGTATCTGATGAGCGGTTGTTTTAACTAAAGGGTAGTTAACATAACAAATAGTATTAGTTACCGCGATAATAAGTGTTTGTTTTGTATTAGTTATAACTACAGTTCTATTTTGATAACAATGAAAGCGACTTTCACTTGGTTTTCTGTTTTCGGCTACTTTTCACTTTTTGTCGTCATGACTGGACGTTCTCGGAAAAATGAGACTATGGCCTCTTCTAGCAAGGGCTCCGAGAACACCAAGACAAAAAGGAAAATCTGCTTCCCAGAAGAGACAAATATAATGACACAAGGGAAAATCAAAGCACAGCAACAGAAGGAAGTTGGAAGAAAGGGGGGTGTGAAGAGAAGTGGTAGTGGAAAATATGTGCCCCAGGAAAAGAAGCAATACCAAAGTACTTCTTCCTCCATCACACTGACACCATCAAGGAACACATGTGATGCAATACCAAGTGCATCAACTCTTCCATTCATTGCCCAAAATCGTCGTTTACGGAATCTGACCCCTAGCAAATTCTTACCTATGTTATTCACCGAAGACGAAACAGACGAAGACATAGATGATGACATCAACTGTGGAGATAGTGATAGTGGTGAGATAGGGACTTCTGACGACAGCGAAGATGATTATGAAGGAAGATTTCGTTCAGATGGAGGGCACATTGAAGAATGTGAAGAAGAGGATGGTGAAAATGAAATAGGTAACGTACATGATATACGAGAAGGAAATATTCAGTCTTATATTTGGTCAGATGTCAATAACTTTATCCCTGATATTCATCCCTTTGATGGTAACTGTGCTGGTGTAACAAGTGAGTGGCCTTGTGATGACACTGCAAGAGAAAGCGAATATTTTCTTGCACTTTTCACTGATGAATTAGTTGGCCTTATTGTCTGTGAAACAAATAAGTATTACCAGTGGGTAATGGAAAATTTCTCTTTTACACAAAATTCAAGAGTTCAGAAATGGCTGGACACGGATCCCCATGAAATTTATGTTTATTTTGCATTATTATTACTGATGCCTCTAATGAAAAAACATGTCTTACAAGACTACTGGAAACAAGACCCTTTGATTCCTACCCCAATTTTCCCCAAATTCATGACCCGCGACAGATTCTTGCTGTTGACCCATTTCATGCACTTTGCTGACAACGGGAATCCAAACTCTAATGATCGAATTTGGAAAATAAGACCATTCCTTAGTTTGGTTGTAGGAAACTTCAAAAGGGTCTTTCATCCTTTCCAGAAAATTGTAATTGATGAGTCTCTAATACTTTTCAAGGGCCGTCTTATTTTCAAGCAATATATCCCAAGCAAGCGTCATCGTTTTGGGGTTAAACTGTTCGTTTTATGCGATTGTGAAACGGGAATAGTGCTTGATATTATAGTATATACTGGCACAGATGTTGATATACCAAAAGAGGATCAAGGTAGCGGTCTGGGCTTCTCGGGAGCGGTAGTCAAGAAAATGATGGCACCGTATATGGGTCACGGACATATATTGTACACAGACAATTGGTATAGTAGTCCTACACTGGCACAATTCCTTCATGATAATGCCACAGGAACATGTGGCACTGTGAGAGAAAGCAGGAAATATATGCCAAAATTTAATGTCCCTCCACCTCTTATGCTAATCCCAGTGACAGTGATACTCCTGATGAGGATGAAACTAAAACTGCAAGAACAAGCCATAAAGCTAAAAAGGAGAAAGCCAAAGGCCAAGACCATACAACGCGAGGCAACTAACAAGATTTTGGCTGTAAAGTGGATAGATAGAAAGCCCGTAACCCTTTTATCAACTGTACATAAAGGTGATATGGTGGACACGGGTAAGGTCCACTACAGGACTAAAAAGAAAATCTGCAAGCCAGATGTTGTTGCTGATTATAATGAAAATATGCGCCTCGTAGATAAGAGTGACTGCCAGCTAAGTGGGACAGAGTGTATGAGGAAATCCTTCAAGTGGTATCACAAAATCGTTCTTCATCTTATAGACATCATAATGCTCAATTCATACAACATTTGGCTTATGAAGACATCAGACCCCACTTGCAAGAAATTAAAATTTCGCGAATTCATATACAATGTTTCATACCAACTTCTTGAGGATTATGGCACCGTGACAAACAGTAGACTCGGACGTCGTGGACATCCTCCCGTAGAGGCACCTGATCGCTTGCATGGAGCAGCTTACATAAGCTATCATCATCTCCAATACACAGCATTCAATGAGGACCAAAACAGAAAAAATCAACTAAACTGCTACGTATGCGCCAATACTTCCAGGCGACAAAAGAAACGAACAAGGGTTACAACGATCTGTGCTGAATGCGACGTGCCCCTGTGTCCAACTGACTGCTTTCGTGCATGGCATGCATGGCATACTCAAAAGACTTTTTATGTATTATTTTATGTAATGTCTATATTCATGATTTATTTACATAGGAATTTTCTATATCTTTTCTATACTTTGGCAATAGGTGGTGGTGGTATTGGTTTGGTATTTTCTTTGTTATAACTATATGTTTGCAAAAGACGAGGATTATATTATTTTTACTCACTTTGTTCCTTCAAATATGATAGGTTTTTGTTATTAAACTTGCAAGTAATAAAGATAGAATATGCTCCCTAAATACATCATTTTAACCTACTTTACAATAATAACAATGGTAATAATAGTTACTATATGGATAAAGAAAAAACACCTATGAAGTAAATAAAAAAAAAAAATATGTAAACAGTAATGTTTCTATAGCGACTTGAAAGATCATTCATTTTTCGAGAAGAGAAAGAATTCTTTATTCTAGGATTTAAAAATATTAAGTAATCTTTATTATCATTACACTCAACGATATTATACAGTATAAACTGTAATTGTTACATGTCAAACAAAACATCATATAGTGACAAGAAGTGTAGTAAGAAAAATTACGCTATCCTCTACCGGGCCCAACAACAAGCCCGTTATACCAAACTACCTCCCCACCCATGGGTGAGGGCAGACAGACCCGACCCAACCCCCAGAGTACGACCGCACCACCGATTCATCAGGGAAAATGCCACGTCGCGCAATAAAATTAACTTTGAATGTTTATAACAAAATAACAAAGAGAAAGAGGCAAAAAATATTTTGATGATACATGCACGAAGCAATTACAAAGGCATTGGTAAAGATATGTGTCAGATTCTGAAGAGTAGCATTTTTGTCAAGATAGCCGCACCACAGGACTGTTCTAAAATGACATTGACGCATTTCTCGGGTTAAGAAAGGAAAAGATTAGAGAAAAATCCAAGAGCTATGGTAACTAATTTTAAGAACATTAACATGAGTAATTATTGTTATAATTATTAATATGAACCCTATTCATATGGAACAAGTCCATATGTGCCATTAACTTGAAATTCAAGCTTCCAAAGAATATGGTGTTCATTTGAAAGAGGTAACAGATGGTAATAAGAAACCTTGCCCCCTCCACCTGATATCAAGCTCTTCTACAGGGGCAGACCAACAGACTGGTGATGAAAAATAACCTCCCAACCCCTCCATGTACGATCCCTTGAAGAGAACCAATGTGGTCCACTGAGACAAATGCCCCGTCTGAGAGAGCCTTGACACCTACATAACTACCAGGCACTTCTCCAAGAGGACCTCCTGCCATGCTCAGGAAGGCACCACAAATAACTATGCCAGAACTGCGCATAACAAGAATAAAAAGATGACATTATCCCTACACCTCCTTGAAGCCTTACACATCAGGTGTGAGAAGCCCTGTCTAAATACCACTCAAGATACTCTTTAATCCCCAGCGTTGACATGAAGGGCATGGCCTGCCAGCATCGCTGGTGAGCAAACCAACCAGGACCCTCCATCCAATGGCAGTAATCATCCCAGTACCACCATCCCCACCCCTGCATCCTCCGATGCTCACACAAGGGAAAGAGTGCACCATCAGTGTCTCAGAGAAGGCTTCGCTCAGGGACAATAATCCCCTAGCACCAAATAAGAATTCAGCACTGCTCTTGCTGCAACGTTGGCCCCCTATTTATACCTCCATCCACATCCCTTGTCTCCAGAATCGCCTCACCCATCTTGAGAATGACCACTGGGCTGCTTGTAATGTCGCCCAGTATAACATCTCCTAGTAACCTGTTACTGAACTCTACAGGTTTATCTGCCATGTTTCATTACCTTAATAGACCCCTAAAGTATTTCTCTGCCAAAATAAGAACATTGGCCTATCATTGTCCAATATTCACAAGGAAAAGAAAAGAATTAACTTGTAGTGGCACAGCAGTATAGCTGATGATTGCCTCTACTCAAGTGGGAGCTTTGCAGCCAAGAAGTATTCCATTGGCTAGCAAAGAATCATTAGTGCCCTTGCCCTGGGTGCAGTACCAAAAAATAAAAACAACCAGATAACTTTGTCACCTATACTAGAATAAAAACAACTACCCACCCACTGAGAGTGGTGGGTACTCCAGGTACATTGTAACCCCCCCCACCCCCCAAAAATTCTGCACCTTACTACAAGGTGAACAGACAGGAGAAAATCTTCTGCTTCCTCCCTCAGTGCCATGCCAATTACTAACAATGGTCACAAGGTACTGCAAAATTTTCAAACACTGTTTTGACTTCAAGGAAAATTTAGAAGTGAGGAACTATTACACTCCAGTGGGCCAATTGCCGAACGGAAGTGAGTGACACATTGAGCCTGAAAGCTAACAAGGTAGAGGCTTTCCCTTAACATGCAGGGAAGTCGTTCTTCTGAATCTGAGAGTGCATAACAGAAACAAAGTTCACTGAAGATGAAGGACAATGCAGTCATAGACCGAGGGCGAGACAGGATCTTGTCCGGACAGTAGGTATGGCTGGCCCTCTGATTACAAAGCTTTTTCAGGCAAACCCTGAAAGCTCAAACTAGACATTTCGCTCACTCTCCCAGAGCCAGGGATGTTTGACAATCACTAAAGGGAAAAACCACGAATCCTGTTCACAGACTGTCTCCCTGAGCAGAATTTGCTTGCTTGTCTATAGTCTGAAGCTCACTAACTCATTTGGCATTTGTCTAGGGCTACAAGAAACAGAGTTTTCTAGTTAAGGTGAGAGGTGTGGAACAGAGAGGCTCGATAGAGGGGCCCGTTAACCACTCGAGAGCTACATCTGAATTCCAATATACAACGTAGACTCCTCTCCGCCTTGAAAGTCTTGAAAGACTTCATAGGTTGCTAAGATCTTTAGAAGATAAAATTAGACCTTTGTGTTTATATACTAAGCCTAACATTGCTCCATGCCCCTTGAAGGTGGAAGAAGAGAGCCCCCTTGGCAGTCCTCAGGTATAGGAGGGGTTCCACTATCTGAGCTAAAAAGAAATTCGCAGACGAGATGTTATAACCAATACACCATCGACAGAACACTGCCTACTTAGACTGGAGTACTTGGTAAGAAGACTGCCGTCTGCATCTTGCAACAAACTCCGAAGTTGGTCTTGAAAAGTTCACTTTTAGGCAGGCTCCCGGACAGTCTGCAAATCTGTCCGAGAAAGAGTGATCCATCGTTTAGTGGTTTAGTGGTATCTTTTGAAGTGAGGGTGTCTGAATAGATTTGGATTGTGGAAGGAGTCGTTAAGAGTCCATCAACAACCATATCTGGTTCGGGAGCCAATATTCATGGTCCAGAACGGGCTAAGAGTGTCATCGTTACATTGCCATGAACCTGAAAACTTGTTCAGCCCCTTCCTTGCCCAAGTTGGATTGCAGAAGGGCATTAAAGGTCCAGGTTGGACCTAACTTGCAGCATGGCGTCAGTTGCCCATGCAAGAGGGTCTAGGATTGGAGAACAAAATGTGGAAGGCAACAGTTCCTTGAGGTGACAAACCAGGCCATAACCAGCCTATTCCATAGATTCCACAGATTCTGCCAGACCAGGGGATCCAAATCCTCTTGGTGGGAAGGACATCGTTCTGACAGTTCGGTGCATCCACCATAACTAATTTGCATGCCCTGAAAAAAGTTGAGCGACTGGAGAACTCAATTTTTTTAAATGACTGAGAGAGAGAGAGAGAGAGAGAGAGAGAGAGAGAGAGAGAGAGAGAGAGAGAGAGAGAGAGAGTGTGTGTGTGTGTGTGTGTGTGTGTGTGTGTGTGTGTATGTGTGTCTCCTTCCTTCCTTCTTCTCCATATGCTTAAGGACTGTGGTCTTGAACCAAGATTACCACAGTCTAGTGTGAAAAATGGTCGAGGAGCATTGAAGCCTTGAGTGCAAAGCTTCCAACTATCTGACAAAGATGAAAATATACTTAGAAATGTGGTCTTGTGACAAGATTACCACAGTCTAGGAGTGAAATAGGGTCTATAAGCATTGGAGTCATAAGTGAAAGGCTTTCAGCTCTCTGAGAGATGACAAGATTATGTTCTTCTGAGGGCCGTGTCCTGGAAACTACCCGGTTCCCCAAGAAGGCTCCCCAACAGAGATCCTAAGTATTTGAATGGAAAACTAGGTCTGGGTTTGTAGTATGAAGGCACTTCCCTTTCAATGGTTATGTTTGAACAGCCACTAACGTAGGTCCGACCTAGTTCAGGGCTAAGGGGATAAACAAAAGTGTATAGCTGCGTTTCCCTGTCCCAAATGTTAGAAAACCTCCTCACACTTTCCTTCAAAGGTAATCGAAGAAGTCGGTCATCCACGTAAAGAATGACATTCGAGAACATGAAGTCAAAAAGCTAGAGGAGTGAGGACTCGAGAGTAGGCTTGCCATAGAGAGGCTGAAACACAGATCCTCGCCATAGAAGACGCTGTCCTGCCAGACGGACCTGAGATACAGTAAACCCTCGTATTCGCAGTCTCACGATTCACTGACTCACATATTCACAGATTTCTCTTTGGAACATATCTACCCATTACTCACAGAAAATTCGCCCATTTGCAGTATTTTCCACTGAGAAATATTCACTAAATACTGTATTTTCATCTCATTTTCATTACTAAATGCAATTTTTGTGATAAAACTATTAAAATAGTCAGGTAATGCTTGAGTTACAATAATTCGATTTTGCAATGGGGTAGGCAATTATTACCGATACGACGACAATATCATTTTTCTATAAAATATTTTTAAATTTCACGCGGGCGCAGGCAGCAGTGTAATCAGGCAGTGAGAGAGACCAAATAACAATAGAGAACTTTTACTCCATCTCTTTATCCGATCTTCTAGTTAAAAAAGTAAAAGAGAATGATAAAAGCATTGTTAGTAACGTTATACTCTTGCATAAATGTGTACAGCCACAAACAACTGACCAAGAAACTATTGTTTTGCTTATAATTGAATTGAATAACAGCCATTTACCTGGTATTTCAACCATCGTATGGTAATAAACAATTACCATAGGTTATGGCATAAATGACGTTAGGTAGAATAGGACTGATATATTTTTACATTATACAGTACCTTTATTCGGTATGGATAAAAGATCGGCAAGGAAATATACTGCTAAATTTAAGCTGCAAGTTGTAGCTGAAGCTGAGAAAACAATGTTCAAGCTGCTAATGACTACAGTAAACCCCCCGTATTCGCGTTCTCATGATTCATGGAGTCACGCATTCGCGGGTCTCTCTGTGGAACATATCTAGCCATTATTTGCGGAAAATTCGCCCATTCGCTGTATTTTTCACTGAGAAATATTCACTAATTACTGTATTTTCATATAATTTTCATGAATAAATGCACTTTTTGTGATAAAACTATTACAATACTCAGGTATAAGCATTTTTACAGGGTTTTTCTTGTTTAAACTATCAAAATGGGCAGTTCTACATGTTTTTAGAGGAGTTTTAAGTACTCGCGGATTTTAGCTATTCGCGGAGGGGGGGGGACGCATCCCCCGCGAATACGGGGGTTCACTGTATACTGTAAATTATCATGCACGGCAACATGGATGAAACTTGATCTTAATTAAAATGGGAGAGAAAGTATTTTAATCAAAACTACTGGGCATGAAATACATTACAGTACTGTACTACTATTTTTACATCAATAAACAATAAATACATAAAGCTCATACATACAGTCCCCAGTTATCGGCGGGGTTCCATTTCTGAGGGTGTGATGATAACCGAAAATTGCCGCTAACCGAAAATTGGCAATTTTCGGCGCTTTTTTGGTGATTCTCGAGGGGTATCTGCACCAAAAAGCGCTGATTTTCAGTTATCAACATCTCTGTTAGGTATGTATCGGCGCCAATACCCAATTGTCGGTGCCGATAAGCGAAAATCTGCAATTTTCGGCGATTGCTGATTTTCGTCGTTAGACAAGCCTCATAAAACCGGATCGCTGTTAACCGAGCCCCCGTTAACCGGGGACTGCCTGTATTATGATGAAATCAAGTGAAAATAGTAAACGGAATCTTGAATTTTTTTACACAAAACACACGTCCCCAAACAGCCATCGTCATCTATTTTAATGAAAATAATAGATAAATTCATTTCACGATGAGACATATTTTAGTTATATTTCGACTTAAAAACACTTTGTATAACGAAAAATAACCTTGCTCCATATAAATAAAGTATCTAGACTCTAGAGATTCATTTACACTAACTAGAAGGAAGAAAAGCGCTCTGAACTGAGTTAAATATGGTGAAAAATACACCGCACAAGCGATTTCCAAACAGAAACACTGATCGCTATGATCGCAATTTATAATACAAAAGCAATATAAGAATATATACAATTTGAGTAATAAAAATCCACAATTATATAGTAAATATATTACTATGTAATTACTATATAATTGTGGATTTTTATTACTCAGATTGTTTTTCACGAAATTGTGAATCTATTAGCAATATATACAATATTATTGGATACACTGAATTAAGGCATAACATTTTAAAAGATCCATGGAAAAGATGCATATTCGTTATGCTGACGTTTGTATAATACAAGTGAATATAGAGTACAGTATAATGTAGGCTACACTACCGTATATGTATAATATACCATAGTGTAGGCTAAGCTAAATCTTGTTTGTTATTCAATTTCTCTTTGCACTGAATTATCAAGTCACTTTGCATAAACCTCCAGAATTAGCTGATATTAACCCTTTAACGCCGACTGGACGTATTTTACGTCGACAAAAGTTGTCTGTCGGGTGCCAAGAGGACGTAAAATACGTCGACTACAAGAAGTTTTTTTAAATATTCGCAGAAAAATACTTATAGGCCTTGTTTGCGAAAAATTTAAAATCACGCGCCTTGAGGGATGCTGGGAGTTCGAGGATCACTCTGTTGTTTTGTTTACAAGCATGACCCAGCTGCGCATGTGCGAATTTCTTTCTTATCCCAAAAGAAAGCATCAGCTAACTATGCTGAAAATCTCAGAAATTCTTTAGTCACATTGTCGTAATTTTTGCACCGTTTTCTATTAGCCTTTACATAAAGTTTTATATAAGAAAATGTGTGTAATTTCATGTAGAATACAACAAAAAATAATTCATGGTTGTAGCTTTTATCGATTTTGACATATTTTCATATAAATCACGATAAGTGCCAACATTTCAACCTTCAGTCAACTTTGACTCGACAGAAATGGTCGAAAAATGCAATTGTAAGCTAAAACTCTTACATTCTAGTAATATTCAATCATTTACCTTCATTTTGCAACAAACGAGAAGTCTTTAGCACAATATTTCGATTTATGGTGAATTTTTGAAAAAACTTTTTCCTTACGTCCGTGCTAACTCTGCTGAAAATCTCAGAAATTCTTTAATCACTTTGTTGTAATTTTTGCACAGCTTTCTATTAGCCATTACATAAAGTTTTATATATGAAAATGTGCACAATTTCATGTAGAATACAACAAAAAATAACTCATGGTTGTAGCTTTTATCAATTTTGACATATTTTCATATACATCACGATAAGTGCCAAATTTTCAACCTTCGGTCAACTTTGACTCGACAGAAATGGTCGAAAAATGCAATTGTAAGCTAAAACTCTTACATTCTAGTAATATTCAATCATTTACCTTCATTTTGCAACAAACGAGAAGTCTCTAGCACAATATTTCGATTTATGGTGAATTTTTGAAAAAACCTTTTCCTTACGTCCGAGCTAACTCTGCTGAAAATCTTGTAAGAGCCTGACGCCGTCTCTTCCAAACACGTGTGTGTTCGTTGTCCATCAGGGTGGAAAAGACAACAAGAGCATCTCGTTTTCTTTCTCTAAAGGAACGCGATTTCAACCATACAATATTTCCGTCTGTTTCTCCCTAACCATTGTTGTCTTGATGTATGTACAACCACCACTACTTGCATTGCCATGCAAGCATTCTAATCATGTACTCATAATGTTCCAACGAATCTTCTGTATCAAACTGTGTGTGTTTCTGTTTGTGAAGACGTCAAACGTCTCGCCACTCTGATGGACGACGAACACACGAACACACACGTGTTTGGAAGAGGCGGCGTCAGGCTCTTACAATCTCAGAAATTCTTTAGTCATTTTGTTGTAATTTTTGCAGTTTTCTATTAGCCATTACATAAAGTTTTATATATGACAATGTGTGCAATTTCATGTAGAATACAACAAAAAATAACTCATGGTTGTAGCTTTTATCAATTTTGACATATTTTCATATAAATCACAATAAGTGCCGAAATTTCAACCTTCAGTCAACTTTGACACGACCGAAATGGTCGAAAAATGCAATTGTAAGCTAAAACTCGTACATTCTAGCAATATTCAATCATTTACCTTCATTTTGCAACAAACGAGAAGTCTCTAGCACAGGATTTTGATTTGTGGTGAATTTAAAAAAAAAAATTTTTCCTTACCTCCGCGCACACTAACTCTGCTGAAAATCTCAGAATTTCTTTAGTCAGTTTGTCGTAATTTTATACCATTTTATATTAGGTGTTACATAAAGTTTTATATATGAAAATGTGCACAATGTCATGTAGAATACAGTAAAAAATAACTCATGATTGTAGCTCTTATCAGTTTTGAAATATTTTCATATAAATCACAGTAAGTGCCAAAAATTCAACCTTCGGTCAACTTTGACTCGACCGAAATGGTAAAAAAATGCAATTGTAAGCTAAAACTCTTACACTCTAGTAATATTTAATCAATTACCTTCATTTTGCAACAAACGGGGAGTCTCTAGCACAATATTTTGATTTATATGGTGAATTTTTGAAAAAAACTTTTTTTTTACGTCTGCTCGTTACAAATTCATGCATCATTTTGTGATAATATTTTCTGTGTTGCTTTGATCATTTTACAATGTGTTATATACCAAAATCATCGCAATTTAGTGTACAATACAACGAAAAAAAAAAAAAAATAACTCATTAGCTTTAACCGTTTTGCTCACAGCGCTAATTGTATACAATTATATATGAAATTCTTTTTTTGCGCTGTCATATATTCCAATATTTATATATGATAATGATATTTTTTTCATTTTTGATGGCTGCATACTAAACTTTAAGCAATGAGAAAAAAAGGAGCCAAAAATGAACTCTTAATTTTAAAAACTAAGCGTGCTGTGATTTTTTGAAAAAACTTTCTTTCCGCTTCGGCACTAACTCTCAAACCCTGTCAGCATACGGCAGACACTTTTGTAAATAGAGGCTCGGCGTTTAAGGGTTAATAATTACTATACCATGTATGTAAAGAGTATATTTTATAGTGTAGGCTAGGCTACCATATATGTATACATGGTACCGAATACCCTAGTGTAGGCTAGGCTACGTTCGAGATACGCTTTGGTATTTCTTACGTTTTTTCCAACAAAGGATGGTTTTTTTGGAACCTAACCCCATCCTAAGTAGGATAATACCTGTATAAGCATTTTTAGTTTGTTTTGTGTGTGTCTGAACTATCAAAATAGGCAGTTCTAAGTGTTTTTAGAAGGGTTCTAAGTATTCAGGTTTTTAGCTATTCGGAACTCATCCCGGCAAATACAGGGGTTTACTGTATTCCCAGAGTCTGGCGGGGGCAAGGAAGGATACTTCCTATATTACACAGGTCTTCATCCAAACGCCTGATGACAGGATTGTCTGGTTTATCTCTATCCTGAATTTTGTCTTCTATTCTAGGAGAAAAGAGGCATTGCAGGCCGCGCAGATTTGCTAACTACTATGCAGTCTCACAGACAACCGAGGGAACTTGCAGATCCTAGTCCTGACTCGCAGACTACCACGTGGACTAGCTGCCAACCCTGTGGACTCTTTGACAGTCTGCAGACACTTGGACATTTGAACGGACTCAATTATGACTGACTTGATAAAACTAGGCACAGGCCGAAGACAGCAGAAAACACGGAAACCTAGCACAGGCATAACTGTGGGTTTGACAAACTGAGCCAAACCCTTCTGCATAACAGACACAGTTCTCTCGACTTTGTCCTAAGGGAAGAAATGTAGGCCCAGAGGCGAAAATAACAAAGCTGAATGCGATTGTGTGACTTCCTCAGCAGTAAAAGAGCACCTGAGTTTTCTCTTCTTGAGGTTACAAAGTAAAGAGCAGAGATCTCTAAAAGACATCTAAATCGTCCTTACCCACACAGGACAGGACTTACAGACAAACCAAGGTAATGTCTCTCGACTAAAAACTAGAAGTCTTCTAGTTTTTAGTGCTCCTGCTGTCTAAGAGGAGGGAGCTTTCTTCATGAAGTTCAAAAATACTGGATATAAATGTCTGCATCTGCAAAGGATATGGCTCTTAGACACTAACTGTCAAGGAGGGGGTTCCCGGTACTGAAAAGGGAACCTCTTTATATGCAGACTAATGCTCACCATATGGAGTCCAGATGCGGGAGACTGATACTGAAGAATTGGTGCCAAGTTACTGGGGACTGGCGCCAGTCACTCAATCGGGAACTGGTACTCAAGAAAGAACAGCAGTGCATTCTAAAAAACTGTCCATGAGCAGGTGATAAATGTTCACAGTCAGGAGTCAAATACTGGATAGATATTGATGCTCTGGAGTAGATGCCAGGTGCTCGGGGCGCCGAACTTTCGGCAACCAGTGCCATGTGGGCAGAGGTAGAAAGCCTGCACTCGGGAGCAGGTGCTGAGCACTCGGAGACTGTGACCATCATATGTCACTGTGAGAAGAATCTATAGTCCATTAAAACATAATAAGAGATGTCTTGTCACTACATCTCTTCAAGGGTCAGGATGCACCATGAAAAACACCTAGACGCCTCTTGTCATGGCTAATTTTGAGTCTCACGACAACTGGTGGACATTAAAAGGGATGCCCTTCCAACAGCAGTCTGAGTGTCTTCCACTACGCGAACTATCAGTGACAGGTTCTACCAAGGAGGCGACTTCCTGTGGGCAAACCCCACCAACCTCCTTTGGACGAATGGTATATCTTCTTCCTTCCATGTATGAGCACTTGAGATGGGGGGGGGGCATGCTTGGAAGTTGCTGGGTGCTTTCGAGTGCTGGAAGAGTGTTTAGGCACCAAATACTGGCGCCCCACAACTGGAAGTTCAGGGGACAAGCACTGTGGACTTCCCAATCAGAATCTATATCAATGGTTGTCTGCCAAGGCCTGGGACCGGACAACAGGCTCAACTAAGGGGGATGACTAACTGGGACCAAACACCCTCGGACTCCCTTGGACCGCAAGTGTGTCTTCTACCAGGTTTAGGGGAGCAGGACAGTGACCTTTGGTCTAAAAGATCCGACGGGCCGGACAGTCACCATGTCCGCTACACTTCTGGCAAGACGCCTTTTCAGTGGCCGTCTG
Organism: Macrobrachium rosenbergii; assembly: GCF_040412425.1. Classification (NCBI taxonomy): domain Eukaryota; kingdom Metazoa; phylum Arthropoda; class Malacostraca; order Decapoda; family Palaemonidae; genus Macrobrachium; species Macrobrachium rosenbergii. Next base: position 28,957,397 of record NC_089765.1, read on the forward strand.
TTGCAACCTGGGACCGTACAACAGGTTCAGCTGAAGGGGCAACTACCCAAGGGACTCCCATTGGACTTTCAGGAAGGTGGTGAGTGCTCAGCACTGAAGCTAGTGGGTGCTCAGCGTCATTTTCGGCTGTCAAGAAAGTCTATTTATCCAAAAGCCCATCACTGCCAAAATAAGTAATTTCTCTCCTTACTACATTCTGCCCTTACGCTTTTCAGTTCTCTGCAAAGTAAAGTGTAACAAGAAAATGTTCTAAATCAATTCTTTACCGAGAATTGTTTAGAAGTACAAAAAATAACATCACACAAAACATATCTCAATTCCTTATCAAACATTATTTGAGACCTGCCAATATGTATTCGCCACCCAAAACATTGGTTCAGTAGTGAACATGATTATTTTCATTATAATATGCTACTCGGCAAAGAGGAGTTAATCAATTGCCTGCAAAATTTCTTTAGCAAAATATGATAAACTTGAATCAGATCTTAATAACAAAACAATAAAATACTGATCCTGAAAGCTGTATGCTTGAAAGTTACTCGAAATCAGTCACAATAATTCACCGAAAGCCGTTATCCAACTGACAAATAATAAACAAAGCTGCTCCAAACACCCAATGTTTACACCGAGCGCGGCAGAAAGAGAATGATGGTTGTCTGCCAAGTCATTCCTAGCATTCCCATGAGTGGGCGGGAATGGTCACCTACACTAAACAATTGAGGTGCTACCGCGGATTTTAAAATTTAAGCTGCCTCACAAGTGGAAAAAAGTAAGTATACCTTAGTTTTACCAGACCACTGAGCTGATTAACAGCTCTCCTAGGGCTGGCCCGAAGGATTAGACTTATTTTACGTGGCTAAGAACCAATTGGTTACTTAGCAACGGGACATACAGCTTATTGTGGAATCCGAACCACATTATAGCGAGAAATGAATTTCTATCACCAGAAATACATTCCTCTAACTCTTCATCAGCCGGCCGTGGGAATTGAACTCCGGCCCATCGAGTGATAGTCTGAAGCTCAAGCGATTCGGCCAACAAAGGGCTTAGAGTGGAAAGTATAGCTGTAATTGCTCAGTAAGTTACTTATATCAAAACAAAAAAATTACTTTCTTTTATCCTAACATTTGAAACATTAAGAAATCCATGAATATTCAGTGTTTTTTCTGTTACAAATATTAAACAGAATCTTGCTACATTGTAAACAGTACTACTACACACAAGCACTGCTTCACGTTTTATTGCTGCACTATCACCAACACTGCTTTGGGCACATTTCGGTGTCATGATATAAATATCAAGGGGTCTTTCAACTAAAACATTATGTGGGAAGATGTAAACACGCTATCCTCTCTGCAGCATCCCTGATGCCACCAAATTCAAAGCCTAACCTGTTGTACATATCCGAAGCCTTTTAAATTCATGGAAATTTACCATTGTTATGCATAATAGTCTTGTCCTGTACATAAATAACCAATTAACTTAGGAATCAAAGACATCATGAATTTACCATAGTTATGCATAATAGTTTTGTCCTGTACATAAATAACCAATTAACTTAGGAATCAAAGACATATATTTTTGCTTTAATCATAAAACATTACTTCCTTTTGAATGCTGTGAACTTTATCTCTCACAGACCTTGTTTCCCAATACTTACAGACAATGTGAAAATCAGCCAGAGAGAGAGAAAAAAAAAAAGAGTAAAAAATGTGCCAAAGCTTCTTTGGCACAATCAAGTTTTCTGTACAGCATATAAAGCTGTATGAAACTCGCAGCCACAGCCCATGAAACTCTCAGCCGTGGCCCATGAAACTTTCAGACACAGCCCGGTAGTGGCCCGAGTTGTTGGCACCTATAGCAGTGCCAGATGCACGATCATGGCTAACTTGAACCTTACAAGAAATAAAAACTACTGAGGCTAGAGGACTGTAATTTGGTATGTTTGATGATTGGAGGGTGGATGATCAACATACCAATTTGCAGCCCTCTAGCCTCAGTAGTTTTTTAGATCTGAGGGTGGACAGAAAAAGTGTGGATGGACAGACAAATAGCCATCTCAACAGTTTTCTTTTACAGAAAACTAAAAAAAGGGGGTTTACTTTTTATTGTGTACAATGTGTTTATAAGTGTTTTAATGTTAACCATCTTTGGGCAAAATAGGAAAAAGCAGTATAGTACAGTATGTGGAAAGAACAGAGAGGTATGGGAGGGGCGGGCGGGGGAATTCCCTTCCGAAGACATGGCATATGCATCTGACCACTCTTCCTCATACTCTTAAACCTTTCTCACAGCAAAGAAGACTCTGCACACTCCTCATGGGGGATACAAGACTGCAGTCAACTCCTACAGGATGCATAATTGTGTAGATCAATTAATTGAGAGGCTATAAAAATCCCAAACATTTCTCACAATAGTGTTGTCCAGGTTTTTCTAAATTTATTAATGAAAAAGCATGCACTGTTATAAAGGGGGAAGTTTCAACTTAGCTAAGGGGAGCAAAGCAAGATGTCCACATTAGATTGCTGCTAAAGAAAAAGTCCTAGGTTATGGCAGGTGAGTAGAGGCATTCCACATTCATCCCTTGACCAATAGTTAACTTCTTTGTTACTAAGTTTCAAATGGCCTATTACAGCTTGTACTGAGGAACTCCTACATGAAAGGTGATGGTTGTATTTCCAAAGGAGCAAAATGCCAAATTAAAACACAAAACAGGAACATAGCCCTAATAATGGCAACAACAAAATTATTAATGAAAACAAATACAGTTACCAGTTTGACTGAGACCATAGGAAAACTGTAACAATACAAGAACTAAATTATTATATTAAGGTTAATACCCTATGAGGGAAAACGTATTCCTAATAAAAAAACTAACATTATTGTAAACAGCAAAACACAGCCTACCAAAATCCAAAATTCACCTGAAAACATGAAAACTTACTTAACTCGAATCTTGAATTAAGAAAATATCACCTTAACCCTTCCAACCCAACTATGTAGATAAACAGTAACCTAACCCGACGAAAGAGGATGACATGCACATACACATGGTATAAATAAAAAACTAAAAAAATCTTTTGCCCTCCCACGGTATTTAACATTTAGTATTCTGCTGGCTGTGTACTGTGAATCTGCTGGGTGGGGAAGTTTATCACAGGCATACAGGCTTTAATGTTACAAGTCTATACTTCCTCCCATCATGATAAACATTACTATTACTTTCAGCATCACCATATTCTTGCTGATATGCTAGATAATCACCAGCACCAGCACCATCGCCATCCAACAACCCCTAACTCGAAGACACCCAGAATTTCAAAATGTAGGGAGCAGGTGATATCTGAGATTAGCAGGATCCCCTTCCTTCATGCCATTCTTTGGGCGACCAACAATTCCTCCACTCAAAAGAACCAGGCCTAATAAAAACTGCCAATTTTCTCTGTCATCTAATCTCGCTAACTAGGACGTGGCGAAATTCACTGGGAGATGGATCAGGCTTGGGAGATCTGGGATTAGCTGCAATACCTTCTATCCTGAAAAACTAACATTCCTCCCACTCAAAGACTTAGGCCTGAAAAGTAGGCAATTACTTATTTTTGGTCTATTCAAGCCAGATGGATAATTTCCCATGAATTTCATTAAAATTCTATAAGGCAGTCCCCGAATTTCGTTCGAGGTTACGACGCTTTTCAAATATATTCATCAGAAATTATTTCATTAGTGTTCGGGTTAAATTAAAAGAAATATGGCCCCAAAATGGCAGAATAATCATAATTTGAAGGTTTTTGATGTAAGACTCAATAATAATGCAGTTTACATCGTTTTCAATGCACCCAGAGCATTAAAAGTAAGGTTTTCTTATGATTTTTGACGATTTTCGAAATTTTTCGGGTTACGACGGCGCAAGAACGGAACCCCGTCATAAACCGGGACCGCCTGTAGTGTGAAATAAAAGGGGTCCAATGAGGTTTACTGGATGTGACCAGAAAGTTAATATTGAAATCTGCTAGACTCGAAGCTGTCCTTTCAGTGAAAAAAATAATGATTTTTATGATGAAATCAATTTTTTTAGGTACTTACCTTCTATCATTTGCTATACCTGCGACTACTTGGCGGAGGTTTGACAAGTGTTAAAACTGAAACAATTGTTAAGAAATGCTCCCAATAGTTACCCCAACCCTTCGGAGGGTAGGGGTTGTCAAATTTGGAGGGGGGGGGTAAGATAGTGGCTGTTTTGGTTGTCATTCTCTTATTCTCTTAAGAGGGGAGGAGGGAGGGATCTTAATGATTGAGAGTAAGTACCTAAATAAAATTTATCTTCTAAAAATCATAATTTTTCAGGTGAAATATACCCTCTATCATTTACTGACCCCAATATTGAGTGCTGGAGGGGAGTGAGAGATTTCCTTATACCCAAATTATCAGATATTAGAAATATCCTTACTGCTGCTTACTTGATGAATATGATCCCATGGCAAGCACTTGTCAGATGAGGATCTTCATCAGGTGAAGTCCACTACTTCAAGAAGGTGGAATGTGGCCCTAGAATATAGCCATTGGTTGAGATTATGCAATGCAGAATGGCAAGTTAGGCTTCTGTGCCTCAGGCCTGCAGAGCTGATGGGAGCTAAAACTACAACTTAACATGATCCCTAAAGGGTTACCACCTACATAACTGAGTTGCTGTGGCATCTCATACCCAACATACCACCACCAATTTTGCCTGAAAAGGTGGGTACTTCATATTAAGTACCACTCAGAGTAGCTTTCTCCAATAAGGAGCAATGGCTCTGCAACGTGAGTCCAGCATTGCTTGCTCTAATGAACTTTGTTTTCCCTTATCCAAGAGAAACAATGCAAATACAACTATGCAAAATACCACAACTCAAATAAAAGAGTATGATATTACCATGTACAAACTCCCATATATAAATTCCTCACTTACCCAGAATGGGGGTCGATAGTGAAAACCTATACCTGTTCATAACACATAACAGGAAGACTAGGAGAAATCTCCCCTGCTGCAACTATAGGAGCTAGTGTACAGCAGTCTTCCTACTGGATCTAGATGGTCCTCAAATAGTTAAAAGTGAACACAGAGTTATAACTCCACTGTGGCACCAAAACTTGACAGCCTAGAGAGAGGTGCAGATGAAAACTACCAGATGTAGCTGCTACTCTGACATCATGCAGTTTTACCTTCAAAAGGGGACAATCCTCTGAAGACAATGCATGGTGTGCTTACAGGATTAAGGAATAATAAAGAAAGCCATGGCATTCTAAGACATAAAAACCTAATGATTTCTGACAGTACAAAATAGGTTCCTAAACTGCTTCCTTAATGGTTGAAATGGGATGTATAAATCCCTAGGGCCCTAACATGGCATCAGAGAAGCTCTTCTTCCTCAGGAGTCCGAGTTCTAAAGCAAGGAAGAGAAAACCCTTGGAAGAGCTTTGGTCTTGACATCATTCTCAGTACGAAAGGATTAAAAAAAAAAAAAGTTCTGCTCCAGAATGTGAACACCCTACTATGATAACATTGCTTGCAACCCACTTGTACTTTTGGCCGATGCCACAGCCACCAGGAAGAGTGGTCTAAAAAAGAGCCTTGAAGCCTCTCTCTGGGTTTAAAAGGAGGGCCTCTAAGGTGTCTGAAGCCAATGACTAGGTTCCATAAAAGCAGCTCTGCAGAACCTTCAGCAAACCAGCTGAAAAGAGTGAACAGCTTCACCTACGTCAATCTCTTGGAAATACCCAATCCAGAATGCCTTAATATATAAGCCAGATTGGATTTCCAGCCTTGATGGAGGAAATGGACAAACCTTTGGCATCTCTCAAAAAGTGCAGCCACTGGACTTGAAGCATAAATCTATAAAGCTCCCACTATATGAACAAGAAATTAGCAGACTTACCCTTTGTTATTACGAAAGAATCCTTACGTGTCTTATAGAAGTCTTTAGAGCTGAGGAGCTACATGAGTTTCCTTGCACTTCGATGAAGTATTTTGATATTTCTGTAAAGCTTCCCTGTCCCCACCTGATGAAGCAGATTTGCCTATGGAGGTTGTTGCCTATGAACATCTACTGAAATCCAAAAGGACTGGGAACCGTTGCCTCCTTGGCCACCAAGATGCGATTAGAAACATGATGTTCCTGGTAGACCTCAAACCTAGAGCACCTGCTTCAACAGCAGAAACATAGGGAAGGCATACACGAACAGGTTAGTCCAATCTTGAACCATAAAGTCTACTGCCCATGCTTGAGGGCCAGGAACTGGGGAGACACAGCTGGAGACACTGATTCAGCTTAGCTGTGAAAAGATCAATGAGGGGTTGGCCGAACACTCCAAATCGCCTTGCAAACTACAGGGTTAAAGATCAATTGTTGGAGAGTACCTGTCCCGTATTTAAAGATCAATTGTTGGAGAGTACCTGTCCTGTATGACTTAACATGTCCACCAAAATATACAGTCAACCAGGAACCAACTGGGGCACATGGACAATATCCCTTTCCACTGTCCAGAGGCTAAATCCCTGGTGATACCTACCAAGGTTTCCGAATTCATGCCCCTGCCTTCTTGTATGAGCCAGAGAAGGCACGTCCAAGAAGACAGAAATTACTTAAATACCTTCTGGATAGCCTACAACTTGCAGTTAATGTGAAGATTCACTTCTACTGGTGACCACACCCCTGAAGTGACTTGGTCCCCGAAAACCACACTCCCGTCCTCATCTGAGGCACTAAATACTAAGAGAGGTCTGGGCTCAGGTCTCTACGGACTTTCCTGCAAGGAGCAATAAGTTAAGTATACCTTAGTTTAACCAGACCACTGAGCTGATTAACAGCTCTCCTAGGGCTGGCCCGAAGGATTAGACTTATTTTACGTGGCTAAGAACCAATTGGTTGCCTAGCAACAGGACCTACAGCTTTTTGTGGAATCTGAACCACATTATATCGAGTAATGAATTTCTATCACCAGAAATAAATTCCTCCAATTTTTCACTGGCTGGCCGGAGACTCGAACTCTGGCCTAGCAGAGTGCTAGCCGACAACTATACCGACTCATCCAACGAGGAACTATGGACATCCACCAATGAAGGAAAGGGACCAGTTCTTGGCTCTAAGGCTCCAACTCATGGTCTGACTGAGTCCCTCTCCATGCCAGTGCTTCTCAAGTGTAACTGAAGAGGTATCATCCAAAGACAAGCACTCACTACTAACTTCTCCAGAGAAGACGTGAACCAAGCGATACAACCAGCATTAGCGGGCATGCTCCCTGAGGAGGAGAATTCTCTCATGAAAGTAACAGACTGTCTGCCATGTCAGAAAACCCTGAGCAGAACAAAATCAATCACCACGCCCAGGTAGATAACCCTGAACAGAACAAAATCAATCACCACGCCCTCTATTAGTAAACCTAGGGCTTTTGCCAGGCCCAGTCCAGGCTCTCTTGCCCTCAGGCCATCCCCCTACACTTCACATAGATAATCCAATCATCCAGGTACAGAAGTATCTTTGCTCCTAATTAGTAAAACCATTTGCAAAGGAGATAGCACCCTAATGAAAACTTGGGGCATGGAAATCAGCCCGAAACAAAGAGCATGACACTGATATGTCTTTCCCCCAAAGTCATCTTGTAGGCACTTCCTTGAAAATTAGTGAATGGTGACACGAAAGTACACATCTTTCAAGTCTCCTCTCTAGGTTGCTCTGTATGACTGAAAGGTTAAGACCTGGTTGCAGAGGCAATGAATTCCTGAAAGGAATGTAATAACTTTCCAAAAGAATTTCCTTTACCAGGGAGTCTACAACTAAGTGCTCCCATGCTTGAGTAAAGTGGCCCAACCTGCACGCACAGGCACACGAGCTCAAAGGACTATTCTTCACCAGAATTAGGATTCTTGATACTAGTGGAGGAATTGCACATCCCCCTTTGGCAGAACAAAATCTGGATCCTTGTTGCTACAGGGACACTTCTCCCTTCCTGAGCCCAGAAAGGACCAGAGGAAAGAGGTAGAATTGCCCAAAGTGTGGTTTAGTAAGAGGAAGAGATAGAGACTTCCCTTTAGTGACCAGAGAATGGTGCAGAAAAGTACTATTTAGGTATTCTTTGTCTCTGCAGTTACAGAAATGGATAGCTTGTTGTCTATTACTTCCAAAGGGATAAGCTGAAACCAATGACTGTCTGCTAAGTAGGGAGACAAGAAATCAGCTGAGAGCATAGCTACTTTCCCATGAGAGCTTAAGGTTGCTAGTGACGCGAGCCAGTTCACCTATCGCATCCAATAACACTTTGCTAAGGAATTGAAAACCCTTAGGGCTTATGAAAGGATCCCTGGCCCAAGGAGGAAGAAGTCCACCAAACTCCTTCATACACAGTTTAACAGTGCTCAGCACAATTCACTTAAGGGCATATCTTCAATGGCGTTAGCCAAGTTTTATACATATTCTTGGCCTCTTTAACTGAGAAATGCTGCTAAGCAGATACAATTAAACCTCTCCTGGCTGGAAAACCATGGACAAAAACAACTGGATCAGGAGAAAAGGGGGAAAATTCCCCTGCTTGATAAACCATAGTCTTCCTAGCAGACAGCAAGGGAGACTATAGAGAGGCCTTTCAAAAAAGGAGATTTTCTCTGGTCAATTATTTGCCAATGAGTTAAGTCTCCCAAGTACAGAAACTGAAAGCTTAAAGGAACAACTACAGATATCTAAGCACAACTGAACCAATTCCTTAAAACTGAGGGGATAAACTAAATGCTCCTCTTCCTGCATAGGAGGCAAGGGAGAATGATGTCTGGAAGAGCTGGATCTGTAAGAGTCCTCTTCATCAGGAACAGAAGTAGACCCAGAACCAGATGGTCTCACAAGACCAGGTGCCAAAGTTCTCATACTCCATCCAGCAGAAACTAAAAAGTCAACAGCTCTCTCCCTGTGTGGACTCGCCAACACCTTAACTTGCTAACGCTGGTGCAGACTCGCTGATGCCGGTGCGGACTCACTAATGCCAGTGCAGACCCACTAATGCTGGTGCGGACTCATTAACGATCATGCGGACCCCCTACCACCCATGCGGACTTGGTAATGCCAGTGAGGACTCAGTAACGCCCAACCAGGCTTGCTAATGCAAATGCGGACTTGTAAATGCCCTGTGTGGAATCACTGACACCTGGGGAGGACTTGCTGACGGCTCATGTAAACTTAATAACGCCTTGCGAGGCCTTGACGACACCTCAGGCAGATCAACAACATATGCGGAACTGTTCATGAACTCGATGCCTTGCAGAACCCAATGAACCAACAAATGAACATGAAGATCTGGCAAGCTTAGCCTAAGCTTGAAAAGGCATTTCATAAAGCCACAAAAGCCAGGCCACACATATAAAAGTGGCCCTGCCAAAAACAAAACTTGGAACATCGGTGATCAAAGAGGAGAACTGGAGCGAATGCTTACTCCCGATAGCCTAACTACAGACTCAGTGCTCCTAAGTATGGCCGCAGGCGCAACAGCAGCATTCACTACAGATCGCAAATTTGGCATGGATGAACCACTAGAATAACCATGGGACAACAGGGTCAAACAAAAGATCCAGACCTACAATAAAACACAAAGATCTAGACCTACCATACCAGTCCTAATGCAACTGTGGTCTAACTCTGTCAATGGAGGACTGAAAAGCAAAGGCAGGAGACAGAAAGCACAATCCTTGAACATACCAGGATGATAGTCCTCATCTGGAAACCCCAGGACAATCAGGCCTGTCAGCATGGGCGTTGAGGTGACAGGCAAGACTACATCTGCAAAGTGGCCAAAGGAACGAGGGGACACTGTCACTGCCATCGCACTAGACACATTCAATGCAAAAAGACTTAAATTGTTACAAAAATTTCAATTCTACATTTAAGTCAATATCTGATCGCATTTAAGGGGAGCGTTTGACGAAAAAATGGGAAAATCAAAATTTTCTGAGATATTTTATATATGGCATCATACATATCCTGACTATCTTCTCAGAAAGTTTTATTAAAAAATTCGCCATAGTTTAGGAGTTATAAACAAAAACAGTAACCCTATCATAGAAAAAATTACATTTTTCGTATAATGTAATGATAATGTCAGTATATCGGTAGTAATTTCCTTTTAGCTATGAAATAATAATATCTAAATGCGTTATATGGCAACCCTGTGGACCTAGTACGCATCAGCGAAAGCCAGGAATCCATGAGGGCAGACAGTGACGTCAGACAGTCAGTCAGTAGCAGCTCAGAGCTTGACTAAGTCAAACGTCGCTGCCCAACCTGAGCCATGTTTTGACACTCTCTTCATCTAGCTTCATTTAGCTTTATATTACTTTGCAAGTCTATTGTTATATATTTTGGCTTTTCAAATATGTCATAAAAACATCAAACTGTGTAACAGCAAGCAAATAAATACACAGAGAAGCAAAAATATCAGTATATCTCAAAACTAAAGTTATCGACATTCAAACTGCATCTCCTCCATAACGAATGCACCGATCTCAATGAAACAAAAAGCAAACGAAAGCTAAATAAATTGTCTACAAACGAATAGAGTTTTTTTCATTTTGTCCTCGAAAATTTTTGGGGAATTTTTTCCAAAAATCAATCGAAGTTTTTTCAAAAACGAAAAATATTCATAAAAAAAAAAAAAATAAAATTGAAAAAAAACGCTCCCTTACTTTGTTCTAATATATAATATCTGTCTACCACGTAAATTTGAGCTCTTAGTTTGCAAAAGTTATGGAGAAGATGCATTTTGAAAAATTTTTGGGGGGGTGGGGTTACCAGCTAATGGGGGCGGAAGACGAAAATTATGGTTACAGTCCTTTGCCTATACAAAAATAAACCCAGGCACAAAATTTGAAACTGATTCATTAAAAAACACGGGGAGTTATTAGCGAAAAACGATTTTATCAAACGCTCCTCATATCGTTATAAAACTTTGAAGGCCGATATCTCAAAACTAAAGTTATCGACATTCAAACTGCATCTCCTCCATAACGAATGCACCGATCTCAATGAAACAAAAGCAAATGAAAGCTAAATAAATTGTCTACAAACAAAGAGAGAGTTTTTTTTCATTTTGTCCTCGAAAATTTTTGGGGAATTTTTTCCAAAAAATCAATCAAGTTTTTTCAAAAACGAAAAATATTCATTAAAAAAAAAAAGAAAAAAAAAATTGAAAAAAAAAACGCTCTCTTACTTTATTCTAATATATAATATCTGTCTACCACGTAAATTTGAGCTCTTAGTTTGCAGAAGTTATGGAGGAGATGCATTTTGAAAAATTTTGGGGGGGGTGGGGTTACCAGCTAATAGGGGGCGGAAGACGAAAATTATGGTTACAGTCCTTTGCCCTATACAAAAATAAACCCAGGCACAAAATTTGAAACTGATTCATTAAAAAACACGGGTTATTAGCGAAAAACTATTTTATCAAACGCTCCCCTTAAATCTGACCTACAACTCCAGGCTGACATTTTGGGTGTAAAAGGATCCATATCCACTTGAGAAGAAACTATAGACTTATCTCTATCTTCTTGACCAAGTGTTAATTCTAAAGAAAACTTAGATTCAGAACTAGCTGTTCTCTAAGTCTATCCTTCTTTTTTCTAATTTGGCATTTTATGATCTTCTCTATCTCTTCCAAAGACCAATCCTTGCAATGATCACAAGTTATCTGAATTAAAATTCACCCCTCAATGATCAATGCCTATTTCATGATTTTACTTCAATTAACCACTTACCTTACAAAATCTAGATAATTTCGATGGGGAAGAGTAAGACGAATCCATATTGCCAAATACAAACCAAAATCCAGATGATCCGATTTGTTAACCATGATGAACAAACCCAAACTTCAGAGCACTTGTCTACACATCCAACCGCTTTCATCGATAAGAGAAGAATGACAACCAAAACAGTCGCTATCTTAACCCCTCCCTCCAAAAGGAGCATTCGTTAGTGGGTGTTTCAATTTGAACACTTGTTGAATCTGCTCCAAGTAGTCACGGATAAAGCAAATGATAGAGGGTAAGTTTTTTACCTCAAAAATAACACTCATACTTACACCCTTCACATTAACAGCTAAAAGAAGGCAGCTTTCCTGACTTAAGTCTTCTTTCACTTAAGCAGACCAAATATTAAGTCAAAATAAATAATCAATGAAAAAATATGAAAAAAAGAACAAAGCAATGAAAAAACAAAAAAGAAAAAATTAAAAAAACATCCTTTACTAATCTTTCAACTGTCATGCGAATAAAATGCTTGTAAGCACAGACAAACAAAGAACCTAGATGATACTCGAGAGACAATGGATCTCATTGCACAAGCACACTTTGCACAAACACATTACTTACTCACTGCTGTACCACTACTTTTCTCCTTTCTGCCGGCAGATTTTTAGTACGAGAACATTTTGAGGGGAAAAAAAAAACTGCAAGTGCTGTAATGGGTTTGTTTTGGAAGCAGATATGCTTTATACAATGGTTCTTTGCAAACCTAACTCAGAAATGAGGGTTACAAGGTGGATGAAATGCAACGAGAACTCTAATAGACTATTCTTTAATGTATGTCCTATAAGAATATGCAGACAATTCCATATATTTTTCAATGAGGATTTTTTTTTAGTATGCAATGCAATACATCACAGACTAGAGTAACATGCCAAGAATACAATGGCACCTAAAGCTGAGACCAAGTAATACCATCATGTCTAAAAGTAAAACAAGGTAAGACAACCTACCTTTAGTCCAATCAGGGGGATTTCTATCATCTGGTACATTTTCATTATTCCACCAGCTTCCAGGGCCACCACCTCGACCACGACCTCTACCACGATCTGTTGAGGAAATGCTCTTCATATTTACAGACAGATAACCTCTATATTTCAATGCTTAAAATATTTTCAAACATTCCCCTCAACTTAAAATTAACATAATTTGCCATGACAACATTACTTATGACTTAATGGTCAAGTTCTCTTCAGAATCTCCTCTTACCTGGCCCAAATCCTCTGCCACGCATGTTACCACGACCTCGGCTTCCCTCACTAAACTGGTCCTGGTTCTGCCATCTACCAAAGTTGCAAATTAGATTAAAATATTAAACACTGATCATTTCAATGATTTTTATTTCATAAATCAAAATAAATCTAAAAGTAAAAGCAGAGGAATAAAAAAAAAAGCGTTTGAATTATTTGGGATTATGATGGAAGCTGGAAGCTCAAAAAAATTCTAGGCAACCAAACTGACCATCTCCAATTACGACAAGTGTTTGTTGGTCACCCATAAAAAAAACTGACAGTAAATACCAGTACTTACATAATGGCTTAAGCATTTTCTTTTTGACTCTAATACCCAGACACACAATCATTAAAGGGGCAAATAATTTGTATAAAAAAAAAAAAAAAAAAAAATGGCACTTGGAAGGGGAGCCTGATGGATTTTTCCACAAAATTTTAGCACTTCCAGGTGTGCTGTATGACACACTTTTGAAAGCAACACCCTAGGGGGCAAAATATGGTTAAGTAACCTTTAAATGGTATAAACAAATTTACTAATTAAGGCATACAAGGCACCACTGATTAATTTTGTCTGAAGATGAGAGTTAAAGTACCTAATAATAATTACTATTATCAGGAAGGAGATACACTGTTAGTAGTATACCACTGACAGAGATTTCCTTTTCATAAATGTGAAATTTCATTGTTTCTTATCTTTTTATTTCATATCTGTTCGTAGAAGGGCATACTGTATATTCCAAAAGTTCACAGGAAAAAAAATTTTCCAGACTTAGCTAACTTTTCATACTTTGGACATTTTAGAAAAGCATACAAATGATAGATGTACATGGATTTTGTTAAGATGTGAATGGAAAAATCATAAGTGACAAAATGATATCAATGACCATATTTTCATAAGGTGTATTTTAACAGAAATCTTTCACGTTCACAATTTATCCATGATCCTCACACTTTATTCCTCACACTGCTGGACTGTGGAACAGTCTCCCTGAAGACATTGTGCAACTGGAACTTCAACAGTTCAAGCAAAGATGCAATGCATTTTTACCCAAAAACAACTCTCCTTGTATTTTAGTAATTTATTTACATTTTCATCTATTTATTTATTAATTTGTTAACTTATTTTTTCTTTGCTAATAACTTATCTCTTCTTTTGTTATTTCCTATTACCTTCTGTCACTTCTTTTAAATGGGCTTGATCCATGCAAACTGGGTTCATGTTTGGAATAATAATAATAGCAACTGATAGCATATAAGACCCCTCCCTAATTACAAAAGGAAATAAGAAAAAATTGTTTATGTTTACACGTACAACTCACTGTTACTGAAATAATGAATACAACTACAGTATGGGAGACGAAACTTGGAGAAAGCTTGTAACTAGGACAGAAGGAAAAATCCTGTTATAATAATTCTACTGTAATTTACAGAGAACAAAAGCAGCTTAGGCATAGCAGAAATCATCATACTTCCCTCCACCTCTGTCTCCAAATGGATAACTCCAATGGGACTGTGAATTATGAGTACAGTACCGTATTTAAATTTTAAAAGACAGAAAACAAAAATTAGATTAAAACATTATCTAAAAATCCTTGAATTAAAATGACAAATTTTAAGATTTTTTATTAAGTTTAATTCAGTAAGTCGCGCAAGTTGGTTTTTTTTTATTTGAAGTTGATGTGTAAGTCTAGCCACAGGCTAGCCTGGATGTTCGCAATGCACTTAGTAAACACTTACTGTGCCTGCAAAAACTCAATTTCAATACTTTTATTGATATTTAATTTATGTAAGCCAATACTGTACTTGATAAAGTAATGTAGTGTTACATATATCATTCATGTGTTTTTTAGTCTGTTGCATACAGTATGCACTGTATGCATGTATGCACTGCTACAGTAAACTATGCACTTACTGTTTAGCTGCTTTCCCTTTCTCTTTCTCTCTCTCTCTCTCTTTCTGGGTTATTCTTTAAAATAAAAATACTATACATTTTTAGATGCAAATCGTTTCCTAAAACTGAATGATGGGTAAATCAATATTTTATTAAATTGAATAAAATAAAAAAATACCACTTAGGGTAAGCTACTAATTAATTTATACACAATTGCTGTACTCTTTAAGCTATGCAAATTGCTCCAGGGTACTATACTGCGCTAGCTATTTACCAATCTTTGTTACTTAATGGATTTTGTTCCTTACCAGTAGGGGCATATCCCTCCCCCCACCAGTCTGTCAAGTTTAGGTGATACTGTAATTGAAAACTACGATAGTTTTTTGGTCAAAAGATGAGGCAGAAAATCAAGAACTTTCCCACTGCATCTTCAGATAAAAAAATTGCTCCAGTTACATATTACAAGAATCATCACACAATTCATCTCCTCAAGAATACTCCAACCCTCCTCCATGAAATGACATTTTAAATTAAAATAGAATTTATATATGCTTGCCAAGTAATTACATAGCTATAGTTTCTAACCAGTACGACAGCTTAAATTCAAAATTCGCAGTAACACCCACTGTTGGTGCAGGTGACCAGTATCGCCCACTAACGGCAATACTAGGAACAACTTAGCATATAAACTCATTCTGTTTATGCTTATGTCCATCAGAGGGGAGGAGGGAGGGGTCCAATCACATAATTACTTGGTAAGTATATTTTATTATGAAAAAGTCATTTTTTTATGAATAACTTACCAAGTAATTATATAGGAGAATTCCACATTGACAGGACATGTGATAGATTGACATATTTTATTATTCCAAAACATATTCCAAACCACTGAGTCATTTAATGAATCAAAAACAGAAAAGCTGCTAGCATTTAAGCCTGTTGTTCCTTGTTAGTTAAGAGAGCCTGCAGTAGAAACCACCCTCTGGTTGGTGCTCAACCTAACCTGCAGTGGCACAGCGGTAAAGCCGAGGGTTGCCTCTACTTCAGTGGGGGCTTTGCAGGCAAGGAGTACCCCAAGGGCTGCCAAAGCATTACAAAACAAAAAAGTCCCCTCGCCCTGGGCACAGTACTACAATAAAAACAACCAGACAATACTGCAAATAAAAACCACAACCCATCCACTGAGAATGCTGGGTGCTCCAGGTACCTTGTACCCCCTCGGCTCCCTAAAATTTGGCACCTTATACAAGGTGAAGAGATAGTAGGAGAAAATCCTATGCTTCCTTCTGCGATACCATGCCAGTTTCTAATAAATGCAAGGTACTGCCAAATTTTAACACTGCTTCACTTCCTGAAAACAGTGAGAAGCGAAGATCAATTACACTTCCAGAGGGACGGTTGTAGAATGGACGTATGGGACAAGTAGTGCCTGAAAGCTAATGAGGTAGAAGCTGTTCTGACATCTTTAGCTTTCACTTAATGTCAGGAAAATGCTCTCCTAAATCTCATTCTCAGAAAATATAAAGTCCATTAGGATAAAGGACAAGATGATCTAATCAGAGGGCAAGACAAACTCGTCATAACACCCTAGGGGTATGAATGGTCTTGAACTTCTGGTCCCTTTCAGGTATACCTGAACATTCCCGCTGGAGAGAGAGCTATCTATTCTTCCTCAGAGCTACTGAGCGCTTCTGGGCACTCAGAGTATATGCTGGCGCCAAGAGAGCTGGAAGTTCAGAGCAAAAAACTGCCACCAGGCTGTGGTTGGCAACAAGAGAGATGGGTGCCAGATGAGTTATGAGCTCGGGTACTTCTGGCGCTCCTGGGAGTCAGGGTTGTCTATAAAATTCTGAAGGGAGAAAGAAATGGATCCATGACTTGGATGGGTCCTCGTTCTTGGCCAAAATCCAAGGGGAAATGAGCAACCCACATCTTCCTTACTTGGACGTGCCAAGGACTTGAAAGGTCATAAATAAAATAGGGTTGACAACAGAACTGGGTCTCTATACCCCTAAATGGTGGAATACAAGATTCCAGGTTTCCTCGGCAAGAAATGGGGTAATTTGTAAAGGGGTCACGGGTGCCTCAATAGAAAAGACATAGTGCTTGAGACACCACCTTTAGAAAATCTCCCCTTAAATCTGGCAGACAAAGAGAGAAGATTGACTTCTATGTCTTGCAATATCTGCTGCAGCACGTATAGAAAGACTCTTTAATTGACAAGCCTCAGGGCAGTCTGGAGCCTGTCGGGGCAAGAGCTAACCACTTGGGTAGCTCTCTTGAGGTGAGATTGTCTGAGAAGACATGGTTGGGGGAGGATCTTGTAGAGTCCACCAACAACAGAGCAGGTTCAGGAACCATGAAACGGGTAGAATAGGGCTAAGATGTTAACGTAACTTGCAGTTAGCCTAAAGCTTGTGTAGCTCCTCCTTGACTGTGATGAAGTTCATGAGGAAAGGATTCCAATGTACCAGTCTGTAGCATGGTGTCTGTTGCACATGCTATAGGGATGGTGCAGACAACAAAAAACAGGAAGACAAAGATTCCTTGAAGGGGCAAACAGGTTCAAAAAAGAGCCTGCCCCATAGATTCCACAGATCCTAGAAACCAGGAGATTGAAGGTCCATGATGAAGACATGCTTCTGACAGCTCAGTATGTCTGCTAAGACTTTAGTTCCCTGAACAAACTGAGTGACTAGAAGAATTTATGATCTGTCCAAAGATAAAAAGGATTCTTACTATTTGGAGGCGGGGAGACATGGACAGCGCCTGCTTTCAAAAATACGTTACAACTGTGGTTGTCTGAATGGCTACCACAGTCCAGGAGTGTACTATGGTCAAAAAGCACTGAACTTTATGTGAAAAACTTCTAGTTCTACAAGAAAGAAGTGAAAGATCTGTCCATCCGGGGACCATGTCCCGGAAATTCCCCAGTTCCTCAAGAGGACTCCCCAACCTCGATCCAAGATGTTGAAAACTAGGTTGAGGCTCAAGGATGAAGGAACTTCCCTTCCAAAAGTAAATGGTTGGACAGCTACCACTGTAGTTCCGACTTGATTTGGGGCTGTGAGAAAAAACAAACGTGTCTGGCTGAGTTTCCCTGCCCCAGATGAACTTGAGATAAAAAAAACTTCTAGCACTTCCATCAAAGAGGATCGAAGAAGTCAGTTGTCCAGATGAGGACTGATATTCATACCCCGAAAAAACAAAGTCAAATACCAGAGGAGCGAGGACTCCATAGAAGATTTGTGCTGTAAAGAGGTCGAAGCAGGGAGCCTCAAGCTGGGAAGACCCTATCCCGTAAGAAGGGCCTAAGATGCTCCCAAAGTCTGGCAGGGACAAGGAAGGGTGCTTCCTGCATCTCTAAGGTTTTCATTCAATAGCCATAAAGATTGAATGAAGGGGCTGTCTGGTTCATCTCTATTTGAAATTTGTCTTCTAATAAAAGGAAAAAAGTGGCTGTGGGACATGCCTTTCGCTGATGACTTGCAGACTCGCAGAGAAATGAGCAAACTTGTAGATCCACGTGCAGAATCACAGACAACCTTGTGGACTAATTGCCGACTCTAAGACAGCTGTGAGGACATGTCGGTATCTGTGCCGACTTGACATTACTGAACTTGATAACGCCTTGCATGGGCTTCGACATCATCTTCGTACAGAACAGGAATATGTGCGGATCCATTTGCGGTGGAAAATAATATCTGGAACAGTTATGAAAGGCTTGAAGAATTCCATAACCACAAAAGCCTGGGCACTGTGAGCGGAAGTTAAGTCGTTCGGCGGCGGCACCCGAGCACTGGAAAGATATTGTCGAGCGCTCTAGAACAGGTGCCAGGCGCTCGGTAGACAGCGCTTTGTGCTAGGAAGTTGGCACCGCACAGGAAAGCAGGTCTGAGAAGGCGCAAGGCACTTCTCTTCTGTTTGCAGCCCAATTAAGGTCATTCAACAAAGAGTGAAACTGCAATAAGGACGTGAGAGGCTAGCTTTCTTACCATTGACAGGAAGCGGAGTGCGGCAATCATCAACATGATGTTTTCAGTCTTCGCCAGAAACCTCGGAACTGGATGAAAACTGGAGGACAAGTGAAAAAATAATAACTCATATAAAGACTGTCCAACAAGGCTAACGTCTTGGTGGGCACCAGAGTCCAGAGTAGGCTCAACCCTTAAGGTCCCAAGCAAGGAGGGGAAAAGGGGCTAGAACTCAGGCCGTCTGACAGCGGCAGTTATTCTATGGCAGATGGAAAAGCCTGAAATTTCAAGATGAGACTGAGAATCCAAAGGGGGGCTCTAGCAGTGCTCCTGCTATCAGTTAAGAAAATTAGACCTTCCAATAAACTTGACAAACTAGAGGGAGGAAAGACAAAGACACTTGTCTTGCTCTTTTAAACAAAAGCCCAGCTTCAATCCTGAAAGACTTCTAAGAAAGAACCAAAGGAGGAAGCTTCCATCAACAAGCTTAAAAACTTGGACAAAGACGTCCTTGTCTGGGGGTAGACTTGGTCCCTGTGTAATCAGAACTGGCGCACAAGGCAGAGCAACAGCATGTTCTTAAAAAGTCAGGCGCAGGGCCCTAGCAGTTTGGAGCTGGATACCTGAAAGCTGGCGCCAAATGGACAGGTGGATGATCGGACGCTGGGTGCTCAGACACTAGGTGCTCGGCTGCCACTGGCGCTTGGACACTGGGCGCTCGGCGGCCACTGGGCACTCGGACACTGGACGCTTAGTGAACAATGGGATACAGGTGGATGCTTGGACTCTGTCCGCTCTGATACCGCTGGGGCGCTCAAATTGGAAGAGCGTTTGCTGCAATTACTCGCACTCCACAACTGGAAGATATGCCTCTTCAAAGGACAAGATATGCATGAAAAGTGTCGTCAACATCACTGGTCTACACTGGGATCCATATCTGTCCACACTGGAATCTCGAAAAACACTGTTGGTGCCTCTTGTCCACATTGGGATCGTAACGGCTCACACTGGGATCTGTATCACTAGAGGACAAAGAAAGCACATCCCTATGGATGCCTTTCCAATGGCTATCCATCGAGACCAGCAAAACAGCAGGATTGACTGAGGAGTAACTACCCAGGGCAAACCCCTACTGACTCCCATGGACCGGCAGTATGACGCCTCCAAGTTTTAGGGAAGTCTGACAGGGACAGGGTTTAGGAGATCCAATAGCGTAGGATAGCCACATTCTCCACTACACATCCAGTAAGACGCCTTTCCAGTGGCTGTCTGTCGATACCTGGGACCTCCCTTGGATTTCCAGTATGCCACCTCCTCGGTTTAGGGGAGTTTGACAAAAACTTTCTGTCTATGAGCACCGGAGGGACGAATAGACACCTCCACTACACAACACTTCACTATTACAAGGTTAACTTCTGTTAACCTAGACACAAGACTGGTAATGGCATGGGAAGGAAGCGAGGGAGCCAAGTACAGGAGCAAGTAGAGAAAATGAGAGGGCTAGTAGCAGGAGAGGAAAAAATTGGATGTGGGGAGAGTAGGCACCAGACGATCAGGAGCTGGTGCTGGGTGCTCACAAATTATAGATGGCACCAGGCAACTGGGCATCAAATGAGTTAGTAGCTATTGAGCTAAGAAATCAGGAGCTGGTGAGTGCTCCTGGGCATTCAGAGCCGATTCTCGGCTGTCAAGAACGTCAATTCTTTAAAAAGCCCAGCGCAATCAAAATAATCACAATTTCTCTCCTTAGTACAGTCTGCCCTTACACTTCTTCAGTTCTCTGCAAAGGAAAGTGTAATAAGATGTTTATTTAATTCTCTGAAGTACACAGAGTACCATCGTACAGACAAATCTCAACTCCTAACAAACATTATTTGAGACTTGCAGATATTTAACCGAAAATATTGGTCCTGTAGCAAATGCAATGTTTACGTTTTATTTTTATTTTACGCTACTTGGCAAAGATGGCAGCCAATACAATGTTTACGTTTTATTACGCTACTTGGCAAAGATGGTAGCGAATGCAATGTGTACATTTTATTATACTACTCGGTAAAGGTGGTAGCAAACGCAAAGTTTATTATTATGCTACTCAGCAAAGATGGTAGCGTATGCTATGTTTATGTGTCTTATTACACTACTAATTTAAAAATCAACCATTCTTCAGTCGATATTTTAACTAATAACTTTTGCCCTTCATGCTAGTCTGCCTAAGTTATCTCTACTGAGGCAAACAGTCTAGAGCCCAGCTATGCTAGGCTAAGTGGACAATGACTGCTTCTATATCACTAGTAGCAGGTTTTCTACTTACTAACTAGAAATCAAGGAAGTAGTTAACTAATTTGTGATAAAGGATAAACTTGAATCAGATCTTAATAACAAAATACTGAACCTGAAAGTATAGGCTTGAAGGTTAACTGAAATCAGCAATAACACATCACCAAAATCTGGTCAAACAACTGGCAAATGATGAAAAAAAGCTGACACAAATATCTGATGTTTACATTGAGGACGACAGAAACAGAATGAGGTTATCTGTGAAGTCGTTCCTAGTATTGCCGTTAGCGGGTGGTACTGGTCACCTGCACTAAACAGTCAAAGCACTACCACGAATTTTGGATTTAAGCTGTCATACTAGTTGGAAACATCGCTATGTAATTACTTAGTAAGTTACTTTTCATGACCACAATTTTCCCATTCACATCTTAAAATCCACTTACAGCCTTCACTTATAATCCGAAGCTGGTAAAGTTAACAGCTACTTGATATGTCCATCAATAAACTTTATGTGGCTAAAATAATTTCTTTTATAATAATAATAATAATAATAATAATAATAATAATAATAATAATAATAATAATGTTGCTGTATATGCAGCAATGATAAGTATATTAAGGGCATGTGAAAAGCATACAATAAAAATATGGAAGCAGAAAGAGTAACTAGGGATTTTGCAAAATTCCATGATCTGGTAACTGGGTACTGTATTGGAAGAGGAATTAAAAACAGCATGTAGTGAGATGAAGAAATTAACTGTTTAATGAAGAAAATAACGTACATTATAGTTGTATGACACAGCAGATCATGCGAAGTTATACAAGATGATTGATAGGATTGACAAAAACGAACTGAGAGAGAAAAAGCAAAAAATAAAACAATAACTCAGGAAGAAACATACACTTCTTACACAGGAAGTAAATGCAAACATAGGGGCTAAAGAGCAAATAGATCTCAGAATAAAAAACTGCAAGTGAAGAGATGCTGTCTAAAGCAGCAAGATTCTTGAGTTACTGGAATATTTGAAGATTTGCTGAATGTGGAAGAGAGAAGGGAAGCAGGAATGAATGACATAAGAGTGGCAAGGGTTGAGGTGATATTTGAGAATACATGTGGAAGTAGCTGTTGAGGATGTAAGGACACAAAGAAGTTAAAGAATGGAAAAAGCCCATGAGTTGATGGGATTACAAGTGACATGCTATGGTGAGCAACTGTAAGAATTAAGTCATATTTACCTGTCTATGTTGCTCCAGTCCATCCCTTCTTGTTCCTCTGGTTGCCAGTTGTCCCCTGGGAAATTTCTTTGATCAAAACCTCCTCTACCACTTCCACGTGCTTGGTCAAACCCTCCTCGACCTCTGATGCCTGAGCCAAATCCAACACCGTGTTCAAAATTACCCTGACCCCTTCCACTAGGATCAAATCCCCTTCCTCTGCCACCTTGGTCTAAGCCTCCCCGTCCTCGCCCACTATGATCAACAATTCCTCTTCCTCTTCCACTTTGGTCATAGTTTCCAGTGTTACCTCTATCACCCATTCCACCAGGACCAAACTCAGAAGAATCAAATCCCCCTCGACCAAATCCTCCCCTCTGACCCTGGAAACCACCTCTTCCAGGCATTCCTTGATTCATCACATCATCGAAGCCCTCACTTTCATCTCGATTAATCCCTGGAGGAGGACCATCAAATCTTCCCCTTTGATTTGGACCCCTGAAATTTTTCTGTTCATTAGTGAACTCTTCAAAATTGCCTCGTCCTCTACCCATACTAGAATCGAATCCACCCCTATTCACTCCACTACCTCGGCCCATTCCTGGTCCAAACTCATTATCATTGCTCTCCTGGTTATCAGACTGTCCTCGATCATTTCCACCCAACATGCCAGGTCCAAAGCCTCTCTGCTCTGGTCCCTGATTCATTCCACCAAACCCTTGGTTGGGTCCACCTCGTCCCATACCTTTGATTGAAGCCACGATTTTGACCTTGGTTAAATCCTCCACGATTTGGTCCCTGGTTAAAACCTCCTTGATCTAATCCCATCTGATTATATGAATCAGAGTCTGGGCCCTGATTGAAATTACCTCCATCAGGTCTCTGACTAAAGCCTCCCCGACCAGGACCTTGATTTAAGGTACCTCTACCTGGTCCTTGTTGAAATCCTCTATCTGGGCCTTGATTAAAACCAGAACGACCTTGACTAAAACTGCCTCGGTCAGATCCAATCCCAAATCCACCACGATTAGATCCTTGGTTATAGCCACTACCATCTGGACCAGGGCAAAAACTGTCTCTGTCTTGCCCTTTTCCATAATCACTTTGGTCTGTCCCTTGATTAACACCACCGCGATTTGTGCCTTGATTGTAACCTCCGCGGTCAGGTCCCTGCTTAAAGCCACCCCTTCCAGGCCCTTGATTAAAATAATCATCACCATATCGCTCTGAATCTTTTTCATCCTTTTCTACACGACTCTGATTAAAACCGCCTCTTCCCTGACCTTGGTTAAATCCACCTCTACCAGGTCCTTGAATGTTATCTTGCTCTGGACCCTGGTTAAAGCCTCTATGTCCTGGACCTTCTGTATCACTCTGACTTGGACCACTATTGAAAACATTTCGCTTGGGTCCCTGACTGAACCCACCATGACCTGGGCCCTGATTAAAACTGCCTCTTTCAGGCTCCTGATTGTAATTCCCTTGGTTACCCGACCCTTGTGGCCTGTTGAAATTCCCTTGCCCCTGGCCATACCCCATAGGGCCTTGATTATTAGGGCCTTGACTAGTACCATAATCACCAGAACCTTGTCCCTGATTAAAGCTGGAAGGTCCTTGATTATATGCACCAGGCCCTTGGGGTGGACCAAACCCTCCTGGACCTGGAGGCTGGTTATAGGGTCCTGGGCCTGGAGGGGGACCACTGCCATAACCTGCAGGTCCTGATGGCTGACCATACCCACCTGGACCAAAGCCCTGATTGTAACCTCCCACACCAGAACTTTGATTTCCCTGTAAGAAATAGTTAAACATCTCAGTTACAATAGAACAGGCCATAAAAAATTCTAAACTTTGTATAACAATAATGCAAAGCAAAACATGGCAGTGACCATAGCCTAAAAAAGAAATACCTTTATTTTACAAAGAAAATATACCACAGCTTAAAAACTAAAGTATGCATAATGACTCTGCTCTCAAAAGAAAGGCTAAAACACAAAAACAAAGACACTAGTATGACAAGGGGATGAATATGATCATGAATCTGCCTTACTGGCTTCAGCATACCCTAAAAACAATAATCTAAAGAAGGTAAATATTTCTCCTTCAAAAACTATAAATTACAGGTTTAATTTGCTACGGCAGTGTTACACACCACTTTCATGCAAAGACAACGAATTCTCAAGTTACTACAAAATATAACCTAAAACAAAGCCATACTCTCAGAGATATTTCTTTTGCCATAGTCTTGTATAAACCAAATTAACCAGCAATAAGCATGCACATGAAAACCTTCCACCAAATTCCTAACCTAACCTGATATGGGCATAAAAATCATCTGACTCTGAATCAGCTTACCATCAACTATTTGAAATTACATGCGATGAAAGTCAGAATTAACAACTGCATAGTGCAGTAGGCAGAAATAGCCTACAGCTGATTAAAATTAAAAACTTTGGCCTTCAAGCCTACAATTGTTTTATCCCTCCTGCACAACTATCATACATGGGAGTGGTAAGTTAACAAATTCAAGATTATTAGTATTTTCCCTTTTATTGGCTGACTGATTGATTTATGGTTACGAAGTCTAGTGTCATATCATCTAGGTTATTAACACCATAATGGTATTAAATAGGAAACTAAGAAAACTGGACAAGGAGCTTCACATAAGAAATACCCATATATATATATATATATATATATATAATATATTATATATATATATATATATATATATATATATATATATATATATATATATATATATATATATATAAAAATCATAAGAAAACCTTATTTTAATGCTCTGGGTGCATTGAAAACGACGTAAACTGCATTATTATAGTTTTATAAATTATGATTATTCTGCCGCTTTGGGGCCATATTTCTTCCGTATATAACATATATGAATATATTTGATAACGCATATAACTATATATATATATATATATATATATATATATATATATATATATATATATATATATATATATATATATATATATATATATATCACACAGTAATCCCTGAATTATCCCAATTGCCCTTATCTGGAACTCAACATTATCCCACATAATTGGACTAGGGATCAAGGCCCCAAAGATATATGATTTATACAAAGTTTAAAAAATTTGAAAAAACCACCCTCAGATGGTTGTCAATGCTGAGCAGCCTCAAGAAAATATTGGTAACACTGCCTACACTCAGACTGACCAAGAAAGGGTTTTGTGGGTGGGGAAGGCCTAGAAACTTCTATGGTGTGTGTGTGTGTGTGACTCAGATGGCTTGCTGCCACTGAAGAGGAGGGGCAATAAGGCTGGGTAGAGGAAGGCTCAGAGTTGTTGTTTTGGAAGGTGGGTGGAGCTGGGGAGCAGTTTCTATTGCTGGGAGGGGATTGGGATGCAGTGTTGGATGGGCGAAGAGGGCTAAGTAGACCCGGGTTGATAGAGCTTGTTTGGTTTTGTTTTTATATTTAGGATATAGTAATTCACATTTCATTAAATGATATGTACAGTAAAGAGAGAGAGAGAAACAATAATTTAGGTATGTTTACATCAAAGTCTAAGTACAGTAACACACACCCAGACTCCTTCACTTTTTATTTATATTTTATGCTATAGTATTCTTGTTTATATTTTTACTGCATTTTCTCATTTTCTATTCTTTCAAACCAAAAGATAAATGCAATCGTAGAGAGAGAGAGAGAGAGAGAGAGAGAGAGAGAGAGAGAGAGAGAGAGAGAGAGAGAGAGAGTATACCTTAGTTTTACCAGACCACTGAGCTGATTAACAGCTCTCCTAGGGCTGGCCCGAAGGATTAGACTTATTTTACGTGGCTAAGAA
This sequence comes from Macrobrachium rosenbergii, assembly GCF_040412425.1. Classification (NCBI taxonomy): domain Eukaryota; kingdom Metazoa; phylum Arthropoda; class Malacostraca; order Decapoda; family Palaemonidae; genus Macrobrachium; species Macrobrachium rosenbergii. Next base: position 28,983,640 of record NC_089765.1, read on the forward strand.
CCAATTGGTTACTTAGCAACGGGACCTACAGCTTATTGTGGAATCCGAACCACAGTATAGCGAGAAATGAATTTCTATCACCAGAAATAAATTCCTCTAACTCTTCATCAGCCGGCCGCAGGAATTGAACTCCGGCCCATCGAATGACAGTCTGAAGCTCAACCGACTCAGCCAAAGAAGGGCTTAGAGAGAGAGAGAGAGAGAGAGAGAGAGAGAGAGAGAGAGAGAGAGAGAGAGAGAGAGAGAGAGAGAGAGAGAGAGAGAGAGAGAGAGAGAGAGAGAGAGAGAGAGAGAGAGAGAGAGAGAGAGAGAGAGAGAGAGAGAGAGAGAGAGAGAGGTGAAATATCAACAGTAATAAAAATATTCTCTTGTGTACTGTTATGATATGTGTGATAATCATACTTAAGAGTCAACTAAACTTTAATGAAATATGGTGCAGGCAAAAAAAAAGTGGGGGGAGACACATACACACTAATTCCGTGGCATGGGTAAACTTGCATTTTTAATATTTTTTTCAGTGATTAGAGATGAAATATAAGCAGTGATAAAGTTTTCTCATGTGTACTGTTATGTGTTAGGTGTTAGTGTTTTAAGAAGAAGAAGAAGAAGAAGAAGAAGAAGAAGAAGAAGAAGAAGAAGAAGAAGAAGTTGTTTTCGGATTAAAGTGTGATGGTTGTTGTTTATAAGAATATTAAGTATTTACCACTATGCAGTAAGGACAATATTAGGTGAGGAAGGTTAGAAGTTGAAGAAGAAGAACACAAGAAAAGAAGAAGAAGAAGAAGAAGAAGAACATTATCTGATTGGCCCTTGGCTGTTTAATCAAAATAACTGAGGGATTACTTATAAGAATATTATTTACTACCACTATGCAGTAAGGACAATATAGGTGAGGAATATATATTGACCTTGCACATAAATTTTTCTTATATATATCTGGATTTTAACATTATCTGATTGGCCCTTATATATATATAATATATATATATATATATATATATATATATAATTTCTGTAAATACACACATATTATACATACAAACACACATACTGCATATGTACATGATCTAAATTTTGTTGAGGAGGCCCACCTCCCTAACAAAGATACATAACTGCTCTAAATTACAATCCTCCCTGAGAGTTGCAACATGGATAAAATGTCCATCTCTGTCATGTCCCCTGTCTGGTTAAGTCATGAAGCTTGGTAACTTTGGTAAAAAGGTAGTAAAATAGTGGCAGGTAGGTAAGTTGCAGAGTACTGCCCACTCACCTGATGGCAACCACATCCCTTCTTTCATTGGCTAAAGGGTCAATTACAGGTAGTTAGAAATGGGATCAAGATAAAGAATTCAGTTTGTATACAGTATCTAGGAAAAATGCAAATTATCTTATATTTGCAATTTTTTCCTAAGTGAATAAAAATCTTCATGTTTTATACAAAGACTCATTTGTGGAAAGTTCTGTCTCTCAAAATAAGACTGGCACTGTTCTGAAGGAATCAGAACCTGACAATATTAACATCTACCACATCTCAAAACAGTCAGTGCTAAGGTTAGAAACAGAAGGGAGGGTCTACAACACCCTGGAAATGCCGGTTTCCAGGTCAAGTACACTGAGGAGAGGATGGCTTACTCTTGTAGCTGTCTATGAAATGTGGCATCCAATGTAAGGCTACGAAGTTCTTGTACCAGAGTGAGGTTCAGCAAGAAAAGAAAACCTGTTTTTCCAGTAAAAGAACATGAATTCCAGGTTGGTGCATAACACTGTCATCTGTGGATGAATGGTAATGCTCTACATCAGCAACCCACTTCCACCTTAATTAAAGAGAAGGCAAGAACACAATTAAACCTGAGCCTCCAGATACAGTCTTACCTCAGTTAACAGACCTAATACTTTCCAGAAGATTGTCCTCTAACCTAGAAAAACTTTCCCTTACGAAACTGGATTAATCTGTACTAGACCTCTCAAAATACAACCAATAAAAACCTTTTATCTCAAATTGATCAAACTTAGCATTCAAAAATTATACAAAAAATTACAATTTGTTCTCACTTTACCTGTGACTGGGAGAGTTACTGGCATAAGTGGTATGTAGTGAGAAAGGTTCTCTTTCCTTCAACTACGTTCTTCTTTATTTTCACTGTTTCTCACTAAACCTATCCAATGATGTTAGATTTTGCCTTAATTTGAGACATAGCACTGTCATTCAGCAGGTTTATAACAGTTGGTTATAGCTTTGTTAACGTGATATTTTTCAACAAAACTTTGCACTTCACCCCATTTTTTACACATTTCTTTCATTAATGAATTGGGGACATTCTCTCTTTCCTTCACCTCCTGTGAAGACAATTCTTAGCTGTTGTCTGTTGCTGCGCCCTCTGTAGTTCCTGCAAATCATCTGTGGTGAGCTCTGCTTTATGCTCCACCACATCATCACCATTCACCTCTAAGCCTATGCAACTGCCCAGTCACAATATCCTCCACAACAGGATAAGCCTTACTGACTTCAGCTGGGAACTGCAGGTGTGTGCATGCTTAATCCCATACATGTTTTATCCAGTCATTCTAACTCTACTGAAAGTCCATTAATGGATCAGATTTTTCTTCTGAAAAAAACCTTTTAACCAAATTATCCATTAACCAAGGTATGAGTGTAGGTGTGTAGCGCAAAGCAGGAAGGAGAAACCTGGCATTCAGTGAGTCTCTTCTCCAACCTAAGCTCAATAATGAATCTTAAGCAAAAGTAAATCTGTTCTGTCAGAGGTGGAAAAACTACAACGGCTTGAGCACCACCTTATGGCCATGGAACAGCAGTCAGGGGCTTATGGGTGTCCTCTGGTAGAAGTGAGGAAGGAAGCTAGCCAATAGGTCTGACTTATTCCTCAAACCTGAAAGAAGTTCCACCTGAACAGGTAGTTGTTACTCTGAACAATGTGAACAAGTGGAACCCATGTCCTTTTTGCGAGAGTTTTGAGATCTTGGATGCAGGGTCAGAAGGGAAAGAACAAACTGTACTTCTAGTTGTCAGTGATTTTGATGAAGTATATAGTACGCACCACTACCTGGCAGTCGTGCCAGGGCAGCAGCAAGTCAACTTGAGTTGCTATGCTTATTCCTTAGGAAGAAAGGGGTGGAGCCCTACCTATGCGGAGGGTGACTGAACCCTGGCCATACTTCACCCCAAGGAGGGAATGAGGGAGGGGTAGCTGCTGCCAAAGAAAGACTAAACTGAAGGATCCATGACATTTCATCTGACTGAAGTTCAGCCTAAGTAGCAGTGAGTAATATCAAAGTATATCTCATTTAAATTCAATGCAAAATATAAGGCTAGGGTGGAACCATGTACACCGACATCAATTCCTCTAGAAGATTGCTTGATGAGAAAGAAAGTTGCTCAAGAAAAACCTGTCAAGCAGGTTGGCAAAGATCCTTCTCAGTCCTCTTCAGAGGGAAAAAATTAAGCTTACCCTTTCCCGAGGAGACCTGTTCCATATGGAAACACTGACAAATTCTAACTCTTCAAGTCCTGCAATGTATATTTAGGCTTTAAGTGAAGAGAAGGTTAAACATAAATGGTTCTTCCTACAGCACCAGAGAACAAGTATCTGTCCCATATGGAGCAGTACTCAACCCTAAAAACAGTCCAGGATGGGCAATCTGGGCTGGTACTGAGCACAAGAGTATTGCCATATTTGTGACCGTCAGGGAAGCAGTCATAAATACAAGTTGTACTTTAAATATAACTGAGGCAACAGGCATCAAATAGAAGAAAAATATACAGAACACTTTTGTATTCTTTCAACACCTTTCTAAGTGCCTTGGTACATTCTTTTATTTCATTGCTGTGGCCTCTGCTATATTCACTTTCACATACTATAAAGTGACACAGAAGCACAGGGTGGACCAAATAAGCTCCAAATAACCATCTGAAAGTCCAGAAGAGGAGCACACTCTGCCTTATGCCAGTCTGGAAAAGTGCAGAAGTGAAAAGTCAGGGTCAGCTCTGCTCTTAAATGACTGATCAGGTGCAGAGGAAGGAGCAAATTAATGGCTGGGAACCAATCATAAGCAAGCTTGTGAACCAGTCTTTTCACACCACCACAGTCACAAGATACTAAGAAGGTGGCTGGGCATAAGCAGACTCATGCTGGAGATGGCTGGTCAAGAGCAAGCTCGTAACTCTATTTCATCCACTCTGCTCAATCCTCTACTTTTACATTTAATGTCTGGGTCAACCAATGTTCCTTCAGAGACTGGCCAGGTGGACTGGCACTAGAGCATCAGGTTTGTGAACCAATCCTCTCTCTCAACTATGGCCAGATGTTGTCAAGAATGGTTGCAGCGATTACCCTCACTCTGGATAGGAGTGCAACAACAGCACAACTGCTTCCAGGCCTTCTTCCTGTGCATTCTTTAGTCCTGAGACAGGAAGAGGAGGGTGAGGGAAAAGGGGCAGAGAGAGGAGACTAAGGAGAAAGGAGGACAAAGGGAGGTGCACTTCTATGACCTGCAACTATAGGTCTTACAAACTCCTACAGGTCCACCAAGAACAGAGCAGAGGCATGTTCCTAAAGCAACAGGAGTTGCAGGGGCAGCAAAAACAAGAGTAAAGGTGTGACGAGGAAATCAGTCATGGTGGTCTTAGACAGAACTCCTGCTGAAGCAAGGATATCTGCTGATATCTGAGGTACCAAACTCCAGGCCCAGGTCAAGTGCTCAAGGAAGGAAAAACAACAACAAAACCTGTTAACCCAAGAACAGCTCATAACAACTTCACAGACCCTGTGACACCCTGCCCCAGGCTGCACAGTAACTGAGCAAGCACTGTCTGGATTTGTCCACCACTGTGGGTTGACAGTCATAGCAGGCCAGCCATCCAATATCCTAAGTCCCACTCTAGAAGTATCAAGGCTGGCCCCCATCCGCACCAAACGTATCTCAGTCCAAGCCAGGGGTGTCTTGTAGGGCAGAGCACCTCATGTATTGCAGCTATACTGACAAATCCCCTTGGTACTCAATCTCCTCTCTGGGGTAGCAGCCCTAAGATTGAGAAAGATAACAGAAAAAGGTCTGAGCCGAAGCTTGAACCCCTAGAGAAAGAAACTTTGACCATGGCAAAGACTCTTTGGAGAGAATTCTCTATTGACATACAAGATTGACTGCAGAAACCCAAGCAAAAACCCAGAAACCAACAAAATCACTCGCTGGTGCTAAGGTCCAAAAGCCTTAGCGAAGGGATCATGTGTGTTCACCATAATCACCACCCTGGAAGACAATGAGGAGCAAAGGAGTTCCCTTAATTCTCTTTGAGCATCTGATTACAAAATAAGAGTCCTTCAGGAAATCAAGAAAACAAATGGAAGCAGGGGGAACAAGGGCACATGCAAACAGACCCCCCTACATACATAAGGTGTGACATACATTCAAGGATCTGTAAGGCTTCAGGAAATATAAAACACCATAAAAACTGGCCAAAAAATAAAATCTAACAAAAAATTCATGTCAGCAAAAAATTGTTAGAGGGTAGAGCAGCAAACAATTCCCCTACTTGCTGGAAATGTTATCATCACTTTTAATCTTTACCTTCCTAAGTGTCATGAGATGGAAAGACAAACAATCATGACAGACCAACAAACTTCTCCCATAGTTTGATCTTTAAAAGGAAGCAAGACAAGTGTCCCTTCTTTAAGAGTAGGAATCCTTCCCAAAAAGCTTAAAGATAACTCTGAGGATAAGACACTATTTATCTTAGAAGCATATAGGCTGGGAGGGAAGGAAAGGGAGAACTTGAAGGTAGTAGGAAAGGAGAATGAAGTAAACACCATGTTTTTCTTCCTCCCACCTAACTGCCTCTCATTCAACCCAATGCTGCAATATCACACTCTCTCCAGTCAATGGCAGAAGCAGGGACCACAGGGAAGAGGCTCTTGACACAAGACAAGAGATCTTGAAGAGACAATTCAAGATTTGCCCCAAGGCTGGCTGGACCTAGCACAAAATCAAAATCATACAATCACTGCAGGGACACATACAACCAAGACAGAGGAGATTGTGGACATAATGCCCACAATCACCATCCCATTGTCTTACAAATTCCCAACATACTAACAAGTGCAACAGGAAAGTCAGGAGTACAAGGGTAGGTTCCCTAAAACACCCAGAGTATACCTGGCAGTGCTTCTTCATTGACCTCCACCAAGTCCCTCTTCTAAAACTCCTGGAATCTAAAAGGACCCCACAACATGATTAAAAATCAAGGGAGTAAAAGTCTGAACCTCCTGTGTAAGACTGGCCAACAGTAGTTCATAAGTACATGAGACTCAACTGAGAGCTTCTTCACAAGCTTTGGTAACAAGAAAAGGCAAAGTCTGGTGACCCATCTACAGAAGGAAAGCTCAGGAGAAATACCAAAGAATAACCTGAGGGAAAGACTCCTGAAAAACCCACATCACAATTAATCAAAAAACATAGATGGCAGGAAAGGGAACCAGGACAGATTATAGTATCCCTGGTGCACACCTACCAGATAAATTCACTTAAACCATCAAACAACTACCCTTAAGAAAAAACATATCCGAAAACCCATAATTACTTATTTTGTTTTTTTAGCATACAAATCTAAAAATCTTACAATAAAGAGACTAATATCTTATAGGAACAATATAATAATTGTTAAAACTGTTCTATTATCCATGGCATACAGAAAAATCACAACACACTAAAGAAAAGTTATAATAATGCACATCACAACCAAAAATCAAGCTCCATGACCATAGCTGCACAAAGACATGTTGAATCAGGTGTACCCTAAGAAAAAGTGAAGGGTGACAGTCAGTGGAGTGGGCAGTACCCCTAGCTGCTCACATGCCAATAGTTACCAAGCTTCCTGACAAGCAAACAAGTCTCCATCAATGGTTTATCCATTCAGGTTTATTTTCTTGTAAGATAAAATTTTCTATATCGTGAAAACAAGTACTGTACTGCATACAGATAACAAAAATCACCTTTACGCTAGAGCCTACAAAATTCAAGCAACATTGTAAAAATTGCATAAAATATGAGAAAGAATAGCATGCTGATGATGTATGGAGAGATGAAAATCAAAGTTTTAAATATCAAGCACAAACTGCAAGAGCTACCAGGTAAGGAGACAACGTTAACAAGTCATACAACTCAGCAACATGAAAATACACTTAGTGTTAGTAAAGCTACGCCAACAAGAATAAGTTACGCGAAGATAAACCCATTATGCTGCAATAATGATAGTGAGAATTTAAAATCTATTGTTAGCCCTTCTTCCTCCTGTGAAAAAACAAAAACAAGATTGAATGGCTTCCTTACTTGACCCCACTGCCAGTTATTCGGCATCCAGTCTCCCTGACCTCCTTGGTTGGCTCCTTGCCTTTGCACACCAGATGGCCAATTGGCATTGCCACTTTTATTTACCTGATCGGACTTCTCTTGGCTAGGAGCAGCAGTCGTTTGAGGTGACGACTGCTGCTGCTGGGATTTGGGATCATCATTTGGAGTATTTTTAGCTGAAGTATCATTGCCACTACCTGAAGAGACAGGGGGTGTCTCTTTTGAGAATGAACTATTATCCTGCTGAAACTGTTCTAGTTTGTTTTTCAACATCTCATCTCTCTTCTTAAGAAGGTCACTTCTCCACTTGTTCCAATCTTCTTCATATCTGTAACCATCAAAAATAATAATAATAATAATAATAATACATTGGCCCCCGTTTTTATGCGTTTCATTTTGTTGCAGATTTTTGTGGAACACATCATTCACTTGTCCACGGGGAAATTTCACTAATTTGCAGATTTTTCTTTGGGCCATATCTCTAAAATTATCACAATTTGCTTTTTTTTTCGTAGAGCAACACTATTCACTAATTACTGTATTTTTTCATTAAAATATACGAGTTACCTAATAATAAGTACCAATTTTCGAACATTAATAAGATTAATAAGATTAAATATTAACAATAATAATAATATACTGTAATTAAAAAAACTTATGCATTTCTATAGTAAATTATGTGGAACTTTAAACAAACAAATACATATTCCCAATCTTTTCCAAAGCTCTGAAGTGAGGGGGAAGGTTGGACCTGTCATATATGTCAAATATCTGACTGTCCCGGTTCATGGTCAGATTCTGACATATATAACAGGTCCAGTCTCCTCACTTCAGAGCTTTGGAAAAGATTGGGAATATTCATCAGTTTGTTTAAATTATTTCCGCTTTACTACAGAAATGTTCCAGGGTTAATTACAGTATATTATTATCATCCGATCCTGTGAAGAAATATTTGGTGGTTAAAAAAATAGCAGAATAATCAAATTTGAAAAATTTTTCTGATGTAAACATTAATAATTAATAAGATTAAATCGTTTTCAATGCACCCAGAGCATTAAAAGTAAAAAAAACTTATGATTTTTAGAAATTTTCGAATTTTCCGGCATATTCCCATGATTTTCCAAAGCTATGAAGTGAGGGGAAGGGAACCTGTCATAAACCGGGGGACCTGTCAAATATCTGACTGCGACCCCTCACGGTCAGATATCTGACATATATAACAGGTCCAGTCTCCCCTCACTTCAGAGCTTTGGAAAAGATTGGGAATATGTATTTGTTTGTTTAAAATTTCATATAATTTACTACAGAAATGCATAATTTTTTAATTACAGTATATTATTATCATCATTACTGTGATGTTGCCCATTTGGTGGTTAAATAAAATAGCTACGAATGAAACTGAAAAATTCTCTCTCTCTCTCTCTCTCTCTCTCTCTCTCTCTCTCTCTCTCTCTCTCTCTCTCTCTCTCTCTCTCTCTCTCTCTCTCTCTCTCTCTCTCTCTCTCTCTCTCTCTCTCTCTCTCTCTCTCTCTCTCTCTCTCTCTCTCTCTCTCTCTCTCTCTCTCTCTCTCTCTCTCTCTCTCTCTCTCTCTCTCTCTCTTTAATATTTTTTTAAAGATTAATAACAACTTACTTAGTTTTTTAATCATAAATGTATTTGTACGTAATCACGAAAATACCAACATGACGTAATTAACAAACCTAGCATTCTGTTTGGAGGTATGTACGTGTCCTGTTGATCTAAAGTACCTATGTATCTTAGATATGCTCTATACACTAGTACTATCCTAAAACACATACCTGTACAGTAAATATCATTTCAAAATCATCTTACAACACAGGCAAATTACATAAAATACACGCCCAGTGCATTGCATACAGTATGAGCAGAACTATGCGCAAAGTAACGTAGGCAAAAGAAAACGTGTGTGTCTGAATGATAGGGGGATACTCAAGAGTTTAAACTTAATTTTGCAAAATGACTTTGAAATGATATTAGGGTGTTTTGTGATGATAGTCTGGGGTACATTTTTGTTTAAACTGTCAAGTTTGGCGATAAACTGTTAAAATAGGCAGTTATAAGCATATTATGGGTGTACATAGCCTACTTAAGAGTAACGGTAGTAGGAGAGCACTGTAATGTAAGATTACTTGCAGTGAAATCTTTAAATAGGCAGTTACAAGCATTTCAGTTTAAAGGGTAAAAGATATTTGGCAGTTATAAGCCAGTTAAACCCAAACCACATCACAAGAAACCATTATGAAAATCCACAAGTATCAGGTGCTCTTAATGAGAGCTCCCTTTATATCCTTTCCCTGACAAGCTCAATAATGAAACGAGTATACAACTACCTGGAAAAGTCAAAGGAAATTGCCTGAATAATCAAACTTCTCTTTGAATAGCAATATATATCAAGTACCAACTCAAACTCCATAAGGAGAGAAAGATGATCATTGGCTCCCTTCACCAAGCACAGTATTCAACTACTACAAAAGAGAGCAAAAACAAAAGAGGTATTGGTCAAGGAGTGGAAAAACTTAGTGAGAACAAAGTTGGTACATAAACAGGGCCACACACAGATGGTCTATCAGAACACTGCTGAGCTGTTGAAATTACAAAGTCGCAAAACAAAATAAGTGTAGAAGCAGAAAAGTGGAGGATGCTTTGCCTGAGGGAGATGGTACATTCTTTTTTGGATTTAAACAAGTCACATTTAGGATCAGGTCTACAAAGAATAAGGCCTCTTATGACAATTGGTCGTAACAAACAAAAAAAATTATAACCACTCTTCTTCAGTGTCATGACAACAAGCATGAGGTTCACTCACTGAAAAAAATCGATGATATTAAGACTTCTCATAACTTGTCTTAAAGCAAGCTGTTCAAACATATTGGGAAAATGTGCTCGCCCACTGACACTGAATTAGGAGGGTATCTTAAGAAATTAGCAATGCTTCCACCCTATTGGGGTGAGGAGCATTTCATTGGGGCCCTCCTGTTTTGATAGTACTGCGTACAGTTTGACAGAGTACTGGACACTACCATCTGGTACTTCTCTCTCTCTCTCTCTCCCTACTCTTCTTACTTTCTCTAATCAACATAAAGCATACTGAATTTTATGTTGAGAGAGAGAGAGAGAGAGAGAGAGAGAGAGAGAGAGAGAGAGAGAGAGAGAGAGAGAGAGAGAGAGAGAGAGAGAGAGAGAGAGAGAGAGAGAGAGAGAGAGAGAGAGAGAGAGTAATGATCATAGTTCTATTACTCACTTTTTAAGGCCAGACTTGTCAGGATGGTTCTTATTCTCTTCTTGCCATTGCGTAAATTGTTTCTCCCAGTTGGCAAACTGTCTGTCAAATTCTTTAAGATCTTCATCAGTCTGCAATGCAAAAATGAAAAAATTAACATATACATAATATACAATTATATAAAAATATACTTGTATGTTTTGGTGATTAGTTATACAGTAAATTCATATTCCTGTTATTTTTAATTTTGTTATCTTAAGCATACCTTATTAAAACAACTTTACTTTCTTAATTTTTCTTATATCTAACTTTTGCCTCTAGTACATACAGTATGTTTTCCCTGTAATGGTGGGGGTTAGGGACCACAACCACCTGCATTAAGCTGGTGCAGTATCCCCCTCTAAAAATGCTTATAACTGCTTATTTTAATAGTTCAAACACCAAATATACCTTAAACTATCATCCTAAAACCCTTTAATATGATTTCAAACTAATCTTACATTACCCTTAAAAATATATGGATTACAGCTATGTGTCAAAACTAAACTCAAGTCCGCCCTACATTCAATCACAGCCATTTTCTCTTACACAGTACTAAAGCTGTCTCATTTTCTTTTTTCACACTGGGGAAACATTGGGAATTCACAAGTACCTAGAGTTAAATACTGTACAGTACTTGAATATTTAACTATGCATTGAAAATAAAAATCATAAATGCAATCAACAGTGATAAAATATTCTCTTGTGTATGTACATGTTACAATGATTTATTAATTTTCAAATATTAATATTAATGTAAACACAGCAAAATATTGATAAAAAAGTTATTTCACTTACAGAATCCATTGACACGTATTATATTGATCTGTTATCGTCCTAATATGTATAAAAAGGACCGCCCCAATATTTGTAATGTTTACGTTCTGAGGATCAGCTGATTGAGCCTACTACTGAAAGAATTAGGAAAATATTTTTTAGCTGCTAAAAGAAACTAATGTATTAATGGAATTATTTTTAATTTTATACCGTACTTAACAGTTTATGATAGAGTAATTCATATTTCATTGAGAGAGAGAGAGAGAGAGAGAGAGAGAGAGAGAGAGAGAGAGAGAGAGAGAGAGAGAGAGAGACTAATGTTTACAATTGAAGCCTCAGCACAGTAGATGGGGATGCAACTTGGCTTGACAGGTTGGGGAGGAGAGCACAACCTTGTGTTGTCTACGTATGAAATTCAGATTTTAAATATTTTTATGGTGACTGGACATGAAACATCAGCAGTGATAAAATATTCTCATGTGTACTGTTTTAATATGTGTGATATTCATAGAGTCAACTTAACTTGTAATGGAGTAAGGTTCGGTAAATCAGAGAAAGAAAAAAAACATGGCAACACATACCTACAGTAAAAACAATTACAAATGTTGGGACAATTTTTTTTTTTTTACATATTATGACGATAATATAGATCACTATAACAAAGTATAAATAGATTCTTTAAGTGAAATAACATTTTATTGATATTTTGCTGTATTTTCATTAAAGGATATGTATACTGAGAGAGAGAGAGAGAGAGAGAGAGAGAGAGAGAGAGAGAGAGAGAGAGAGAGAGAGAGAGAGAGAGAGAGAGAGAGAGAGATATTGAACTGAGGTATTTATGTCCACTGGTAAATTGTTTTGTGATTTTGCGGGATTTTAATTTAGCATTTTATTGGTATTTTGCTGTGTTTACATTATTAATATTAATATTTAAAAATTAGTAAACCATTTCTTTTTATCATAAAAAAAATATTTAGTCATGAAAATAAAATGATAATACAGCAATTAATGAACATTGCTCTACGAAAAAATTAGTGAATTAGTGAATTTTCCATGATATATTTGGAGACAAGTTCCACAGAAAAACCCACGATTAACCGAATGCATGTTTACTGATTTGTGATCTAGCGGGGACCCACTGACTTAATTGACTTAACTCTTACAGGACGGGCTAAATATACATTAATTACACCCCAGACTGGACAAACTTTAAGGTTGGCCAATTTAAAATAAAAAACACATTAGTGGAAGGAGGAAGATATGCAAATGCTCATGGAGTAAGAAAAAAAAAATCCTAAAAAATTTTCTGTACCTTCCAAGGGAAATTGAAAGTGAATATTTACAACCCTATTTGGAATATTTACAACCGTGTGTGGGGCCTCTTATCTAAGACACTGATAAAAATATGTTAATTTTACAAAGGTATATATGTTTTTTCTAATAATTTATTTTATTTTGTAAAATTGTAATTAGTGAGACGGGGAGATGCAGTACCTTTTTGTGAGGTACACATGTTTTTTTTATAATATTTCTTTGCACTTTACTTTGCAAAATTAGAACTATAGCTAACTATTATCATAAAAGACAAGAACTAAAACCAACACCAATCCCTGGGTATATTTATGAGCAAATAAATAAAAAGATGTCCTGGAGCTACAGAGAGACAGTACATTCCCCCATGAAATCTCAATGCACACTGATGTACCGACTCCCATACTGAGCTACGCTACAGTTGCCGTGAGTCATTTATGGCCCACTGAAGCGATATGAACAATTTTCCCCCCTACATTCATCCACAACCACATGGCACACAATATTAATACTCATAAGAGTTAGCCCGCATTTGCTCAAAACCTGTTATGATCATGCCCATCCAGTAAGGGTTAAATAAAACTGCTTGAATTCTTATATATTTTTCCCTAATCTAATCTTAATATACACACATATATATGTATGCATATTCTTCTTAACCCCTTGTGGCCAGGTGACATATATACATGTTTACTTATAACTTTGGGATGGATTCTGGGTCACACATATATATATATATATATATATATATATATATATATATATATATATATATATATATATATATATATATATATATATATATATATATATATATATATATATATATATATATATATATATATATGGCAGTCCCTGGTTGTCGGCAATCTGGTTTTACGGGCGCTTGTCTAGTGACGACCACACTGGATTTTCGGCACCGATATGCACCGATCTCTGGTTATCAGCCCCAATCCCCAGTTAACGCCAATCCCCACTTAACAGCGTGCACCAATCCCTGGTTACCTGAGCTAATAACTATATATTGGCGCCAATAACTGGGGATTGGTGCTATTATCGGCAATTTTCGGTTATCGTCACACCGTTGGGAATGTAACCCCACCCATAACCGGGGACTGCCTGTATAATATATATAATGCATCAGTCCCTGGTTATCCGCGGGGTTCCGTTTCGACAGCGTGACGATAAGCGAAAATCGCCGATATCCAAAAATCGGTGATTTTCGGGGCTCTTTTGGTGCTTTTCAGTTACCAGAGCCGCTGTTTGGTATGTAACGGTGCCAATACGCGATTATCGGTGCCCATAAGCGGAAATTGGCCCATATCAGCAACGAAAATTGCTGATTTTCGTCACTAGACAAGCCCCAAAAAACCGGATTGCCGATAACCGGGGACTGCCACACAGTTTGAATGAATTTTGTGGGAAATATATTCCAACTGCCATAAATCACTACTGACAACTCTTCAGATAGCAGTACGAGTCAGAGTGGCTGAGCATGTGCTAGGAGAGATTCAGTCTTGCTTGAGGTGGTATACGGGAATGTTGTCCCAACTTCCCATCCAAGGATGACTTGTAAATATTTTACATTAAATATACTCAGAATTTGTTACTGATTTTAGTTCTTATCTGTTATGATATTGTGTGAGCTGTAATTATAATTTTAGAAAATAAAATAAAAAAATGTTAGAAAAAACACTTATAACTTGGTAAAATTAGTATATTTTTACAACTGTATTTTGGAAAAGAGGCCCGGCACAGGGTTGGAAATATTCACTTTCAACTTTCCCTGGAAGGTACAAAAAATTTTGAAATTTGTTCCTATAACAAGTGCATATGAATATCTTCCTTTTTCCATCGATTTTTTTTTTTTTAAATTAGCCATCCTTTAATTTAGCCTGGTCTAGGGGTGCGCTTAATACATAGTATTTAGCCTGGACTATGAGGGTCAATATAAATGCCTATATACATACAGACCCTGCCCTCCTTACAAACAAGTTGTTCCAAACAGCTGTTCGTATCTTGATTTGTTCATAAGTTGATTTTTAAATGTGTAGTGCATAATTTTGGTTGATGTTTACATTCAAATTTTGCTGTTAAGAATTTTTGCAAAGAACAGACCCTTCCCTTGATTATCCTGAGTATTCGCGTGATTAACTAACATGTATTATCTGCTTAAAATCATGAGAATATTCGTTCATACTTATAAAATATTCCTACTTATTTCTATTCTCCCGATTTAACTGCCTGTGATGAATTCCCATTTTCTATATTTCCCATTTTCTATATCTAATATGTATTTTTTAAAATCATGCAGTATTATAAGGAATTACTTTAGACGCTAGAGAGGTAAAAAGAAAATAAAATCTAGATTTAAGCAACATCAAAATTTAGTATCTTTTTCCATGCTTTGAAAGTTATGAACCTGGAGAGAATTTCGCAGGAGCAGTGTCTGACATTGAAAGTCCATCATATGAACAATGCACACTGTCATCTGACAAGAATGTGGGTTATAACCCGCAAATGTCTTAATGAGCACCCCTATACAAAGCTCACATTCACAAGGACCAATTTTTTATTTTCTTCCATTTAAGACATAATCTACAGCTCTCTCTCTTTCTCTGTTGTACAAAGAATAAAAATTAATATAATTTTTTGTAATTTTTTTCTTTATTAAAATATAACTACTGGGTCAATTTCAACCGAACTTGGCATAGATTTTTTTATATGACAATTACGGGTATCTTGAATTTATGAAAATTACTTTTATATAAAATTACTAAATTTCTCATAATAAATAATAATAATAATAATAATCTGTTAACCTCTTGTATGTACCCTTGAAGTTACTGAAGAATGGATAATTATTATTACCAGTATTATGAATAAAAAATGAATGTTTTCTTTAATTTTTTTTACTTTAAAAGAATATGACCCTTGGACCAATTTCTACCAAGCTTGGCACAGATTTTTTATATGATAATTATGGGTATCATTATGAAATTTACTTTCATATAAAATTACTTATTTCTAATAATAATAGATGTGCTAATTATTATTATTATATTATTAGTATTATGAGAAATTTTTATATGAAAGAAATTTTCATAACTAATTTAATGGTGTATACCCATAATAATCATATAAAAAAATCTCTGTGCCAAGTTGGCTTGAAATTGATCCAGTGGTTACGTTAAACAAAAGTTTTTCATTTTTATTCAGTAGCTTTAGAATAAGTCTTGAATGGATGAAAACAAAGAACTGGTCCCTGTGACTGTGAGCTATGTATAGTGGTACTCATTAAAACAGTGTGAGTTATAACCTACATTTTTTGTCAATAGATGGCGGTGTGCAACGTTTACTTTATGGACTTCCAACGTCAGACACTGCTGCTGTGAAATTCTCTCCCAGTTCAAAACTTTCAAAGCATGGAAAAATTACTAAATTTTGATGTTGCTTGAATCTAAATTTTATTTTCTTCTTTTTATCTTTCTAGCATCCAAAGTATTTCCTTATAATTATGCATGATTTTAGAAAATACATACTAAATATAGAAAATAGGAAAACATAGCAAATGGGAATTGATCACTGACAGAGTTAAATAGGGAAGATAGAAATAAGTATGAATATTTTACGAGTATTAATGAATATTTTTGTGATTGTGAGAAGAATAAATGGTAGTTAGTCATGAGAATACTCGGAACAATCAAGGAGGGGTTAAAGGAAAAGGTTCTTCAGTTCTTTGCAAAATTCTTACTAGCAGAACAGGCATTAAGAACAAAATCTGAACTTACAGTGGTAAAGAGGAGCGTTTCAAACAGTTTTAACTTGTAACCCCGTCTATTCGTATCTCTGAAACTTCGTGAGTTGAAATTTCGTAAGTAGGGTAGTGTCTGTATATGTATGTACTTAGCAAAAGATTTAGTAATAGTTCAACAACCTCAATTATTAATTATTCATCAAGAAATTTTTGACAATATTGACAATGTCAACAACAGAACTGTTAGAATGATTAGTTGCTAGAATTATACCTTGATTTTAGTAAAGCTATACATATTAATAATACACTCTTAATAAAAAAATTTAGTAAGATTTGTTAAGGGTAAGATTCTGTGATTAAAACAGCATAACAGTTCAAGTATTTTAAAGTCAGCACATAAGAACAAAATGAGACTTACAGATTCATCAAACTTTGCATCATCTCCTGAAGCATTGTTACTTGCATTGGTATTGCTTCCTGTTGAATATCCACCACTGGAAACCCCTAAAATAACAAAACAGTGAGAATATTCATGTAGAAAAGAAGACACCAAATATGCAGATACACTAAAAAACTGATAAACTACAATAAATGTATGTTAAAGTTTTACAAGGTATCTACAAATGGTTATTTTACTTTTTGCTCATATGTAAGTATTAAAACTATCTGAAAAAATCAGTTTTATATACATACATATTACATCTGAAAGCACCTACCAATGGCTGAACTACCACTGCCAATTTTCTCTTTATCTTCATCTGGTGGTGGAGGTGGGGGAGGGTCTTCTGGTGGAGGTGGAGCAGATGGCGGTGGTCCACTTGGAGGTTTGGCATCCATAGTGGGGGCTGCCGAAGCTGCAGGCCCACTTGCATTATGGTTTGGAGGAGGAACACTTGTGTTTGGTACAGATGTCACTGATGGCGGAGGGACAGACATCCATGACATGGCAGCTGCGGCTGCTGAAGGGTCACCGTACATGCCATACATTCCATACATCTAAGAAAACCACAAGATTTCAGCTAAACTGTAATATTTGCCATTTTCATTTTTTGCTCATTATCAATTGTCTTTCAATTTATTTTTTTAAGCTCACATGAAATTGTTGATTATTTCCAAACTGAAGAGGCTTTTTATAAGACAATGAGAAAGCTACTAAGGACCTACAGATAATACACATTGATACACCACAGTACATTTCTTGCTCTGAATGAACAATGTGATATTCAAGCAAAAATACAGCACTTAAGTGCTTGACATCGTAACAAAACCAGTTACTTTTATTTGCCTACTTTTCACTGGGACTCAGTCCTTTGGAGTTCAACGTCTTTCCTACCATCCCAAGTATACAGTACTTGTGAATAATGACCAAGTACTCTTTCACTACTCAAACATATCCTCACTTATTTTCCAGATTTTACTGAAGAATTTCCAATTTTTAGCCTTCCTCTCCCAGAAGTGTTTCATGTACATTTGTTTGTTTACTTTTGATATAGTTTCACGTGTCAAATGCACTGGGCGTCTGCAAAAATGCTAATTTTCATGGTAAAAGTTTTTGAATACTTACCTACTGTTGAGATGCCAATAGTTGCAATTGGTATACAAAAAAAATATTAATAAATAAATAAATAATACTTGGCTATCCCACTAGACTATCTCTGTAATCATGTTTCCCACCAGGTGGTGGTGGAATGTTTATGTTCTTGCCAAAATTCTTCAAGACCACCCAATAAGACGTGGGGAGGTTGGGTGGGTTTCCATTTTAGCAGTAGGTAGGTATTCAAATAATTTTATCATGAAAATTATCACTATTTGGAATGACTCTTACCTACTGTTAAAGTTAGCTGACTACCACACGGAATGAGGATGGTGGGTTATTGCAGCCAGAGAAACGATGTTCAGCCAAGCAAACTAAAAGTTTTTTTAATGAAGAGAAAAAAAGCTTCTCAACATTCCTGCCTGTTGTGTGATCCTTCCTGGCAAGTACTGTCCCCAGATGTTGGACCACAATATGGTGAACATTACAACAAAAATGTTACTTAACAAATTTTTACAAAACTTGCTTGATCTTGTTGTGCTTATCTTTCGGTGACTGAGTGCCAGGTTGGCCAGAGGAAGAAGACAACGGGCACAAACTGCTTCCACTCCCGGACATACCCTACTTCCCTGTACCTCCAACAGTGGAAGGAGCGTTGCAGGGCATGGGTAGGGTATGCCTAACAAGGCACTTCCTCTACTGCAAAGGGAGAAACCCGAAAAAGGGCGAAAATTGGGCCAATAAAACAGCAAATAGCCCCAAGACTAGCCACATCATTTCTAACTGCCAAACCTCATATCCTGAACAATACAGGGAGCTTTGAGGAGAAAATTTTCAAGGAGAAGCATTACTAGGAAAACGGAGAGCTGCAGGAGCTGCTATTTGAAAGGTTGTGAAAAGTGAGAAACTCCCTCCTAACCTCACTTCCTGTTCTAGAGTTAGAAGATTCTTTTTCTGTCTTTTCCTTTTCTTATCTGCCTCTTGCATCTGCTTATACTTTAAATAAATACTGTATTCATTATTTCATATGACCAACCAATACACTGACCTAGCATTTAACACAGCGGCTGTGACCACTGTAAACTGAAGACTGGAAAAAACTTGTCTTTCTCCTCTTTGGAAGATATCCTATATAATGACAAAAATAAAAAACAAGAAAACCCAAACCAAATTCAGATAACAATCTAATCAACAAAATCATGTAAACACTCTCCAATGCGTCCTTGCAGGCCGACGACAGAGAAAAACTGAATGGAAAACTACAGACGGTCAAACCACCCAAAAGGGATGGGTAATAGATGGCTCAAACTAAAAATCCTATTTATTTTTTACTTTTCACACACTATCGTCCTCCTGTACAGTTATTGTAATAGAGATGTATGATTCATTTCAAAAACTATTTGTAAAAAACCACTACTGTACTAAAAACTCCATTCTTTGGGAAAGTAATATTCTATTGCAGGTTTAGTACAATATAGAAACACAACCACTGCAAATAATGAGGAATTTTACTCTGGTGCATATCCTCACCCTAAGCTACATAAGATTTAGCATATTTATGTCAAAATTGTTGCTAAATTCAAGACAAAGTACCTGTATATACTTGAAAAATGTTAAAACTGACAAAAGTCTTACACTGTACAAAAGGTAACTTGGATGGCCACAGTATATATCACTGAAGAAGGCTTAATTTGGAATAAAATATTACAAGCTCTGTGAATCTAAGTCTGGGTATGTGTGATTTCATCATATATACAAGTAAGGGAATAGCTTAGACAATACAGTAATACCTCGATCTTATTCACTCTGAGTTACACAAATCCAGACACAAACTTTTCATTGGAACCTAACTAACTGGTATACATGATTTTTTCACATACACATGACATTTGCAAAATCCTCAAGAAACACTGCAGAAGTGTTTATGTTTAATTTTTTAAGTATTTTATAAGTTTTCACACTTTTGTGTAAAATCTTATGAAAAATATATTAGTGTACTGTATTTTTATTATTGTACTGTACATGCATAAATATGCTACAAAGGTACAGTACTTACAGCACATATCGTTATTGTACTTTTACCAGATGTTATACCCATTCACAAAGTTACTGCACTTTTCAATGATACCCCTGCAGAAATGTTTTAGTTTTTGAAGTAAGTTATAAATTTTCATGGTTTTAAGTGTAAAATCGGTATGGAAAATTTTTATTATTTATATTTTTGTACATAAATATGATACAAAGGCAGTACATTTACTGTAATATGCCCATTCGCCAAGTCTGTCACTAGGACCTCACATGACCTTGAGATGAGGTTGTTCAGTTGCGCTGGTTTGATACAATGAATTCGTTGACGTACTAAAACATATCAGAGACATAACTAAGAGTTGTATTAGTGCCGTTCTGTGGAAATTACTTTGTTAACCTCAGAGAAAAGTGCTGGTGCAATCTGTATTACATGTAAATACAGCATGTACAGTTAGTGTACTTTTACAAGATGTGATACCCATTCGCAAAGTTATTGCACTCTTCAAAGATGTGGTACCCCTGCCGAAAGTGTTTGTTTAATTTTTGAAGTAGTTTATAAGTTTTCACGCTTTTAAGTGTAAAATCGGTATGGAAAATTTGTATTATTTTTTGTAGTTAGTGCTCACACATATTTTTACAACTTATTATTCCTCTGTACATCTTTACCTTTACAGTACATAATTTTAAATTGATTGGATTTTACCTGTACCCTCTACACCATTACGTATGTTTTCTTTATTTTATTGAGTTGTACCTTTGTAATGACTGTGACTCATGAAGTTTACCTAGTGATGCAAAGAAAACATCTACTCTGTGAATGAAAAAGAAAATGGCTTACCAGGAATTAGGGGTAACATCAGTATACGCAGGTACCTACTGTAATGCGCTAGTGGTAAATACAGTACCCATTACGATACTGTACTCTATCTTTACGTCGACCGTTTATTTCTTTAAGTGTAATGTAGTAAGCTAACTTTTAAATGAAATTACAGTAACTTTAATTTCATTTCAAAGTTAGCTACTACTTTAGAAGCATGATTAGGGTCATATTTTGTGTTTAAACTCTAGAAATGAGCACTTATTAGCATTTTTAGTGACTGTCCCAAACCTATAGGAATCCTTGCCTTACGCAAGGGGTTCTGGAACCTAACCTTGCGTAAGTTTGAGGTATTACTGTACATCCTGTTTCATCACAGGTAGTAGTGACTTATGAAACCCTAGCCAAGTAAAGGCTACTGTCTCATGTTACCACATCTGGAAGATATGCTTATATTTCATGAATTGATATACAATGTACTTGGAACTGTACAGCTTACGAGGAAGAAACTGCTGGTGGGTATGGAGAGAGTGAGAAAAAAAAAAAAAGCTAGAGAAGGGCAAAATTATCATATCCACAGAGGAGTGCTTATATGTTGCAAGGAAATGCACACAAAAAAGATATGCCACTGCTGTCTGCCATTCACAATGCAGATATGGTGGAAACTGACAAATGAGAAACATAAAAGAAATGCAAAACTTTTTTGGACTATAACGACACAATGGATGACAGACAATTCTGAATACCACCTGGTTAACTACCCACTTTCAAGAAATAGAGGATGACAGTATTACAAGATCTTTTTTTCATATAATGGACTTGGCATTATGGAATTCATTCAATCTTTATCAGAAATTTGCTGGGAATTGTTCATCCTTTAATTACCAAAATTCAAATTGCAAAAAGTATGACGGAGAAACACTCCCAATTTCTATCCCCTGAAAGGAGGAAGGCCAAGGACATCACCCCAACCACTACATAAGACAGGGAGGCACTAACTGTAACAGGCACAATGATGGATAGACAGAGGACCTCCTTTTAACTATATAGAATGAATTTTACTGACTGATGGATACACCAATGCACAGACAGACCAATAATCTCCCTTTACATACAACTGTCTAGTCAGACTGATGGATACACCAATGCACAGACAAGACCAATAGTCTCCCTTTATATACAACTGTCTACCTTTGTACCAGGTTTGACTGAAATCCCTATAACATAAGAGCTATGATGACAGTGTGACACAATCATTGACACACATCTTCCTTCCTTTACACCTACACATGATGGTTTACGTTTACATTAAGTTTAACTGAAACCCATAAGGATCTAGAGGCAGGTGCAATGGCAGGTAAGCACAGCAGACACTGATGGACATACATAAATAATGGGAAAACTAGTCCCCATTTGTCAATAAGGGATTAATACAAGTAAACAGAATGAAGCAAGTATACGATACCAATAAAAGTGGCACAACACTAGATATTTTACTTATTACCAAGACAATAGTAGCCCAATATCTCAATAATATTTAAAACAAAAAATAACAAAGGTATAACAGATGAGAAAGAAAACAGAATTAACATATTTAACTTACCCCAGGCTGACCCCACATCCAAGGATTTGCTGCAGAACCAGCTTGCTGTTGCCATTGCTGCTGTTGGTCCTGTTGCTGTGAGTATGCAGCATACTGCTGGGCTTGTTCTTGTAAGCTACTCATTTGTTCCTAAAAGAGAAATACAGATTTTTTTATTTCCAAAATTGGAAAAGATTAAGGAAAAGCCCCTATATACTAAACTAAATCATTCATAAGAAGAGGGTCCAGGGACCCTATGAATGAATAACTTCCATAAAACTAATTGTGGGACTCATTCTCATCAAAGCTGAAGCTCACAATACTGTATAGTTTAAATACAACAAAGTACTGTCACCCACTAACCTACTTCCCTGACTTTAAGTCTGTTCTAGTAAAAAATTAATCTAATAACTGTACCTGGGTTAAACAATTTTTACACTTCTTTAAATTCCACCCTTTCATGCTCAAATTTTGGTAAAACTATTGTTGTACATGCAAAACACCAAAGAATCAAAGTTCTTTGTTATCTTAAAATACATAAATGAGGGCACTTGTCCAATCTACAATGAAAAAACTAAGTTGATAAAGATGATAACAATGTCACGGGTCACTCCTGTGAGGTGATTTTGAGACCATCACCTTTCTAGCTACTGTGTAAGGATGGAATTCTTACATCTGACCTATGAGAACAACCATTCCATGCCATCAACCTTTTTGTGGTTAGTGAGCATTAGATAGGTTGTGTCAAATTCACCTAAGATATTCTCTCATCTAATTTCTAGCCTATCCAGCATATCAAAGGCCTCACATAATGCATGATTTGGTAACTGTATACAAAGCTTGCTTTGAATTAGCTCTTTTGAATCGAGACCACAAACGTAACTGGTAAGTTGTGTTTTTGCTCCCACTGTGAGGTGAATGGTGTGGAACTTGAGCTAAGCGTGAATCTGCTCTTTAACTTTTTAACATAAAACAGTGTTAAATACTAAATATACTGCCCTACAAGCATGGGTTGCCAACTTGAACAGAAAGAACAGTTTCCGTTACGACAAAATTACTCGTGATTTGCACTGTAAAGCCATCCAATGTTGACTGCACACCTTTGGTTTAAAAGGTACATAGTTTGAAAAATCACACTTATGTTTGGACAAAATCTACAACATTGGTTACTTACCCAGGGTGAAGTTGCAAACTTGTTTGTATTGAGCCACACCATTAATGACTGATACAAGTTTTGCAGGGAAGTATAGAGTACAAGTACACAAAACAGTGGCTCAAGAAAGATCATCAAAATTGAGAATGTCAATTTGACAAAGGAGGGAAGTTGCAGGAGTGTGGGTGTTCGGTGGTTTGAAACATGATTCTAAATGAACTTTTATGGTCCCAGTACCCCAACCAAAATGCTGGAAATTATTTGTGATTTTTCGGTGGCATAATCAAGCCCACAAATTGAAGACTATATTCATAAAACTGTAAATCATTCCTAAAATTTCATAGACCCCTTGCTAATTAACAAGAAATGTTTGATAAGTATGCAGCCTTCCACTTTTTAATAGACAGAATCCCCAAATAAGTGCCAGATTTCACATATTTATAGATGCAGTTGCTTCCCTATACCTATCTCCTATGTCCCCCTAAAAGTAAATGGTAACCTCACTATCCAATAGCCTAGGTAATTTCTATTATTTATAAAATCAGCTCACAGTAGGATAATGGTAAGGTTAAAATAAGTAAATATGGGATCTGCTTCAGCCCCCCAGGGGTAAGGGCACAATGCCCTAAGTCAGTTTACAGTAAGGGAAGATAGGCTACGATGCCGCCTGTTGAAATGCGACTTTCCTTTGCTTTTACACTGGCTGTAGATTTGCCAAAATGACCAACTGTTGCAGATTTTCAGTTGGCAGGCTGTGGAAAATAACTAGCAAAACTAATCTACAGTTTTGCCCTAATTTTTTCTACCAAGTCAAATGCTTCTCTAATCTTGACCAATGATGCTCAAAGGCAAGATTTACTTTGCACTATAAAAAGTCTCACTTTACTTGGATTGCATAAACAATACTATAGAGGCTACTTTGAAATTAATTATCATCTAATATCAGAATAACAGCCTGACTGCACATCTGAAAACAAATTGGTACAAAAATCAACAATCTTGGAACACTGTAACAGAAAAGGGTAAATGTTTACTTTAAACCTTAATTGTACTCGAGTTAAAAATATAATTAATTTGCAACAGAGTAGTTTTCAAGATACTGGACCACCCCCTTTTCTACTACATTTAGCACGATCACAGTGGAAAAGCAAGGTTTTGGGTGGGAACAATACAAAATGAGTTACATACAAGTAAGAATTTTACCTAAAATAACCTTACCTACATGGCCTTGTCCTTACCTAACCTTAGAGGAATTGGTCTTTAAACAATGAGGGGTTGCGGCCTAGTACAGTAAGATCTACCAAAAATGAAATTTGCTGCATGAACTTAGCCTAGGCCAGTATGATGTACAGAAAATGAAGTTTGCTGCACAAACTTAGCCTACGACAGTATAATCTGCAAAAAATTAAATTCCTTGCACAAACTTAGCCTAGGACAGTATGATCTACCAAAATTGAAATTCGCTGCATAAACAGCCTAGGACGGTATGATCTACCGAAAATTAAATTTGTTCAGTATGTAAAGACTATTTTTATTTTTTACTTCCATTTATTTAACAAGAAGATGGGATCACAGTACTGAGGAAAAGAAGTTAGCCCATGTTAACTCGCATAATGCACCAGATATATATACAATGAAACCCCGTTCAGGTGACAAAATTTTAAGGGCCGCATGATATAAGATCGAATGATACAAAAGTATATACAACATAGTTTATTTGTTTTTCCTAATTTTTCCATATCATGTTTGTGTAAAACACCCTGCATTTACATCTTTAGTACATATGGCATTTCTCAACGGCGACTGTCCAAAGCCAATTCATTTGACGAATACTACGGTCGTCCTACGGTATTTGCAGGGGATGCTTACCACACCCACTTGCAAATACAGAAACTCCATCTAAAAACACTTATAACAGCCTGTTTTAATAGTTCAAATGCCAAATGTGTACCTTATCCTACACCAAATATACCATAAACTATCATCATAAACACTTTAATATAATTTCAAAGGCATCTTACAACATTACCCTTACAAATATATTATGGCTTACAGCTAAGTGTGAAAACTATTTCAGGTTACCCCACCCCTATACATTCAGGTACATCCATTTTCTCTCATACATTTCTGAAGTCCCATTTTCTTTTTTTAGTACAGTAGATAGAGGAGACTTTGGTAATTCATAAGTTAAGTGTGTACAATTGTGAACAAGTCCACCTGTTACGCCTTGGTTAGAGACTTCGAAAAATTATATGGTAACAGTGTTTACTAATGGGGGGGGGAGGGGGGCTCTTTCTCTGTTAGCATGAGTTCCACCCATCAGCTCTAGAGTTGTTTTAGTGGGAGGAGTCTTTAGGTATGGTTGGAGTAAAACACAGATACACACACACACACACACACAGAGAGAGAGAGAGAGAGAGAGAGAGAGAGAGAGAGAGAGAGAGAGAAACTAGATGTTGCTGATGAATCAAAAAGAAACATAACTAAGGACAGAGAAACTTCCACAACGAGCAATAGGAAGAATAGGACTCCCAAACTTGGTGTAATCTTTTAACCGTTCCCATATGGTAAAGTTAATTTGTTTGCCAATGATAACAATTATTTATATTCAGAGGTTTCATGTACAGTATTCATGGATGGGTTTGTATTCCCTCTTGAGTATACTGTAGAGGTTATTCCCTACACACCATTCATTACAATAACAATTATTACGCATTATGTTTCGAATAAATGCATAGTTTTCTACTGGGCTTATATTTTCTTATATTAACTGCAATAAAAGTTTTAATGTAATATGGACAGAAATTCCTTTTGCTATCATCATCATTTGTGTGAGGATAACTAAGAGACGGACGTCTCTATTGTTAGACAACCCCTCCTGTCATTTACCTGTCCAATGTGGAAAGGGCTAGTTGGAGAAATGCAGTTCGATGATATTGTCTTAGGGTTCTACTTTAAAGATTTTTTAAAGACATCAGGGTAGCAAAATGCCCCTTACATTTTCAGCTTTTAAATATCAAATTCACCCTTCTCATAAATAAACGAAAATAATCATGACCTGGAGCTAACCCATATGCATAGGTTTGTTTATGATTTTATTTTTACATTGTGTGAGTCTGTGTCTTACTCCAACCATACCTACAGACTCCTTCCACTAAAACCTCTAGAGCTGATTGGTGGAACTCCTGTTAACAGAAAAAGACTCCCCCTACCCTTAGTAAACACTGTTACCGTATAATTTTTCGAAGTCTCTCACTAAGACGTAACAGGTGGACTTGTTTGCAAATGTACCTATATATTTCATTCTATATATACTAAAAAGAATACATTTTACTGATATTCTGCCTTGTTTACATTAAAATTTGAAAATTGGCATATAATTTTTTATCATAAAAATATTTAGTCATGAAAATACAATACTGTAATTAGTGAATAATTCTCAACAAAAAATCGGCGTATTATCGAATTTTTCAGGAATAGTTTGGAGATTAGTTCCACAGAAACATCTGTAAATAGGTGAAGGCGCGAATACCGAACCGCAAATAGGCAGGGGTTGGCTGTACTAAAAAGCAGTTGATCATTTTCTGTTTTACTGGAATTAATGATTTTTCATTTCACCTCATAATCTTACGGCAGCTTTACTTGTATGCCTGCATGTCTGTTTACATCTACATGTGGCATTTCATTAACGGTGACACTACCATCTCTAATAGTGTGTGCATTCATGTCAGTGTTTCTTAGCACAGTATCACATTTGCTATTTTTATATTTTGCTTTGCTTGATTTACTGTACAGAGTATTTTATTACAAGTTTAGTTGACTCTAAGTACGATTATCACACATATAAAAGTATAAAAGAAAATTTCGATCACTGCTGATATTTTAAGTTTTGCCTTCAGCCAAAGCCAAGGAGTATGTGCATACATTCGTACCCTATGTACACAATCACGTTTAGCTTTTGGGTTGCGAAAAAAAAAAAACACTAAAAATAAAAGAGAGTAAAATCAAAATAAAATTAAGTGAAAGAGTATGTGTTTTGGGCTTCAATGTAAGTGATACCTCAGTTGTTTTCTCTGTGTGTGTGTGTGTGTCTCTCTCTCTCTCTTTTTGTTTGTGCTTGATGTATTTCATTGCATGTTATGGTACAATAGCATACACATCCATAATATAATAAATAAGGGTGGATCTTGTTTGTCCTTCCCCATGTGACTTTCTTAAATGAGTGTAAGCAGTGTTGCCATCACTTTCTTGAGGCTGAGAAGCATTGCCAACCATCAGAGAGCAATTTTTTTTCAGATTTATATATATATCTTTGGGGGCCTTGTTCCCTGGTCTGGAAGTGTTGGATAATGTCAAGTTATGGATAATCAAGGGATTACTGTACTTTATTAACCTAAACGCCGAGCCTCTATTTAAAAACGCTCCGTATGCGACAGCACGCTCTATTTTTGGCTCCTTTTGTCACAAAATGCGAAATCTCCAACGAAAAAAAAAAACGTATAATTGTATACAAATCGCGCTGTAAGGCGTTAAAGCTATATAACAAAATTGTTTTGGTAAAACAAATTGTAAAACGATCAAAGCAACACAGAGAAAATATTATCACAAAATGATGCATGAATTCGTAACGCACGGACGTAAAAAAATTTTTTTTCAAAAATTCACCATAAATCAAAATATTGTGCTAGAGACTTCCCGTTTGTTGAAAAATGAAGCTAATTGATTGAATATTACTAGACTGTAAGTGTTTTAGCTTACAATTGCAGTTTTTGACCATTTCGGTCGAGTTAAAGTTGACTGAAAGAAGAATTTTTTCTATTTATTGTGATTTATATGAAAATATTTCAAAACTGATAAAAGCTACAACCATGAGTTATTTTCTGTTGTATTCTACATGAAATTGCGCACATTTTCAGATATAAAACTTTATGTAACGAATAATATAAAACGGTGCAAATATTACGACAACGAGACGAAAAAATTTCTGAGATGTTCGGCCGAGTTACACAAGCAGACGTAAGGAAAATGTTTTTTTAAAAAATTCACCATAAATTGAAATATTGTGCTAGAGACTTCCAATTTATTGCAAAATGAAGGTAAACAATTGAATATTACTAGAATGTAAGAGTTTTAGCTTACAATTGTGTTTTTTGACAATTTCGGTCGAGTTAAAGTTGACCGAAGGTTGAAATTTTGGCAGTTATCGTGATTTATGTGAAAATATTTCAAAACTGTTAAAAGCTACAACCATGAGCTATCTTCTGTTGTATTCTACATGAAATTGCGCACATTTTCATATATAAAAGTTTATGTAACAACTAATGTAAAACGATGCAAACATTACGACAACATGACGAAAGAATTTCTGAGATGTTCGCCGAAAGTTACCACGCCGCAGACGTAAGGAAAAAAGTTTTTTTTTTTTTTTTTTTTCAGAAATTCACCATAAATCGAAATATTGTGCTAGAGACTTCCAGTTTGTTGCAAATAAAGGTACATGATTGAATATTACTAGAATGTAAGAGTTTTAGCTTATAATTGTGTTTTTTTACCATTTCGGTCGAGTTAAAGTTGACCGAAGCTTGAAATTTTGGCAGTTATCCGGATTTTTATGAAAATATTTCAAAACTGATAAAAGCTACAACCATGAGTTATTTTCTGTTGTATTCTACATGAAATTGCACACATTTCCATATATAAAACTTTATGTAACGACTAATATAAAACAGTGCAAACATTACAACAACATGACGAAAGAATTTCTGGCGCGGACGTAATGAAAAAGTTTTTTAAAAAATTCACCATAAATCGAAATATTGTGCTA
Source organism: Macrobrachium rosenbergii (assembly GCF_040412425.1). NCBI lineage: Eukaryota > Metazoa > Arthropoda > Malacostraca > Decapoda > Palaemonidae > Macrobrachium > Macrobrachium rosenbergii. Next base: position 29,013,066 of record NC_089765.1, read on the forward strand.
GAGACTTCCAATTGGTTGCAAAATGAAGGTAAATGATTGAATATTACTAGAATGTAAGAGTTTTAGCTTACAATTGCGTTTTTTTACCATTTCGGTCGAGTCAAAGTTGACCGAAGGTTGAAATTTTGGCAGTTATCGTGATTTATATGAAAATATTTCAAAACTGATAAAAGCTACAACCATGAGTTATTTTTTGTTGTATTGTACAAGAAATTGCGCACATTTTCATGTATAAAACTTTATGTAACGGCTAATATAGAACAGTGCAAAAATTACGACAAAATGACGAAAGAATTTCTGAAATTTTCGGCCGAGTTACCGTGCGGGCGTAAGAAAAAAGTTTTTTCAAAAATTCACCATAAATCAAAATATTGTGCTAGAGACTTCCAATTTGTTGCAAAATGAAGGTACATGATTGAATATTACTAGAATGTAAGAGTTTTAGCTTACAATTGCGTTTTTCGACCATTTCGGTCGAGTCAAAGTTGACCGAAGGTTGAAATTTTTTGTAGTCGACGTATGGTACGTCCACTTGGCACCCAACAGACAATTTTAGTCGACGTATGATATGTCCAGTAGGCGTTTAAGGGTTAAGATGTTTCTGAAAAGTATGAGTTTTGACAAGAGATACACCAAGAATAATTAAAGCTTTAGACTCATTCAGCACAGTTCCATCTGCCTGAAGGGAAGGGTAGGGTGGAAAATATATCTATTTCATTTTACTGCAGTTAAGAATCATTTCCCACCAACTACACCATTCATTAATTCACTCCATGTCACAACTGAGGCTGGAGGGTAAGGGTGGCTTTACTGCTCACAAGTGGAGACTTTACTGCATCCACAAGTGTTGCATCACTGGCAATCTGAACAACCTTATTTTCTACGCAAACAAACACATCACTTGTATACACTGAAAATAACAGTGGACCAATAACTCTACCCTGTGAAACTCCAGACACAATAGGTCTTGGTATGCTGAATATCCCATCTATAGCAACTCACTGCTGCCTACCTGTAAGGATATCTTGAAGTAATCCTTAAACATATCCATCCCATGAAGTGTAAAATTAAGTGCCTCATGATTTACTATATTGGAATTAGCACTGAAATCTATTTGAATTACTCTGCACTCAAAAGCAGAAATAAAATGAACAAGAGTTACACCTCTGCACTACAAATTACACAAATTGCAGTGCATTTCTTCAAGCAATGCCTGAACTTAAATCCCACCTAAATGGTAATTTAAAACCAAAGAACCAATCATGTTTCAGCACTATTCACATACCCATATTTCCCAGTAAAAATAACAAAAGACACTGCAAATATTCTAGCCAGCCTTATCCACAATGCACTGGGACAAACAAAATCTGATCAGGAGCTCCAGTCGTGTGAACATGGAATCACAAACAAGAACTTTGAAAAAGTCAAAACAGGTAAAGTAACAACATTATTCAGTAATTAACTCTGTAGGCTAATAGTAAATCTGCAATAGATTTTGGTAAGATATTTGTATTAAACACATTGAGGAAACTTAGGAGCGTAGTATAAAAACCACAAAATGGAATCATAGTATTATGAAAACCACAAAATGGAATCATAGTATTAAAGTAAAATAACGCCATGAGAATTTGGCCTACATAGATGAATTGAAAAACACATTACTTGCATGGCCTCTAACTGAAAACAAGCCTCAATCGCGAGTGCTTTAATCAATTTTAAAATCCATTCATACCATCGTAATTTTCAATTTTTATTCCTTTGGCTATGAAGCCGTACAAAATCTAACCTTAAATCCACCCAAGTTCATTTGAAAATATCTGTGAAGGTGAGTGAGGAATTTAATGTGAGGCCAAATGACTCGCAGACTGAATGGATAAGAGGCCTAAGCAGAGTAGGGAGACTGGGGTAGGCATTGGTAATTTCGTCTCCTTGCGAAAACATCCATAGCATTGGTTACTTCAAGTGCTTTAAATCATTAAGTGCTCAAGTTAAGTGTCAACTGTAGGGGAGGGGGGCGAAGGTGGCAGGTAGCATTCCTCTAGAGCCGAATTAAGTCGCCCTCCCAAGGCCTAGGCTATGACTACCTAAGACATAGCGTAGGTGGCAATAAGCTGATTTTGAACTTGTCTAGGCAGTTATCCTACGGCAGTATGACCCATTTTGCTATATAATTTGCAACAGTGGGCTGTAGCATTGGCTGCACTTAAATGCAGCCAGAGATAATATATCGGAACGAAAACAGGGACCTTGACTGTTCTAAACAAAACAATAGACCCGAACTGCAGTTCCTCCACTAAACAATGCAGTAAAACAGCACGAACCTGCGAATTTGTACTCCCAGGGGGTACAGCGCCCGTGGACCATGACTGATTTGCCCACATTTCATATATTCAAGTAGTTTTCATTGAAACTGTAACAATAATCCCGTTTGTATATATGTCGAAGTGCTTTATCCGGTGCGCACACCATACACAACTATAAACGACGGGAGATGGAGCCTCAAGAGACGTTTGCAGCCCTCTGGAAGTAGAGCTCTTCAGAGTTAAGTAGTGTGTCTCTCTCTCTCAATCGTTACACTAAACAAATCTGTTGACAAACAAAACTATATGTATAAACGTACTTCCTGTACACTATTAGGTCTACCGCACTCTTCAAGTTCCTTTATACCACCAGATTGGTGCTTTAAATATAGTTTTCCCTACGGAAAGTTTGTTTCAAGGCGTTCATCAGCAAGACACAAGATGGAAAAGCGTCCATGTTAGTATACTGTTTATGAACATTTTTCCCAGTATCTCATAACACCGTTCTGTATGTTAATCTTCTTAACTGATTTGGATTAAAGCATTAACATCTTCAACGCCTTCCAGCGCCAAGGGCTCCTGTATAGTTCCGCCAATCATGTTTTTCTTGGACTTTATCATCCTAAAATCTCCACTTAACACCACCCTCCCGCTTCACAATGGTGTCTGGTTGATTAAAACAGCATCGTCTGCTTGTTATGTTCATCAGCTTTCTGTCGTTACTTCAATTTAAACCTTCTTGTCGATCCCCGACCATTTTTTTTATAAAATCTACGAAAGGATAAACAGCAAGGGTAACATAACATTCATCTGTAGTACCCCACCATTATATTGCTAATTCACCTGACAGGACCTTAACATTAACACAGGATCTACTATGATCATGGGAATACCATTGTGATGCTGGACCATCCTTAATATTGGTCTGCGTACAATGGCAATATGAATTCTCATAATTAACTAAAACCATGACACAGTGACTTAAATTTCGTACACTACTGCACAGTACGTCTTGATACAAATATTCGACCAGTACATCTGACTTTTCTACAAAAAACGCCTTGTTCGTCTCTGGGCACTTCATCTGCATCTTTCTCCAGCCTATGGGCAATAAAGTATAAACTTACCGATTAATTTTCATCATAACCGAAAGAAGAGTAATGCTTCTACAGGTCCTACATTCAGGCAGATCACCTTTCTTTGGCATCTTTGCAATGGCTCCTAGTTCCCAATCATCAGGTCGTTTCCTCACGAGGGATCATTTTTTTTCAGCTAACATTATCTTTGCAGTGATTCAGTCATATTCTGGCACTTTTTGTACTTGTATCTGTTCTCCCCTGGACACATGCCTCTCTCTGCTATTTGTCCTCAGTATGGTGTTGTTGCGGCTTTTCCGAACATCCATTTGATTATCTAATATATTGTAATCATTTAATTATTTTTTTCATTTTATTAGCGCTTTTCTCAATACTTGAACGTATTGTGGGCGCTGCTACTCTCATATATTTCTAATCTGGCCTGTAAAACGTGGGCGCCTACTTATCTGTTATTTCCATATGTCTTGATTTCCTGCAGCACACATTCCACTTTTCCTGAATACATTTATCACGTGAAGTGATATTTCGTATTTCTATCCAATGGAATTAATTCACACTTTACATTATTTTATGTGCTTAATCATCTAAAATAGTACTTGTCCCTTTTCTTATATCTTGTTGCTCGACCTGCCTGTGCAAAACCATGTTCTTTTCTATCCAGGTTACCTTAGTTATGTGTCTTTTTCTGCAATGCATATCTACTGTAAGTCTTAAACGTGCGGTCACTGTTCAAATGATTCTGAACGTCTTCCTCCCTACCAGAATGATTCTACGAGATGCATTACTAATTCATACCGATCTCCAGCACAGAGTACACTTGTATCGTCTATAGTTTGGGACGTTTACATGGATTATCCTGTATTTTGATCAGGCGAGAAATTACATTAATATTGAAAGGGGTTATTTTTATCTGTAGTTTCACTAAAAGAGTCTCATATAAATAATGCACATAGATTAGATATTCTATTTATTTACCCCGTATTCACTGAAAGATTTCCGAATTTCTTTGGGTTTGTTTATATTATCTACCGTTGACCAAATGAATGAAAGGGCATCGGGTACATGATATGTTGCATTTAAACTTGAACATAAATATATTGTTGTGAAATACAACATCTATCTCACAAAAATAATAAAGAATTTATGACTATAAGATCCCGTAAATGGTACAGTTAGTTAGTTGCTCTGGTATTCTTTTTTTTCTTTATTTTGTGACCATTGTAAAGGATTTTAAAATCTTGATGGCTACCATCAATTACTACTGCTCTATAACAAATATTCTGGGAACACTCGTAATGATATTCCATCATGTAGAATCAGCATCACACAAACACCGGCCCGCGCTGAGATTTAACACAGAATCTTGCTCAACCTAGTAACCATGCCATCAAAGCATGCTACCAGCCCTTTACAGGAAATATCATTGCAAAGCTATTTCTTTGCCATCACATAAACTTACCACCCGCACATTAACTGTCACATCGCAGAAAAGTATTAATGTTGATAGCCATGACACTACTGCTTAACACTTATCAAAAATATGAACAGAAACTTACTTTTGAAGAAAAAAATTATCATTATCTGGTATTTAGTACGTATTCTGAAGCATTTAGTGTGGCCTCCAAGCGATTGCTGCGACTTCGGTGCTACCTCAAGTTGGCAAAGGGCTCTGCTGAGTACCACCAAAGAGTCTTGCTCACGAACGGAACAGATCCAGGTGCTTTTCAGACTCGCGAATGCCACTGGCAGCCATCTACGGCTCGGCTTCATACATTCTAATATGCAAACCGTTGTGGGAACGAATTTTATAGGAAATGACTTTATATGACCCTAAACTATGCCTGCTTGTCGTTTGGCTCTAGTCAGTCAGTCTATAAATGAACACATTGTTCTGTTCCTACTAAATGAAAGAAACAAAAGTTTATATGGCTGCAAGTGGAATTATTCATTAAAAAATATTGATAGGCCAAGAACTGCGGCTTTCATTGCTTTGTCTCAGGAGTTGAGAAATGACATAAGCTTTCTGATTACATTAAAACGTAGTAAAAGAAGTTCTGATGAACTCTTAAATTGAGTCCTCTACTGCTCAAGCAGAATAGCAAGCTGAGAGGGATCCATTCACCTCCTCGACTATCAAAGCTGAGATGGGTCAATTCACTTCCTCCACTATCCAAGAAAATAAAAGAACCCAAATCCCACAGAAATGCAACAGTGTAAGGTTGACTCGTTTGAAGATGTCAACAAATCGCTAGCTGGATACTATCCAGCACTGTGCTAGATTGGAAATGGAGCCATATACCCCTTTCAAGCTACCCTTTAAATACTACACAGCATCGTATCAAGCTGGAAGGGGCTCCATGCGCTTTAAGAGGTGGACACTATGGAGCTTCCTGTCGGGGCATCATGGTGATCACTGTGATCATATATACACATGGCATATTGCCGTGGTTGGAGAGGGTGAAACCGTGAGAGCATTTAAGCATCTATTGTTATTCAAAGTTACATTACTGCGACAGAAATGGCGGCTGGTGGACAGTCGATGCCTCTTAAAGAGACCTTGGATCGTCGTGCCGGGTGACAAAATTCAATTTAATTAAAACTTGTTATTTTCAAAGTGTTCCATCTTCTCCCATCCCCAAAGAAAGAGTTCTCTGGGGCTCAGGCTGGAACCCTGAATTATGTAGTAATAAGTTTTATTGGCAAAATCCTTCGCAAGTTATTTTACCAGAATCAGTTTTCCTAAATAACCTGATCGTCCGTACTGCTAGTCACGTCAACAATAATCAAACTAATACATTATATTGGAATGGACATATGGAATCTCATGACAAGTGCAATCGAGTTAGCTTGAGGTATACTGACGAGAGAGAGAGAGAGAGAGAGAGAGAGAGAGAGAGAGAGAGAGAGAGAGAGAGAGAGAGATTACATATTTATTTAATAAATTTATTACTGAGAGAGAGAGAGAGAGAGAGAGAGAATTATCAGAGATCAATTACTTTATGGTTTATTTTATCACAACAACTGCAACAGACAGTTTAGCATGGTGGCTACAAACTTGACTTTTTTTATTACTAAGCTCACAAGAGAGAGAGTAGAGAGAGAGAGAGAGAGAGAGAGAGAGAGAGAGAGAGAGAGAGAGAGAACAATCCCTTCGTTTTATTTGTCCGAGCTTCATAGTGGTTGCAAACTTAACTTTTATTTCTTATCAGCTTAATCTAGATAAATAAGTGGCAGAAGAGGAACGGCCTCTAGTACTGTACAAATACGAAGATTTGTCAAAAGTGACGAATACAAGGCGATAGAAGGGAATCTGAGTAAGAGGGGAAGGGTTAACATTAGAAACGGAAGACGATACACGGTGAGTAAATGATAAAAAACAGAAGTATAGATGCGCGGCTCAGAAACTACTGAAGTAAATGTAATAATGTCTATAATCCCTAGATAACTCCACCACTCTACACAAACATCACTAGCACTCATAATAATAATAATAATAATAATAATAATAATAATAATAATGTCCCAGTTAACATGAGCGATAAACTTGACCAAATAAATCCTGCAGAGACTGGGTCGATCTTCACCCAAAATATATATAGGATCAAATGTCTGACCGATAAAGGCAGGGATATTCCTCAATTTACATATTTTTTTCCTAAACCACATACAGTAGGCAGCATAAGAAGGCAGAGCAGAGGGAGAGGAGCATCAACCTATCAGGCCACGGGGCCAGGAAGATGAGAAGCAACATCATCATCATCATCCAGGTGCCATATCCCCAAGGACGTCGGCAATCATGGCTCGCCACTCCTCTCTATTTCCGGCTCTCTGCAGCAACTGAGCTGCAGACATTCTTCCTCCAGTCATTCTCACCAATCCATCCATATATTTTTGTCTAGGTCTTCCTCTTGGCCGACTTCCATTGATTTTACCAGTGAGAGAGAGATGTTCTAGTTCTTGTCTTCTCACTATGTGACCCACAAAACCGCATTTGTCTACCTCTCACTGAAGCCAAAAGTTCTCTCTCAATGCCTACTCTCTCTAATACCTGCTCATTAGTTTTCCTTTCTGTCCATGATATTTTCAGCATCCTTCTCCAAAACCACATTTCTGCAGCCTGTAACCTCTCCTCATCTGCCTTCCTCAAGGTCCAAGTTTCACAGCCATACAACAATACAGACCAAACAAAACATTTCACAAATCTTCTCCTAAGATTCATCGATATTTTTGAGTTGGTGACTAATTTCTTTATCTTACCAAATGCATCTTTTGCCATGGATATTCTCTTCCTGATCTCTTTTTCGCATTTTCCATCACTTGTGACAGTGCATCCTAAATAATTAAAACTATCGGTTTGTTTAACTGTTTCAGCATTAATTCTTATATCTGTTCTTGGGGGGATTTCATCTTTGGAGATAACCATAACTTCTGTTTTCTTAATATTTATTGACAGACCTCTTTCTCTGCTTGACTCGTGTAAAGTACTGACTAAAGCTTGAAGTTTATCATGAGAGTCTGCAACAATTGCTGCATCATCAGCATATCTGATATTATTAATATTGACTCCTCCAACCTTAATTCCTTCCATATCTCTGAGATCTCTCATTATCATTTCACTATATAAATTGAAGAGAAGTGATAACACACAACCCTGTCTTACACCTCTCTTGATGTGCCGAGTCTCTGATTCGTCATTTTCTACTTTCACTGATGCCTCTTGATTCCAATATAAATTCTTTATCAATCTTAGATCTTTCCCATCGACATTTATCTGTTCCAATATCCTTATAAGGTCTACCAGAAGGAAAAGATTGAGTAGGCTTATAGCCGGCCTTATGAATTATCTGCATAATCTATAGGCCTCTTGCATCTTCCAATACTTCATAAAAGTCTTCATCCTCTCATCAGATCACTCATTTCTTCACAGCGAGATGAAAAAGCACACTTGTGTCTCTACAAGTAGGCTAACACACGTGGCCAGACGCCATCATGCACAACCAAAACATTGTTTACACAAAATCGTTCCTATTCAGTCTAAAGTTTCTACAAAGACATAATGCAAAAACAGAAAAAAAAAAAACACAATACCATACAGGAGAAAATCAGCCAGAAATAAGTAAATTTATCACCGTTTACTCACACCGTGCCAATGCAACACGACATAAAGAATTCTGACAAGAACGTAAACATTCCAATGCCACCAAATGTGAAACAGATGATTACAGACAATTATGGCCAAACTTTTTTTTCTTTGAATGCCGATCACACCTAACGGCGCGAAGATACAAGCTAACTTTAACAGGAAAATTCAATCTATATATATATCTCTATATCTCTCTCTCTCTCTCTCTCTCTCTATATATATATATATATATATATATATATATATATATATATATATATATATATATATATATATATATATATATATATATATATATATATATATATATATATATATATATATATATATATATATATATACATATACTGTATATATATATTACTAGCTGAACAACACAGCACTGCACAGAAAAACTCTGAAGGACTCACAAAAATTTTCCTGCAACTCCTTTGAATTGTTTTGTCTTGTAAAGTATGTATACTATCACTGAAAATGCCTTTCTTTCCTGTGATTAATAATTCTTTCTTGAATTCATTGCTTTAAACAAACATATATGTATATGTATATATATATATATATATATATATATATATATATATATATATATATATATATATATATATATATGTAGAATCTACTGGTCGCTTTCTGCCAGATACATATGTAATTGTAATAGCCACAATGCCTTCTTAACTTCTCGAATTCTTCACGCTTTTTTGGATACGCTTGTCACTACAAAGCCTTAAGATCCAAGTGCAAGAAATATGAAGAAATTATGATGTCCAATAGCAGGAAACAAACCTGTATTTCCATAATCACAACAAGGTCACATTGCCAACTTGACCATGAGAAGTTAAGAGGGCATGGTGGCTATTACAATTACACACACACACACATATATGTATGTATGTATGCATATCTGGGCATTTATTAAAATAGTGAAAGAGAGAGAGAATGATTGACTTGCATTGGCAAATATTTTGGGGTCTTTTTCTAGTATGACTTGATGTTTAACTCCATTCATAATGGGAATTTATAAATGAGAGAAAGAGATTGCAAGCATGAATTTGCTCACAATAGTTAAAAACCTCATAGACAGATTTCACTCCAAATTGAGTGATGCCGAGAGAGAGAGAGAGAGAGAGAGAGAGAGAGAGAGAGAGAGAGAGAGAGAGAGAGAGAGTTTGGTGGAGGTGGTTGTGCAAACTTGAAAGTGCAGGTGTGTGTGTGGTTGGTGGTGTTGAAGTTGATGGCAGTGGTGGAAGTGTTGTTGCCAAAATGCCCAATAATTAATTCCAGAACTCATTTAAACTGACTTTATAATGAAATGCGTTACTGTAACATCAGAAAGCAGTCGCTCTAGTGAATTCCAAGAGTAAAAACAAAGAAGAAACAAACAAATTAATGAGGAAATTCATATCTGAATGAATAAAAAAGGAAACGCTGTTTATCTTGCACGTTGGAGTTACCTAGCAACTACTACGCATGCACGGATGGGGAAGTTGCCCTCGGCTCCGGTTACTACTGAAAGTGGATCTCTGCTTTCAGAAATTATCGACAAAGGTTTTCAATTTTTTGAGGTAATTAATAATTATATTAAAAGTTATCATAAATTATGATAAAAATTCATGTAAATTATAAAAAATTGATGTTATAGGAGATTTATTGTTGCAGGTTAATCATACGTCTGGCAACACCTACAAGAAAACCTGGAGTGCTGAGGCGAAAAATTACCATTACTGTAACCCTCACAATCTGGCCTAAAATATGCTAATTTTACCAAGTTATAAATGTTTTTTCTAGTATTTTTTTATTTTATTTTGTAAAATTATAATTACAGCTCACACAATTTCATAATAGATAAGAACTAAAATCAGCAATAAATTCTGAGTATATTTATTGTAAAATCAGGCCTGTACCGAGGTGGGGGCCAAACGACAACCCCGCCCCAAATTTCTGGAAGTCCATATTTTCTGTGAATATCCTTTTCACTGAACTGTACTTATAAAGTAATAAATAACAATCTTTATTTTTGGCAAGTCTTCTTTTATAAATTTTGTTACTAAACATTAACACTATTCTTTATTAGCAGGAAATACAAGAGTGATAATAGGAATATGATATAGGCCACCATATTTGTAGATTTTAGTATAGAAACGATAATTTTCAAGCTGTGGTACGATAATCTGGTAAGAGAAATTTGATGACACTGCACCAAGACTGCTGAAACGTGGAATTTACGTCATCGAGACGGCCAATCTGCTCCACATCTGAATCAAGTGTGGAATGTGGAATCCGAGTGTTAACAAATTCCACACTTTGTAAAGAGATGTTGTATGTCGATTAAAATATAAGAAAAGTAATAAATAATTAATATGAGTGTTTTATTATAAAATAACATTTTCAAGTATTTCATCTTGTATATACCTATAGTGTATATGCAATGACATATATAGAAGAAAAGGTCCAGTTTTGAGAAAAACGACACCCCCCATGAAAAACTCTGGGTACAGGCCTGAAAATAAATCTACAAGACACCCTTGGATAGGAATGGTGGACAACATTGTTTCAGCATCTCAAGGCAAACTGATATCTCTCCTGCACCAACTTGCTATTATAGTGGCCGTAAGAGTTGCCATGAGTCATTTATGGCCCATGGAAGTAATCTGAACACTTTTCCCTGCAAAATTTGTTCAGACTGCATGACACGAAATGTTGATCGTCAGAGGATGGTACCCAGAATTTACCCTAAAACTATAAATAATCGTCATTTGACAACGCTCGCTCACAAAGGGTTAACCCATACAGCATCCTAAGGAAAACCTGACGGGACTGGTGAAAACAAAAATTTAATTCAACTTGTCTGTGTTTAATGTCTGTCACGGGGGTAGGGGTTTGCTTTTCTGTAGTGCACAAACATACAAACACTCACTTTTATATATATGCAGCATATATATTTTCTTTTTTTCTGATGCACATTGGACATGGACCCTGGTCTCCCAAGTGACATGCCAAGGCGATCCTGATTGACCTACAAAGGTCATAAAAGTAGTTGGAGCCTATGTACCCGGTACCTGAGGTTTTTCCTGGACAGACTTCCGTTTAATATACTAGCAAATTTTACCCAGCCTCCCAACCCAACAGTGAGTTAATTGGCAATACTTTCATCATATTCATAGTGAAGTGGTAATTCGAATGAAATAATGCCAATTGACTCGCTGTGGGTCGGGAAGTTGGATAAAATTTTCTGGTATGTTAGGTGGAGGCCTGCCTGGGAAAAACTTCAGGTACTGAAGTTCTTAGGTTCCAACTTGTTGTATGACCTTTGTAGGTCAATTGGCATCACCCTATCCTGTCAATCTGGAGACCAGGGTTTGTTCCCGATGTGAGTCAGAAATTTATTTCTATGAAATGTGCTCATGTTTATTATTTCCACACACACACACACACACACACATATATATATATATATATATATATATATATATATATATATATATATATATATATATATATATATATATATATATATATATATATACACATACATATATATTATGTAATATACACACACATATATATATATATATATATATATATTATATATATATTATATTATTGCATATTTTCATTCATCCCTTTAGCCTGTTAGGTAAGGAATTAAAATTAACAAAAATTTTCTCTCAGTCATCAGCTCTAAGTAGGATTAGCAACGGGGAATAGACGCCATGTCACATTTGAACAAGGGATAGATCTAAAAACCTCCAAGGTCACCAGATTGGGGGTAGAACAATACCAATCTTCAAGACCCCTGATCAGATTTTTTTGGGGGTTAGGTAGCCATTAGGCCCAAAAGGGTGACTTAGGGATGTAAGTGGGCTGCTCTCCTTACCTTTAAGAGTCTTAGCCATAAGATCCACCATTTCCTTTCGACCTCTGTACTGGTGGAAATTGCATTTCAGGTTGACCTGTCCTTGTGCTGACGCTGAAAACAACTTCGAAGGAGACGCTTCATGCCCACACCTCGCACTCCGCTATACTCCACCAAAGGGGCTGGACACACATTCGGGCAGTCCCCAATTCCTTTGTATGCTGGCATTGTGAACTTCTGTGGCCGATGGGCATTCTCCACAAGCGAGTCCAGTCAAAGATGCAAACAAGTACATTTCTGAAGTGCAACACCGCCAGTATCTGCTTTTCCTTCTCGCGAATTTCTCTCCATATTTTCCGAATTTCCATCTTTTCATTCTCTTGAACAAAGGCCCCTCTTTCAAAGCAAAACCTACCAACAAAGCAGCCCATGATTTGCCCCCATGGCTTGTCCTAAACTCAAATTAAGTCAATTTAGTGATCAGAATTAGATTATTCCCACCATAGTGTTAACCAAGGGCTAATTAAATTAATTGATCAATTCTTCCATGGTGCATACATAAGTGTCGTACGAGAGAAACTCCTTGATTTGGAATGCTAACTTGGATTTCTCTTCCAGGAATCCTGTTACTCTGCTCCAATGCTGTCGAACCCAGCCTCGTGAATCAATTATACCTAGAAGTACAGCCATTTCTGATAAGCCAGAGAATCTGATACGCAGTCCCGGGGGTACTAACCCATTCCCTTCCCATTGTGCACAAACGCCGGATCCTTGCAACTCATTCAATCAGCATTAACTGCTTTCTGTTCCAAAGACTTGCCATTCACGGTCTAATAGTGTGTCACATTTTATTGATTTGCCTGCTGGATGTTCAGTTTTCAGATTAATTTCATGACTGCTTCATTTGTAAATAAATTCATCGTAACGTAACTAGTGACTCATTTCCCATGGCAACCTTCCAATCCCTAAATTAATTGTTGATATATATATATATATATATATATATATATATATATATATATATATATATATATATATATATATATATATATATATATATATATATATATATATATATATCTGCAATGTCTATCCCATTTCCATGAAAAGAGCAAGGTTATTTCCAATGGTAAGCTGACCTTCAAAACCAAGAGACCCAAAAATTGTTCAATACTTGTCAGTTATGGAAATGCATTGGATTATGACAGTTCCAGTCCAAAACCTCTGACCTATAAGATAATTTCTACGGTAATTAGCTTCCAGTTACTTTGTACGATCAGGATCTGAATGCTTTCCTCAGATGATTTACTAGAGGGAATTTTTCGCTCTCTTTTCATGTACCAGCATTAAGAGGATATTTGACAACATAGGTGAAAAATTATACTTTATTCATTTACTGTACTGTATGTACATAGAGAATCATAGTAAGATGCCAGATCATTTTCACCTACATGGTAAATCTAGGACACCTTCACATAACAAAGCTGACAAATTTTCTTTACCATAAACTAACTACATATGTGTCTAGTAATGCTCTTGAGATTTAATCACACATAGTACTATTACTGTAATATTCCTGATTTGAATAAAGGTCAAATTTTTGGCTGTCTATATAGATGTCAATAGTATTTAATAACTATCTTGACAAAGCCTATTTTTCTTGTTTTTAAAGTTTTCGGTCATATTACTAGCATGCTGTATTTTGCATTGCATATAAAATGAGCATGAAGTCTTTCCTTGTAAAGTCTGATGAAAATACCTATGTTTAATTTAGGCAATTAGAAAAATAGTCAATATGAAAACTAGAATAATAAACATTAGAGAAATCTTAGCAATTCTCAAGTGGAAAACCATACTTTTTGATCAAAACACATACCATACCATATAAATCTATAAATTTTAAAAAAGGGCACTTTCATTAGGTTGCTATTTCTGATTACATATCTATAGTAAGAAGAACACATGTACCAAATACTGTTAATAGACAGAGAGCTGTACAAGACAGAGGAGTGAACTCGTTACACAACTAACTCCATAATGGGAAAAGCTAATATAGAACTGTCAATTATTATGAGACAGAGCATTGTAGAGAATAGTATACATGTCTTATTATTTTCATAAGAAATATATATCCATGAAAAAAAAAAAAAAATGAAATTATACAAAAAAAAAACTCCCATGACAGAAAATAAAATAAAGCAAATAAGAACATCAAAACTTTCAGATTGCCAATGATTATGTAGTGAATTTTACACTATGCTCTTTTTATGTCCATAAAAATTATAATTTAGCTTAAAATTAATGAAATATTCTAAAGTGATGGGTGACTAACCTTTTACCTTGACAAATGGATGGCTTGACAATTAGTACCTATATTATATGCGCCAAAATATGATAAAACTTGAAGGTATACTTTTTGCTCTATTAAAATTGAAATAGCTGAGATTAAAGACATGAAAGAAATCATACATTTCATACAAACTTAACAGTGTTAATGGCATTTTCTCTAACTCTATTTCTATGAATATGGAGCAAAATTTGTCTTCAAATGATGAATCCACAAGTCATGTATTCAAATTGTATACAGTCACTGGCACTCAACCTAACAGACTTCAAACTCATCAGATTAGTCCAATTCTGGAAAAATATATACACTATATTTTATACTAACGGAATAATCTAGTAGGAGCTCTAAGACATAGCTATACAGTAATACATATACTGTAGGTACTTTGTTACTTAGTAGATTTTGTTACTCATCAGCCAGACTTCTACAGTGTCATAAGTTAGGGTGCTATGCACTGAGTTTAGGAAGATTCACCACCAACAATTCATTATCAACAATTCTCAATCACACAAAAGAAACAGAACTGTGTGTTTGTGTATGTGTGCACACACATTTTCCACTTGGTTAAAGATACAAGTATACTGAAGCAAAACAGTAAAATCAAGATGCTTATATTTCATTCATTTTATGAAAGCTATATATATTGTGGATAAAAGCAGAAAAATTGAATATATCAGAAAGATACAAATTTACTAAAATTTAAAATAATTAAAAAAAATTTATTTGCACATAAAATAATAAGTACAATGTTGAACCACTCTAGGAAAATAGTCACTAACACTATCTTTGGATCATACTTTTGAACAAGTCTCTGAATCTGTTGGGCATAATGACGATATTTTTTCTTTGCAGCAGGTTTTTGACCAGCTATATATTGATAAACTCAACTTTATTTAATATTTGTTATTTTTTAAAGCAATTAACAAATTTCCAAATGTTGGGATGGAATACTGTACAGTTATCTGTTCTTCAAATACTTGATGCCACCTTTCCACATAACTGTTTGCTTTAGGTAAGTTGTGTACCACTAAGTCATAAATGTTCCAGAGTTTTTGCTACTTCGACACTGGTGGCATCCACAACACAATTATGATTATTGTCTTAAAGATTTTTTCACCAACTGTGGTCACTTATGCTCGACCATACTTCACTTTATATTTCTTAATTTTGGTTGTCTTTGTAATACATATATAATAATTTTTTCTTTCCTTTCTCTGTCTTGATAAACTGAAGATCCTTTCCAAGGAATCGTTTACATAAAAATAATTTTACTAATGTACCAAAGTGAAAGACTATACACTTCCTTTGTATGGGTAAACTGATTGGCTACTTCCAGGGAATCTCCAATGCTAATACTACTACGCCAAAGTGTTAACTGTTTGGGGTGAGTTATTTGACACTAAAACCAGTTTAAAAGACAGTTAAACTATGTGTAAATAAATCTAAAAAATGTTAGCCATGAAAAGCTTAACGGTGATTCGTTTGACAGTGAATATGTTTGGCAGTAAATTGTTGACTGAATTGTTGGTGGTGAGTTTTACAGTTTTTATGTACTGTACTGATTCTTGGGGTGACTTAGCAGTGAATTTTCTGGATACATACTGTACTGATATAATATAATATCTCTAAACCACATTGTAGCTGAGACACAGCAGTATACTATACAAGGAATAGTGAGCAAGACAATAACAAATTAAAACAGATCAAGTTCAGTGCTGGAATAAGGAAATCATCATACCAAAAGGAACAACACATAAGTAATTTTAACTCATCTTACAATTGGCCACTCTTGTTTGACCCCTGGATATTTGATGAATAATGCATATGATCTACTCCCTATATATGTACAGTATATATGTTCTGACCATAAAGTAACACCAACAGTGAAACATTTTTTGTGTGAATGTCCAAAATATAATCAACGACAAATAAGTTTTGGAAAAAAAAATTTTCAGAATCCCAATCATATTCAATTACAGTAGTATAAAAAATTTGGAAAGTTGTAATTTAATAAATAAAATCTAAACTTTAACACTAATAGACAAATCCTTCAGGCCAGCCTTGTGAGAGCTAAAATAAGCTCAGTGGTCTGGTTAAACAGTAGGTAGTTATTAATAATCTGCTGAACTATAGCCAAGTTTTTGTTTAATAGGAATATCATGCTCATTTCCAGAAGATTCATTCCTATATTCATAGGCCAAATAGATAGAGTTAATTTTCAGATGTGTGTCAAGGCAAATCTGTTGACTACAAGTCCATACAAACATTTGGAATTTTCAACTTACAGTACTGCGTTCTAGTTAACAATCAATAACACGTACATACAGATGCTGTAAAGTATAATTCTTAACATAAATGGTACATACTGTATAGACAAAAAACTGAATGCATTCATAAACACAACCAGTCAGTGCAGTTATAAAACACATGTTAGTGACAATGTAACCCCACAATTCTTGACCGACTCTAACTTAGGCTTAATACTGTCCATTTCACTGTCAAGTGGAAAGTTCATGTATTAAATTGTTGGTTTATTCTTTACAAAAATATATACTGTACAGGTAATAATTATTAGAATATAAAGTATTATAATAATACAATACATAAAATCATATATAAAACTGTTAACTATTGTACAAACTTTTTAGATAGTATTACTCAGTCTATCACCCTTGTGTTTACTACTCCCAGACCTACTTTTGTAAATGAATTATGTTTATCGTAGATTTCTATGGCTTTCTGAGATAAGAAAGGCTGTGAAACAATATATGGACCATACCTTTAGAGGGTTACAATTGTAAAAAGGTAAGCTGAAATGTTTTTAGCTTCCATGATATAGCCATTTTTTTTATAATATTAACTTTTATGATAATTCCTCTTCCATTTAGGTATGTACTGTACATATAAATAATGAAAATTTTTGAGGAAGGTGTAAGTAGTAATTATGTATAAAAATTACTATACATACACTGCATCTGAGCATATATATGCACTTATTTGCTGATTTTATACTGAGTTAGTAGCTATTGTTTTGTACTTGCATTTTGGTATTTCCACATTGAAACATCTAATAAACATTAATTTTCATTAAAATCTGAGTGTGTGTGTGTGTGTGTGTGTTTTGCTGTGCATGGTTGTTTAAAGATATACAGTATTACAGCAATATTATTTATTGTTATGAAATACAAACATTAAAAATATCTTTAAACAGCTTGAAACATGTTGTAAGCTACTTGAGCTTAGTCTATCTTATACTGTATCTGTGATTGAAAAATTTGGTAAGCAGGCAATGCTTTATATATTTATTTATCTGATATGTACAATTACATTCATCCCATTTTATTTAGGGAATATTAACATTATCAAAACTTGGAATAAATTAATAAAATAATCGTACATAACATAAGTGAGAAAAAGGGAGTTAACATACAGTCAGATATCAATGTGACTGCTGATGAAAGTGCAATTTACATCAATCGACAAATGAACTGAAAACATTTGCATGTAAATTTAATTATTTTTCTCTATACTATTGATGACCGCATATACTACATGCCATCGTTAATACTGTAGTGAAAATCACTGAATTTATAAGTAAATGTTTCTAGTTCAACTGTCAATCATATGTATACTGAAACTCCTGTAAGCAACATTATGATTTTCAGTCTGTCTATTTACTCCTCTCTCTTGTATTTTGTATGATTATTTCACTTCATGATTTGATACAGTTAATACACCTTAACCAAATTTGATAAATACCAGTATTTACTGTATGGTGCATTTCATTTTTACACAATGTTACACCCACTGATGCATGATGGCCTAAGCTCAAGTACCTTATGATGTGTTCCTGACAGTGTAAGATTTTCTAAATTTTTGTAAGTCACACTGAATATGATATAGCTGTAATATATCTTTAATAAGTTCTGCACACACACACACAGACATACATATGAAGATTTGAGTGAAATTCTTATTAGATTTTTAATGTAGATATGCCAAAACACAATATAAATAAAAGGACTACTGTTCTTGCACAGATAACATCAGCAGACAAGCGCACAAACAAATACATAAAGTGCATCTGGTATTTTTTTAATATTTCATCATTCTCTCCTGTACTGTTGTTCATTATTGAATTTATCAGCTTACAAGACCCTCCTCAAAACTTACAATGAAACCTTACAAAGAAATATTGCTTCACAACAAGAGAGGCAGGAAGAATGAGATAAATTTCTATGATATACTACCGGGTCTTAGGTCTTTGTTACTCAACAGACATTGTTACTTACCAGGAAGTAGGACTCAAATTGTCTGTTATGTTGAAGTGCCACTGTACATTCACTGTTTTCAAATACAGAACAAAAAGTAATTTTGTATGTGAACTTTTTTAATTTAGTACAAAAAAATGTGCCATGCATATGCAAACATTTCAGCTACATAAATATCTCCTTAATATACTGTACAACTATGATAAAAAATTTGATTGGAACCACATGAAAACTGCAAATACAAAATACTACTGATTGCTAGTGTAAAGAAATCATTTTCTCTGACATATAAAAATACACAAAAAACATTAAAATAACATTCCACTTTAAAGTCAGTGTGGCCATGGACCATACTTTTACAAAAGATAGTTTTCCTTTAAATACAAATTCCCATCAAACTTTCAATAATACCCATCACTCTTGACTATCACATTATTTTACTTGTCTCATAACCAGAGCACTCTGAAACAATATACACAGTACCTATAAGTATGCATATATACAAACATATAAAATTTGTTATATAATTACTAATCTTTATACATCACTGTATTATTCAATTAAGCTGATTTAATTTTTTAAACTTCTAGAATGTTTTCACATTGTATTTTAACATTCAACTTCAAAGCAATAAATGCACCATTTCCTAAACAGTCTTTAACTAATAATCTTCTTATAAAATTTTCTTAAAAAAAGCAATGAAAAACTCCTAAATGCAGACACGGATGTTAGATATAATTTATATGAATAAAATTCAATTTCATATAACCTTAATATGAAGCTCAAGAATGAGAAATTTTCTTTCTTTACCAATTGTGTACAAATGTTAGAACTTTTAAACAATTTTTTCTATAGTTACAGGCAATTTAACTTTCAACTGCCAAGCCAAAATCCATTTATGATTATTTTGTTGGCTGCTGAAACATGAATGAGCTTCCCTTTTCTGGAGGGAGAGTTTCTCTTCTTATCTGCTTGTGTTTTCCCTCTTTCACTACTTGGTATGAGATGCCAGTCAAATCTAAGGAAGGGGGAGATGGGCAACTTAGATACTCCTAAGCAATAGATGAGATTGCCATAAACTTTGATAACAGACATCCATTTAGAGTGATGTAAGTTCTATATCAACAGTATAAATGTCAAGTAGAAAGCTTATGAATCTGTAAGTTTACAACTATTTACCTCAGCATTTACGTCATGATTCGAGATTACTTATGAATGTAGATTTAGCAGTATAACCAATGGTGCTCCGGTACAGAAAAAAGGCTTAAAAAAAGGCTTAAAAAATTCAAGTGGACAACTGAGGAGACTAGAACACTTTCTTGGTGTCTTACTGGAGCTCTCAATATGTGAACATTTTCCCTTCTGCCAGCTGTCTTCTCGGCTTGCTTAAACTCCATCTTTGGGCCTAATTTGTCAACACTTGACAGAAATCACTACAGCGATTCCAGTCACTGCTGTCTTTCTACAGGTTGCCAAATTCCAATTTGCCCAAGTGTGTACTTGTATGACACAGCGTTGTTTCCTTTCTTGATCAAAGAAGCCCTGAGGAGAGATCAGCGTTTGGTAGATGGCCTAGAGAAAAAGGAAAACCAGTGCCTAGAAGAGTGGTTTTGAGAACAATGTTGATGAAAACTCTGAGAAATTGTAGAGAGACTGGGGAACGATCTTGCAGCACTGCAATCCCAAGAAGATCTGCCTCTTCACTCATGCCAAATGACCTGGCAAAAGTATCACATGCAATAAGTCTCTAAGCAACATCTGTGATATTCCTTATTTTCTTCTTGCATTCATGAGGTGACTTACCCTCTGGTTTCCTGGTTGCTTCATCTTTGTAGGTAGTTGGAGATTTAGGCATGATACAGTACCATAGTAAAGTCCTACTGAAGCCACTTAAATCATGGACAATTATGTAGCCAGCTGCACAACAAGCTGTAAGCTGAATTGGGTGCAAGAGAAGTGTCTTCCATTTAAGTACCAAAGGCCTTGGAAACGTGAACATGCAAGAAGATGGTAGCCACACTGGAATTGAACATAACATTCCATGGATATGAAGAAAGTGCCTTTGGGTGATTAGCATAAAAATAACTGTTCTTAAGAGAAGTACATAGAAATTATAGCCCAAAAAGAATAGCCAGAGAAAGTTCATCTACAAAAGTTAACAGATGCTTTCTCTGACTCAGAAATCAACCCAATCTCATGTTGACTTCAACGCATCCTTGTCTCACCTATGCTTCTACTGCTGATGTGTCTACTCAAAAGAATCCATTGCTATTGTATCCATGATTTACAACTGCACATAACAATATTATGGGGACATGGCAACAAGTATGATGATTACGAGTGGGGGACAATTTTATGGTACTCCTACCCTCTGTATAGGGTTATATGCACAACAGATGATTAAAGGATGACACACCATAGTAAAGAATTAAAGCACAGGTGAGGCGCACATTCTAAAAATTGTCGTGTATTATCTGTGGGTCTTACAGCTGACTGGATCACAGCTAGACAAAAAAGAATTCCTTGAAGACATCTAATCATGAACACTTAAAAGACCATGGCAGTACTTCTTAGTCATGCAAGGGAAAAGAAAACACACCACATCTACAAACACAGAAACATTAACTAGTGAGCAATTTAGCGTCCAATGTGAAACAAAATGAGAGCAATTTAGCCTGCAATGTAAAACAAAATGAGAGCAATTTAGCCTGCAATGTAAAACAAAATGAGAGCAACATAACCTGCAATAAAACAAAAGGGAACGTCAAAACAGCAGCAGCACTGACAAAATCTGTTAACAACTCAGGACGATATTAATTGCACAAATGGCTCATCACGTCAACAGCAACTGGTTAGCTAAGCTTCTTTAACTGACCAACAAAGGAGTGAATGTATTAATAACAAGATGGCTGGGGTCTACCCATATATTAAGCCTGCATGCTTGCTTTAGCAACTGAATATTTTTTGTATTAATATTGCTAAGAACTAAACCAGTGTACATAAAAAACAGTATTTACAAGTGAAATTAGTAAGCATTACGAATTCACAAGACTGTTTTTGGGAGGATTAGTATTTTGATTCCTTGATATCAAGGTACCATTGTCTTGATATGTATACAGAGCACACCTTTCCTATGAATGTTCCATTGCACCACTGAAGAAGAAACCTGCACCAAAAGAGGTAACTTAAAAATTCAGTTATTTCCAATATTCACTGTTCCCTGTTCTTTATCAGGGTATGACTTATCAATGGTGGTACAGCTGCTGCCATAAAGCTTTTTTAATTCATGCTATAACTTATCAATGACTTAATTGGTGTGTCTTTAAGAGTTACGAGAAGTTGGTGAAATAACATTATTCTTAAAATCAATTTCTACTGATAGTAAAAAAGTTGACATACAAGATTGTATTTCAAGCACTTTACATTTTCTGCTTGACTGATGTATGAATTGCCAAACTAACTGGATTATTATTACAGCATTATTAAGTTATTTAATTAGCCAACTAATTCATTTAGCTCTAAGAGCACTGGTCAGAAGGATTTCCCTTTAATTAAAAAAATTTTATTTTATTCGTTAAATTATGAAAATGCTTCTACCCGAGGCTACAAGGTCATTTTAGGTGTCACATTTATTTGCCACGTGCCAGATGGTAATAAGCTTAGTCATGTTTTCAACTCTTGGGCTGTGGCACAGCCTCTGTACAATGGCCACCCAAAGTTATAACTTAGTTCCCTTGTTCAAGGGTACTCTCAAGGCATTCTTTCCTTTGCTTATCTATTTTATTTAGTTCTTATTTATTTATCATTATCAGTGCTGTTACTAGGTAGTTTCACCAGTCAACTTAGCTGAAACAAACAACCTACAGGGTTTGCTATACAAAATAATTTTATTTCATTGCAGTTCTTCAAAAATCTTTATTTGGAAAACTTGAAAATGTGAGGATTAACCAAATTTTCTTAATTATTACATTTTTTGCTGTTGGTATATACTGTAATACAGTCACAAGAATGTTAGCTAACACTGACTTGCACTCTGCATACAAGGACTGGTTCATGTAGGGAAAATTATATCGTGAATATAATTCAGCTGCTGGTATTGGAAAAGGCAGTGTTGGTTACAGTGATTTTATCGTATCTTACTGTCTTAGATAAGAATGTATATTACACTTCTTTAACTGCCAACTTCACACTCTGATGATGTCACTAGCAAATATTAGCTAAGGGAATAGCATGGTTTACATGCTGTAAACATTTCCCAGTGGACTCACATTTTACAACTGAATTTCTCCACAATGCAATCTAGTAGAGTTTGTTCACATTCCTCCAAACTATATGTTGTTGAATATATGTTGTAATGGCAGTCAGATTATTGCAATTGATTAAAGTTGATGTTTTAATTTCTAACTATAACTGACTTTGTATTTTAATTCTGCAGGTACTTAACATTTTGCATTTGGACTGGAATTATTTAGTTTTATTATTATTGTTGTATTAATCTAAATAATTATATCTATTATTCACATTTATTTTCAATAAACATTTATTACTCATAATAAAACATCTGTCCACTTTTTACACTATATGCATTTTGAATTTTTGTTACCTAATAATTATACATATTAAGAACGTCTTGAATCTAATTTTCTTGTTCTTTAGTTAATCTCTCTTTTCTTATTACAGATATCAGCATTCAATTTTGTGTCAGCCTGCTATGCAATTTCAATGGCCTTTGGATTGATTCCACAAGATATACAAACTGAGATTAACTCCTTTGACTCTTTGGGCAAGTGGGCTGGTTTAACTGTCAGTCCCAAACACACATTTCTAGGAGACTGCAACAGTGGCATGACATTTTCTTTAACTGTTTACCATGAAGTTACTATTTACATTATGACACTTATTCTGGTGTAATTTTTGAAGATCAATCCTTGTGTTTCATTACGGTACTCTAAAAATTTAATGTAAAAATAGAAACAAGTTAGTTGTAATAAAAAAATCTAAAATTCTCTGTAAAGAAAATTAAATATAGTTAATCTGTTTGTGCATAAGAACCTACGATAAAAGTGATCAGCAATAATTTTCTTTATATGCTCTACTCACTGCTTACTGTGCAAAGCTAGAGGATCTTGCACGCATTCCAGAAGTTTTCATGGTTCAAGGTGTTCCATGAATTTATTATGTGTGTTTTCCTACAAGGATACAATCATCTTTTACATGGATATCCTTTGGTGATGCTGGGTTTGTCAAAGTTTGGTGACAATGCAATTATTGGTGAGAGGTGAGTGTCAAGGTACCACCCACTCATCACTTGGTAATGTAACTACTTTGTCTTCATCCCCAGTGGTGTCTACACATCTCTTATACTACTCTACATGGTACCCAACTTTGTTTTGAAGCTTTAAATTAATTAATATTTTTTGTACTGGTGACTATTCAATACGTAGGCATTACTAGTATAATGACTACTTATAGTACACTTCATTACATGAACAACAAATGAATTTTGTTTCTCTTGTTTTAGTAAATTTTTATTTAAAAAACTATTCTAAGCCTATAGGTGAGCTGCTTCCTAACCATTATTTTATGGTTCATACAGAATACTAACTCATCTTCACAGCGAGACTTGGGTTTATATAAGATAGGCATTAGCAACCGAGTCATACTTTCTTCTGCAGGTGTGGATTGCTTGCTACTCCCTAGATGAGCACTTGGGTTCAGTTCTGTCCTCTTCTTTTGTTTTTTCTTGGTCTTTGGACTGTTGAAAGTGGTGATACCCAGAGTCTTCCCCTTAGTGCTATCTTCCAGTGGTTTCTTGTTCTTGTTTTTTGGGTGGTTTCTTGTTTTGTACAAAAGACACTGGTCTCTGACTCCTTTTTTAGACCTGAAGCTTTAGAAGCTGTTGGTGAGTTGGAAGAGTTCAGCATAACTTCCACAAGTGATTCAGTTTGGTACCCTCACTCACAGTTCTCTGATACTGTCCAGAACTGTGACGTGGCCTGAGACCATCCATCATGGGCTGATGTTCCCATTTAATCTTGGAGATGAAGGGAAACTGATAGAGGATGTTGGTGGAGAACTGGGAGCTGTTTGGCATTTTATCACATGCTCTAGTCCTCCTCTGGGTAAGAATTCATGCCTGGTCATCCTCTCCTGTCCAAACCCCCCATGGTTCCAAATGCTGGTTATGAGGTATTCAGATAGTACGGGAGAGACTGCAGTCCTTGTCAGACTTTTGGGACAATAATTGTGGGGCAAGTACACCATCCTTTTTGGTCTGGTTTTTGGACTCTTGAATCAACTAATGATTTTGTCCTGCAGTTTCTGGGTTGTTGCTGGAGGTTCTCCAGTCAAACTTGGATCAAACTGGAGAATCTCCCTTGTGAACTCTAAACTCAGTCAAGATCTCCACCAACCCCCGTGGGCCTGGCTTTGGCTGAGACCCTTGGCTGTTGTCCTTTGGGCCTTCACCTTTGCAGGTGGGGATTCTTTCCTTGGTCCTTTTAATCCCCTCCATCTGAGAGACTCCTCCACAAGTACTCTTTCAATGGCCAAGGGCCCCTTTTGTCAAGTTTTCCATCCCCCCTCCTTGGGAGAAATCTTAACCTATGAAGTCTTCTTACCATCTTTCTCCCAAACAGATACATAATTGGTCTGGGACAGGTCAACATAACCCACAGGTTGATCATGGAACAGAGCCCTGAAACGTGTAAACCCACTCTCCTTAAGAGATTTCCATTCCAGGAATCCAGCCTTCACTCCCATGTTATCTCTTTAAATATCTGAAAAGTGAACATAGAAGTGTATCTCTTGTCTTCACTACCAGCTTTGCCCATTCAAGTGATACTTGTTCCCTGTGGCCCATCACAAGAAGACTTAGGCGCTTACTGTTTTCTTCACTGATAGCCTCACTCTCCTCTCCGAAGATAGCCTCACTCTCCTCTCCAGCTGTAGGGCTCGGGAAGTACAGAATGAATCAGTTTTCTACCAGGTCTCTTCATGGAAAGGGAAGCTCCAATTTTCCCCCCTTCTGAACAGGTTGAGAAGACAATGAATGACCTCTGTTGCCCTGTGTGACAAAGATCCTTGAGCAGCTCTGTCTTTCTAGTTGAGCATTTTTACAGAGGAACTGATGTTAGTTTACATGTCTTCACCAGAGCCTTTGGATTAATTATCTTCCTGACGCCCTCTGGAAGAAGACGAGAACTCATCTTAGTAACAACTGAATTCCACATGAGGTACTCCCTGGTATTACCCACTCCTCTATTTTGGCTCCACTTTGGTCAGACAATTTGTCACAGTTCCTCAAATTCTACCTTCCCCTGGTGACAGCTACTCCCACCTCAGTTCCTCCTCAAGCAGTATGGACAGGATTTGGTCATCTCCTATATCCTGTTCCTATACTGAAAAATGCATAAAAACAATTTGAACTTTACTTGCTACTTACCCAGCATTGCTGGCACGTCGTGGTGCTTACTGCTTCCTGGCAATGACAATACCTGGTAGGTAAACTTGGGTCCTCCCCTTCTGACCCTGTGTCCTTGACCAATCTCTCAGATTTCTTCAGTGAGGAAGGACCTGGTTTCTGCTTATTTTCTAGTTAAGAGAATTTGGAGTTGCAATTACCCATTCAAGTTGAACTTCAGTTAGGTTCCTTCCTTACTTCTACACAAGGACATCTATAGGCCCCTACCTCTTGTTCTATGGTCCCATGGTGGTGTTTAAGCTGCTGCTGTAGCTTTCCCAGGGCCAACAGGGCAAGTTTGTACCTTACTAAATTCATAGCCTGAATTGGATGCCAGCTCTCTTCTCACGCCCTTTCGTCCTTCCTGTGTTCAATATCAGCCAGGTGGGTCAAGCTACACAACCACGCACCTATCTGAATACTTGGGTCTGACAATATATAGTCTTTTTAACAAGGATGAGGGTGCATGAGGATTGGTGTAATGCTTCATCACACAACCCTGGATGACAATATACTGTTACCTAGCAACCAGTTTCCAACTCTTCTTTCTCTCCAAATTCTTTCAAAGAGGATGGTTTGACTTGGTGAACTAAACTCTGGTACAGCCTTCTCTTGCTCAGTACACTTTGTCACAGACTGTTTTGGATGAAGCAGATGTTAATAACCTCAGGTTCTGATTTACCTGTAATAGTGACAGACTTCTGTGAGACAAAACCTCCCATCTATGGCGTGAGTATCCATATAAGATGGCAGTTTGTATCTTTCTAAGATCAAACTGCATACCAAGGACACTTGGCATTTATGTCCTATGTAAAATACTCACTACCTTCCAACATTAAATACCTTGTTAACATGATTCAGTGAATGAACAAGCTGTCGCCAAAGGATATCCATATAAAAGACCACTTCAAATTTGTATATATAAAAAATACAAATCTTCTTGAATTTGAAAATCAAATTTTTTTCTTAAATGAACATCAACAGCTGGATCCTTGAGGAAGCATCTTAACTAAGCTTAATAACAGCTTTACTTATCCACAGTTATTATCTTAAGCCCCATCTAATGACTTGAACAAATCAAGACAGACTTGGACACTATCAGACTGTATTAAACTATTTTACTGTTTTTCAAAGTAGTTTAACTTTTAATTTATAGTTTCACAGCCTGAACAGCAGACACAAAAGGGGTAAAGTGTTGCTATGACTTGCATATAAAATAAAAGATATAATTTTATTTAACTTCAATGTCTACTCTACCTAATTCACTTAGCTACAACTATTTTCATTCTTAATTAACAATTTAATCAGACCTCTTGAGTTATCATTCTTAACTCTCAAAGGAATGGCTTGAAAAGTGTATTCTTCAATGTACTGGAAATAGTTAAAAATATTCAAACTTCTTAAAAATTCAATAATTAGGTAATCTAAAGACACTGAAGATTAACAATTTCTTTGGAGGATTTGCTTCCCAAACTTGAAAGCTTAAATTAGTTTTTCACACTCCTTCCATTTCAGAGTCAAAATGCATTTGCAGCAATGATATATCTATCTTTTAAACTCGAAATAATAATCCTTTCGTCTCAATTATCACAAGTGTCTGTGACAAGCTAAGAAATATAATATTTCATGAATAAACACGACTGTTAATGCACACATTTCCAATAGTTTTGCATCACACAGCAACTGGAACTGAGCATCTGGAGATGGTTTCACCATTCAGACATAATAGCTAACGTTGAAATTTAATTTCTCATGTAACTTATCAAAAGAATCTGATGATGTATCTTTAGAGAATGAGTATGACAGTACCCTGCATAAACCATTAATCTGAACATTCTGAAAGTGTTTAGCAGTAACAATTTTATCCAACAGTGACACTCAAAAAATTGTTTTTCCTTTTATTATTGGTAAAATCATTGACAAGTATACCTAACAAGAAAAAAGTAATGTAATGTATCAAAGGCATCTAATGACGTATCTTTAGTGGATGAGTATGACAGTACCTTGTATAAGCCATTAATCAGGCTTTCCCCAGATTGGTTCAGAGCAATCAACTATCTGAACAGTTTAAAAGTGTTTATCAAATTTTATCCAGCAGTGACACTTGAAAAATTTTTCTTTTTTTTGCTGGTAAAATCACTGACAGATATTCCTAAAAGGAATACAGACAAGATTGCTAAATGCTCTAATATGTTTTATATTCAATAACAATGACTTTTGCAATAGGAATAATACAATTGCCATACTTATTATCTTTTTCACTTCTCCCAATAAGGTTTTAAACCTAATTTTCATGCTAAACCTTCAAATGGCAAGCTCACATAATGTAAACTAAATCAATTCTACCTGAAAACTGCAGAATAAAATATCAAAAGATAATATTCAAAGCATGATAAATGGGAAACCTGGATAGCCTTGAGATAATACACTCCTCTTAATTCCCATGGTATAAGAAAACTAAACATTCCTGCGGTCACTAGTAAAGATATGAAAACTATACACAGTAATCACTAAGCCAAGCAAGCACAATATATGGACACTGAAGTTTAATGTCAATGTGAATATACAGACTTCATTTCTTGTTGTAAAATAGCTGAAACATACAGATACAATACACGATATGTTACCGTATTTTACCAAGAACAGAAGAGAACCTAATCAATCAACTATGAAAATTGCCATTGGATTATGATAACCCTTTTGAGAGAGAAACAGTATTATTTATAGTATGAGTAGCAAATCGATTCATAACAAAAGAATCCCCTAAAATTTGATCCTACTGGCAATTCAATCTTAAAGATTAGGAAGCCTGATGTTACAGAATAGAGAAAACCCTCCCTGTTTCAATTTTGCTCATACAAAATATAACCTTTCGAGTTCTTCTATGTTTGCTCGCTAAAAAAAAAAATATTCACATGCACAGGACAGGCTCGCTGATAATGAAATTATTCACTGTATGCTCCACAATCAAAATATACTTTGCTAATATCAAAAACTTACATTTTCAAGAGTTTCCATGCTATATAGTTCTGTATTAGCACAAACTGGGTAGTAAGCACTGGAAAAGTGAAGCATCACTACCAATGCTATTTAATTAATTTTCTTATTATCTAATAAACTCAAATTTCCCTAAAAGTGGATATTACAGTATTGAGGAAAGTCTCACAAGTAAAAATAATAATAGTAATAATGATGAGAATAACAACAATAGCTGTTTCTACGGATTTTAATTTTATATTGTTCTCAATGCGTCTTATAACCTTTTCATCAGTGTGTAGCAAGTACATTAGGAATCCTAACATACCAGTCCCACACTAATGAAAAGAACATTATGACAAACACACAGAAGACTATACTAAACAAAAGCTGTAGAAAAAGCCATTATATTCTACACAACTGCCCGCTAAGGAAGTTTCCTCCTTAATAATAATAATAATAATAATAATAATAATAATAATAATAATAATAATAATAATAATAATAATAATAATAATAATAATAATAATAATAATAATAATAATAATAATAATAATAATAATAATAACGGACACCAAATAAAATTTTTTATGTTTCCAGCTTTATGGTACTAAAATTTGTAAATACAAAGGAAGAGAAGGCTTACTAATCAGACGTTTACAGATGATTTCACAATAGTATAAACAGTGATGATTACCAGCAAACAGACTGACAAATTTTGGATGAAATGGCAAATACACTATTTTGACACTAAGGGCATACAGTAAGGAAGATAATGTAAAGAAAAAATAAAAATAAGGAGACTGCTATGTGGAACTGATGATTTACCTTGAAAATTTTGTTAACAATGGATTTTCATGAATACCAACCAGACATTGTATATCCAATTACATAATTTAAAACAACATATATTCTACAATAGAACACTAAATACAACACTAAATACTGCCCAAAGAAACAAGAGGATAAAACCATTTAAGCCTCTTTCCAAGATTTTGTCTTCATGAAGTTCATTAATTTCAATATAGGGGTATCACTTGTCATATAACAATAATAATAAAAAATATTGCTATAATCATTTATACAATAACTTACAGGCAAATACAACACTATTTGACTTTAGAACAGGAACTCACTGATACATAGTGTTCCTAAGACTGTACAATAGAATATGACAGTATTCGTTAAAGAAATCAGTACAGTACTTGGCACAAAACACAAATAAATAATGTGCAGATTTACCTTCAACTGTGGAATCCATAAATTACTCCATTCTTTCATAAAGCTACCTTCATAAAAATAAAGGATAAAAAAAAAAAATAATCCTAAATTCAACCTATGGTGTACAGAACAGTGCTGCATGCTATTTTTATACTCACAGAGCAAGAAAATACAAAATCTAAACTAATGAATACTAAAGCTTATCCAGTGTGGTTGAGCGGTCGGGTAATATTGTTGGGCATGCGCATCACCTCCAGCATTAACTGGAGCTCTCTTGGCAACCATGAAATATCCAACGTGTCCTTGAGAGCCTGGACACGTAGTAAACTAAGAGTTTTTAAGCTTGGCTCTGGTTGAGGGAAAAAATAAATACAGAGAAAAGAACTAATAAATCTGCATCAGAGCATTTAATTCATATTTCTATACACTTTGAACCAACTGCACTGAGCAGTGCACTGACAACAAATGAATGCAGCAAAATCTTTTTTTTTTTATTGTAATATTATAATACAGTACAGTACTAAAGCAAGTAGTGCTTAAAATAATCACAACAGGTAATTATGTCACCCTTACAGTAATAACGTTCATTTCACCACAAACCCCTTATAATTATCCCTCTAGGTACTACAAAACCATCTTAGACACTTCAGCCCCTGCCCAAAAGATGACAGGTAAATCTACAGTCCTCAGCAGCAGTTTTAATCACAGTGTGTGTGTGTGTGTGTGTGTCTGGGAGCATGCTGAGGGTGATCATGAGAGCCCCTCTCTTTTTTTGGATTTAGTTTGAGGACACCCTTTAAAATTTCATTCACCTTGACCCTCATGAGCCAGATTAATCATGTATTAACAGATCTCCCTGACCAAGCAAACTTTAAGGTTGGCCAAGTTAAAACAAATATACATCAATGGGAAATGAAAGACATATATGAACAGTGTATAGTTTTTTTGTTGCACTTATCACAATAAGCTGAATATCAAGAGTTCTGCTAGTGGTGGTGAGAAGTAGGAAAACTAACTGGAGAATTTTGGCCCAGCACATGGCCTCTTTGCCAAAATGCATGCAAATTATCAACTAATTTATTTATCAAGCTATAACTATTATTTCTAATATTTTTATTACTTGATATTACATTACAAATATGGCTAATATTCTAGAACTGAAACCACTCAAGATATCTACTTATTAAGGTATGAAATGTCAATGATCACCTAACTATGAAATACAGAGAAAAGATGAATAAAGTTAATGAAGATAATGAATTACAATAATATTATTTAGTATTTGGAAATAACTGGTGAAAATGTACTAAGGTGGAGCCTGTGGAAATATGCTCAGCTGCTGCCCACTAAGCAGATGCATGAAACTTGTGGCAGGTTAATACTACATACCTGTGAATCCGGATGGATCACACATATGGCTATTACTGCTGTTCTGCCTGTCAGACAAAGGACTGAGGTGTCTTGGAGATTTGAACACCATGAATGTGGGCTATATAGGAGTGATGGGTTTATGGTGAAACAAATACAGTCCAACAACTATATCTAATAGCATGCAAAGATTTAATAAAATTTTGGCCATATAAATCATTTTCACCATTCAGACTTGCATCCAAATGATAAATACGGGGAAATATAATAATTATGCCTTACCTAAATCTAAGACATGTAAATCATTGTGGTCTTTAAGGCTTCTATCTGAGTGGTCTGCGAAGCCAAGAATTGGATCTTCTGCTTCATTATAATTTTCATTTGGACTGGAAAAGAAAACTTCCTTATTAACTTTATTACTAATAACAGAAATATGTATATTTCATCAAAAACCTATCGTGTACTTCAACAAGCCCTAATTGTGTAGTATGTGTGAATCCCAGGTGTGTCAATCCAATGGTATATACCAGCACATATAGTTCTTAGGTCTTGGGTAACTAACTAAATTATATTTTGTACCTGCTGTTGAATGAAGTACAGTAACTCCAACATATCTGTTCAGGACTAATGTGTCTGTCTTTTCTAATTTCCATTTACGTACTTTACTTTTCCTTGCATTGGTAATAACTTTAATTGTACTAATAAGATTTTCTGTGAAACTCTGCTTAGCCTGTGAAGAGCAATGACAGTTTCCTTCAGCAGACTGAAGATAATTTCCAAAGATTTTTAAGTACTTCCTTTACTACCTTTGTTCACCAGCACTGAGTTCGGAAGTCTCTTTGAATTTACTTTTCAAATGGTTTGAGGATATACTGTTGAGGTTTTAATTTAGTTTATTATTTCCATATTTACCTATTTGCAAAGTGTTGGTTAATTTATTAGATACTGATCAACATCAAGTTTTTACCTAAAATGTTATCTTTGGTATATTTCATGTCAATAGTTGAGCTCAATAACTGCTAACACTGTGTACTTAATCTATTTCTGTGCCTCCTGACTGGTCACTGACGGTTGAAGCCTTTCTGTAAGATTTATTATATACTATGTTTTTGAATTTTTGTGGTTTGCATGGAAAACGGTTTTACATTTTTTTCCCAAGAGCTCATTGCCATGTTTGATTACAAGATCTTTTTAAAATGAGATTTCCTTATATGTTTAATGCAACTGTTTTCATATTAGTCTGTTTTTAACAATGAAACTCAAGTTTTATGATGAAATGTAAGTAATTTTTTAGTTCATATTTTACAACAATGAATTTTACTCTTATATTTTTATTGTATTATTTCTTAAAAATATTTTCATCTATATCATTTCTGGCCACTTCAAGTACAGGCATGTGGAAGGTAAGCACTGTATTTTCTATATATGCCTACAATGTGCAAACTTGAATACCATGTCATTAAGAGCATGGTTTTTTTTTTATCCTAGAACTGAATTTTTCAGAGCCAGGATTATTCCTCATTCTATGTATTTTACTAGTAGTGTATGTTTGAGAGCTTTGTCATGGTTGGCTTAAATATGATGTTGAGTATTGTCTTTAGTTCCTTGCTTTCAGTCAAGGTGATTGTGGCTGGAATGCCTGGGCTCCTATTGTGCCTCCAGCTCTTTTACCTTCAGCATCTTTGCCTGGCTCAATCTCCTTCATTTTTCTTGGTATGAGATAAAGGTGTGCATTATTTCAGGGTAAAGACTTATGTAATGGCTTAAAAATAAGTTTTTCAGCAGCTATGGAGAGTATAGGGAGAATAGAGATTGTCCTGTAGTTACTGCAATCTGCAGATATGCCACTCTTTGGAACAGGTACTGTATTACTAAGCTTGTGCTCATCCACAAAGATACTACGTTGACATGAAAATCTATAGAATCTAGTAATCTTGGGAGACAACACACTAGAAACCTTTATAAAAAAATAAAGGGGAGAAACCAATGTCTCTGGATTAACGGATTCCGGATACAATGCTGTGCAATGTAATCAGAAAACCTGAAACTGAGCATCCATGAGGAAAGACAACAAAAGGTAAAGTTGAAACTGGACCCCAAGAATAACAAAAAGGAAAGATCAATGTAAAGGGAAAAAGCACCACAGCCAGGGACTAAAGGGGGATATACTGCTTTAGCACAGTTTATAATAAATGCAACAGAGGAAATTCACAGTAAATGTACATACACTTCCCTTCTCTGAACAAAATATGGAGAAATGCTAGTTGCCAACAAGAACCTTTAGTGGATGCCTCAAGTAGATCCTAAAATAACAGCAGTTTCATGTGATTCAAGCA
Organism: Macrobrachium rosenbergii; assembly: GCF_040412425.1. Taxonomy (NCBI): domain Eukaryota; kingdom Metazoa; phylum Arthropoda; class Malacostraca; order Decapoda; family Palaemonidae; genus Macrobrachium; species Macrobrachium rosenbergii. The sequence continues at coordinate 29,047,440 of NC_089765.1, forward strand.
TGCTTTGTAATACTGTAACTCAAGAGGAACAGTTTTGGCCCCTCGGCACCTCAAAACCTATTAAGAGTATACAGTGTCAGAGGTTTCATTTTCCTTTATCGTAGAAGCTAACGTTGCAAGAAACCCGGTTCCATTTTCAAGAAAAAGTAAAATGGGTTGCCTAACTAGGAAAGAGGAGATGGGGCTGCCTCTTGCAAGATGTACCATGACAGAAACAAGTTCATAAAGAACACTAAAGCTTGACAGTACAGGAAAAGACAATCTACAAACCAAGATTTCTGATTTCCACTGAGTAAATGCAAGATATGGTAATATGGTGGCAGATACAAGGCTGTCTGAGAGAAAAGGAACTTTTTTTTATCACATAAAAACAGTGGTTACAATATCCACAGCAATAAAACAGTGAAACCACGTTGTTCCTGCAATCAAGATCTGAAGACAACAAATAAAGGAAGAATCTCAAATGAGAATGCAATACTGTATTCTAAATGGTGAAGGAATCTTAAGCAACTGGAATTAAGAAAACCATACCCATATGAAAACAAAAAGTACAATTATGAATCGGATATATCAACTGGAATTGTATTTTATCCAAGAGAAATCCAATCTAACCTGAACAAAAAGAAAAAAAGCACGTCACAACATAAAAAACAGCAAATACCGATTCTTTCAAGGCCTACTTAGAAAACATAAGAAAATTAAAAAGGACTTTGCTTATCTGCAAAAATAATTATCATAACACTTACCTAGTCCCTCCAAATAAGAACATTTTGGTGCCAACAACACAACAAGACTGTCTTCTCCTTGGGCAAGGCCCTTCACCAAGGGGTTTAACTTCACCCCACTGACGTGTTGCTGTAGAAGGAAAAGTCATTATCTTAAGAAAAATGTTAATTTTTTTATGGAAAATGTCACAAACATATCGAAAAATCTACTGAAGGTCCAACAAAATATCATAAATGAAACCAAAAAGCCATAAAACATATTCCAAACAGGCATGGGTGAATATCATATTCTCAGTAGTCTACTGATTAAAGTTACCATTACTGATAAAACGCAATACAAAAGTGGCCACTTGCTTCAAATGATTCCAAGCACAGGATTCAAAGTTTTAGAACAATGACCAGTGAATTCACTGAAGCTGGGTGTAAATGACATTGTGACAAAATACAGCATCAAATTATGGCATAAAAACAAATCTGTATTTATGAGTTATCTCTCAATTATCTACTTCCCAGTTACAGAGGCATAAAACTTTCAATGACTTTAAAAAACCAAGAAATAAACTTTTCATTACCTGAAAAACTATCACAGAAAAGTTGGGATCCGGTGGGTGAACTTTAATTTTATTACCATTCTAGATCACAAAAGCTGAATTTCTGAATGTGATCAAATTTAGCTTTCAGATTTCATTTACAGTGACAGACTTGTTGCTTGAATTATGAGTTTTTAAATTAATGTAAGTCAACATTAGTGGATGTAATTTATCACTAAATTTTGGTTTAGTGTCTTAACTATACCTGTACAATAAAGACACAGAAAGTCATTCATTATAATAACCCTGTACTTAGGGTTATCAGTGTCACAATTAGGTGGGTCATTGACAAGGCTAATAAAAGCATATTACTCACAGGATAAAAATTAATAAACAATTTTTTTTTAAGTGCTACAGGAAAATAATTATATTCTCCGACATAATATTAAAAATTAAATTTGTTGCCAGATTCTGGATTAACCTTCACAAAAATATACCTCCAATACCTACTTCCAGTCTTAAGAAATTGATCTCGCAGATCCCAAAGACTGGGCATTAAAGCAACATATGCCTTGCAGTCAAGGGGAGTAAACAGTCATTGCAAAAAAAAAAGGCTGGTAAGTACTATCCAACAAGATACCATGAGCGAGTTAAGGTCTAATCTGCTTATGACAAAGCTATTTCATATCATCTAGTCACATTGCTACACCTCTAGGTAGATACATCACTTTTGACTGCTTGACACTACATAAGGTATCATCATCATCATCATCGGATGGGCACCATTCAAAACTGACACCAAAACTGAGTTTGCATCCATCTATATAAATGAACCTAATGCCTCATAATCTAAATTATTTTCTATAAAAATTGACTGAATTTCCTTTGGTGTAATTTCTTTTTAAATCATGTAAAGTAGTTACTGAACATTTATTGAAATTTCTATGGTGGGGTCTAAGAATTTATAAAATGGATTAACACATTCTTTTTCAAATTGATTTGAACTATGTTTTACTTTAAACCCATAAAGGTGGGAATACTTTGACCTCTCATAAAACTAAAATTAAAATCTTTCTGCACGGCATTTTTGAAGGCAAGGGATTTAGGAGTTTCTTCAATCTATAAGAGCATTTACTGGCCATGCATTGCTGGTGAGTCTAAAGGCAACTCCACTGCATAAGCTAAAAGCCTTTGGATTAGAGAGGATTTCAAAGGATCTGTGGCAAGTCTGAGGTCACATGGTGCAGTCTAAATTTTTAATATGGAAGAGACTACTGAATGAGTGTTTCTTCGATCAAGTTTAAGAAAAAAAAAAGGGTTCATATATTAAGTGTTTGGTGATCTCCATCCTTAGTTGTATTTGTCAATACCTTTAAAATTCAAAACACATCCCTAGATTTGCCTGCAAATGATTTAAAGTGAGCAGTCCATATCAGCCTGCTAATCCAAAATAGACCTTTAACATACAGATCAGTATTCTGGTGTACTCCTTGACATATTAATTTGGCATATTATAACAGCACACAAGAGAGTATTTTATCGCTGTTGATGTTTCATTTCTAATCACCGTACAAATATTTAAAATGCAAATTTCATAAATAGGCAAGACAAAACCAAACAGGCTGTAGCAAGTTCACCAACAGCATGGAATAAAAGTGTGCGTCCATACATACCCTTCACACACGACTGCATTTATCATTTTGTTTAAAAGAATAAAAAAATGAGAAAATACAGTAAAAATATACACAAGAATGCTGTAGCATAAAACATAAGTCAAAAAAGTAAAGGATGTGTGTTACTGTGCATAGACTTTGATGTAAACATACCTCATTTTCTCTCTCTCTCTCTCTCATAGCCTTCATACACAATTATGCTTATCTTTTGGTTTGCAAAAAAATAATGAGAAAACACAGTAAAAATATAAAAAAGAATACTGTAGCATAAAATATAAATAAAAAAGTGAAGGACTGCATATATGTGTTACTGTACTTAGACTTCAATGTAATCATACTTCTGTTCTCTCTCTCTCTCTCTCTCTCTCTCTCTCAGTACTGTACATATCCTTTAATAAAATATGAATTACTGTATCATTAACATAAAAACACAAAACCAAACAAGCTCTATCAATTCAGGTCTACCTAGCCCTCTTCACCCATCCAACACTGCATCCCCAACCCTTCCCAGCCATATAAACTGTTCCCCAGCTCCACCCACCCTCAAAAACAACCCTCTAAAGCCTTCCTCTACACAGCTTTACTGTCCCTCCTCCCCAATGGTGCCAAGCCATCTGACCAACCGCCTACAAACCATGGTAATTTCTCAAGGCTTCCTCCCAAGGAGGTTAGAGTAATGGAGATGCCCTGACCATATAGACCCTTCATTAATCCACGTGGCCAGGTCAGTCAGTGCCCATTCCCAGAAAGACTGTCAAAAAGACCTTTGGAAAGGATTGGCACTTATAGAAATAAATGAGCCCCTTTTCGTTTTTTGTTTTTTCTTTCGTCTGTTTCCTTTCAAGGAAAAATTAGACGCTCTTACTAAGCCATGTATATTATTTTCAATTTAAAGGGAAATAAAGATACATAGATAATATAAAATATACACAAGTGGAAGAACCACCGACTCCATACAATTTTTTTTTAGAAAAACAGACTAATCTTCAGGACAAAAGAAAACACAGTAACCTTCCCTTGAGCAAAATTCAAAACAACAGTTATGAGATAAACAGCTGTTTTTCCAGAAAACTTTCAAAACAAATTCAAGTTTAAGTACTACGGTCTCCAGGTGTTTGGTCAATACAGTAAATCTCAGACACCTGGTTTTCATATTATGCAAATATACAAATATGTATACTGTATATATGTAATATATACATACATATATACAGTGACCCCTTGTTTATCGCGGGAGATAGGTTCCAAAACCGGCCGCGATAACTGAAATTCCGCGAAGTACAAACAGCATATTAATTTATTTAACGTGTACAGTATTTGGACTTCTTAAAACCCTCCCTGTACTCTTAACAACCCACCCTTTACTCTATTAATAACAGGGACAACTGTTAAGAAATATGACTTCGGTAGGTAAGTTTATAGTACCATATAGCAGGGATTAAATTACTGTGGTAAAGTAGCTATAGTATATGACGTGATCGGCGAGCTTTAAATGAAAAAAAATACTGTATACATACAGTAATAATATATACAGTAATACAATACAGTATCATGTTACTGTACTGTATTACATGTACTACAGTACTGTACAGTAACACTTAAGATTAAAAAAAAAATAAAGATTGTTACTGTACTCACCACAAAAGAAGTTGAAGTAAAACTTGAATGAAGATGGTGATGAATTTGTTGCGCAGTAAAAATGATGACGATGAAGGTGATGATGACTTTTACTGTGCAGTCAATGATTGTATTTTATCTCTCTTCAGACGGCGGTGCCATTTCCTGGGCATCTCTTCCACTTCTTCCACGGTTTCCGAAGGTGTAACCATGGTAGCAGCAGCAGGAACTGGCTCTTTTTTGTGAGGCTGCAAAAACATTGTGATTGGCAGTTGCTGCCGCTGCTTCTCTTTCCAGTCGAAGAGCATCTTGTAGGGGGCCACGACGTCATCGACCATGTTGCAGAATTGAACCAATCGAACCATATCGTCGTCCCATTCCTGTGACCGCTCTTGCAGTTCCTTAGCCAGGCTGCAGAGCCCGGTGAGCTGTTCCAAAGTCAAGCCAGTTTGGGAGACAACTTCTGTTTCTTGCTGCGCTGCTTCTTCTTCTTCTTCTTCTTCTTTGCTCGCTGACTTCGTCAACTCTTTGAGGTCTTCATCAGTTAGCGGGTGGGAGTGGCAGTCTAGAAGTTTGTCGACGTCGCCCTTGGTCATGTCTGCAAAGCCCTCACCTCCAAGGATCGCAGCCAACTGCACAGCTTTCTGTACTGCCGAGTGTTGGATTTCGGCAGGTGTAAATCCTTTGTTGTCGTAAACAACCTGGGGCCACAACTTCTTCCAGCTGGCGTTAATGGTGGCAGGCTTCATTTCTTCCAATGCCTTGTGGATATTTTGGAGGCACGTAGCAATTGTGTACTGCCGCCAGTATGCCTTCAAGTTGAAATCGTCGTCTTCTTGGGCGGCATCCATGGAAGCAACCAGGTTCGCCAGGGCATTCCTCGTGTATAGGGCCTTGAACGCCCTAATAACTCCCTGGTCCATTGGCTGAATAAGTGACGTCGTGTTGGGTGGTAGGAACTCAACCTGAACCCCAAATACGACAGATCAGTAGCATGGCCACCAGCATTATCCATAATGAGAAGGACTTTGAATGGCATGCCCTTTTCTGCTAGATACACCTTCACTTGCTGGATAAAACACTGGTGGAACCAGTCGGAGGTCAGCATCTTCGTTATCCAGGCCTTTGGATTCTGCATCCAATGTACGGGTAGCAGATTCTTGTTTTTGTTTTTTAAAGCCTTTGGTTTTTAGACTTGTAAATAAGTCCTGGCTTTAATAAAAATCCCGCAGCATTATCACACATCACGAGGGTCACACGATCCTTGTATGCTTTAAAGCCAGAGGCTTTTGCTTCCTCTTTGAACAGGAAAGTTCGCGAGGGCTTTCTTTTCCAAAACAACCCATCTTGTCCATATTAAAAACTTGTTCAGGCTGATATTCACCTTCAGAGATAATCTTCTTGAAGGTTTCATTGACGTATGTTTCAGCAGCAACCGTGTCAGCCGAAGTAGCCTTGCCATGCAAGGAAGCGCTTTTTAGGCCGTAGTGTTTCTAAAACTTTGCAAACCACCCTTTGCTATCAGAAAATTGCATTTTCTTACCTGGTTAAGTTAAGTATACCTTAGTTTTACCAGACCACTGAGCTGATTAACAGCTCTCCTAGGGCGTGGTGAATGACTGGATATCTTTGGCTACGGATCATCTAAGTTTTCTTCATCTTCTTCTGCTTCTTTGTGCTCGCCACTGTCGTCCTCTGGTTCCTTAGCGGCGAAGGTCTCGTACAGGATCCTAGCCTTTGTTTGGATAATGTTCGTATCCAAGGCTATGTTCTTCTTTCAGCAGTCGGCTATCCAAAAGGCCAAAGCAGCTTCCATAAGGACGAATAGTTTTATTACAAGCCGTAACCACTCTCTTTGCCAACTTGTTAAAGGTGATGGCTGCTGTCTTCCTAATCTTCGCCTCATCCTTGTAGATGTAGCAAGTGGTGGATTCATTCACGCCAAAATGGCGGGCTACAGCCGCGAACTTTCTCCCTTCCTTCAACATATCGAGAAGTTTCACCTTTTCAGCGATCATCATCATTCTTCGATGGCGTTTAGGCTCAGTACCAGCCTTGGAAGCCATTGCAGGGGGTGAAAATTGGAGCAAAGTTCAACAAAAACCACAAAAAAAATCACAGCACAGCGTAAAGTAAACCGTTTGGCGAAAAAGCTTGAAGTGAAGTGGTCGCGAGAGAGAGACAAGGGGAGATGCTGCGAGTTCTGAGGATCAGTCTAAGCACCAATCACAGGCCCGATTAAAAATCGGGAAGCTGTGATTTGTAGTCTCCCTCCCATGCACCAATCACAGCCCGTGTTACAACGCACTTAGTCACCGAGATGGTACGCTTTGTGTTTTCCCAACAGTGGAACACGCGGTACTCTACTGCATAGGCATCACTTTCCATTTATAGGCATCACTTTCCAGATGGTTTTTTTTTTGTCATAGGAGTTACAAGTGCAAATATGTGTTTTTTTGCTATTTTACACTTGTTTTGTTGTTCTTAGACTAGGAAATACTATTTATTATTAATATTTTAATGGATTTAAAGAGAAATTTTGGGTGTTCATATATCGTGATTTTTCTAGAATTTTCCAGAAAATCCGCAATATATTTTCCATTAATACATATTAAAAACTCCATGAAGTCGTGAATTCGTGATAATCGAATCACAAGTTGCTTGAGAGTCACTATATATATATATATAATATATTTATATATATATATATATATATATATATATATATATATATATATATATATATATATATATATATTTATATATTGTATATGCATGTATACATATGTATGGTATGTGCCAACTGATAATTAAAATTGAAATTACAGGCCAATGAAGTGAATATGTGTTGTATATGTCTGGCAACTCTGCATTGTGTTTTGAGCCAAAAATTTTGCCAAAAATGTTTTCGCAGCATAGCAATATCGTACTTTCAAGTATTTTTCTGCAATCACTTTAATAAGCAAAATGACATGATTTCTTATTGACTCGCTGTCATACATGTGATCGGCTATTTTTGAAAAACTCTGCTTGTTAGTATATTTTAATACTGCATTAACAATTTTCTGGAAACCTTTCCTTCTGAGACTAATATCACAATTTTCATAAAAAGATATAGATTTTTGAGAAATTTTTTCACACCTTTGGCATATTTCAATAGCATCGTCCGAGGGGTGAACTAGATTTTCCTTACTTTTCAATCTAATTTCAATACCATCATCCGAGGGGTGAACTACATTTCCCTTACTTTTCAATCTAATTAAGTTCTGCACTGTGCTCTTTGGTTTATCAGTTAGAGCATCAATGCATGTTTCGCAACGCAAAGATTAATTTGTACACAATGAACCCAGCTATATACACAACAATACTGTTGGAGCACAGTGACAGCTGACGAGAACTAGGGACATATGTGTAATCTCTTCATTTGGTTCATATGCAGACAATGCGTTACAATTGTTAACCATTAACCTATTCCTACCCAAAGAAGCATTTGCAGCCAGTACAGATGAATTTGCACTATTACTGGAATACTTTACAATTGGCACTGACTCCAGTGGAATGCAGTTTGCATTAAGAACATCCTGGACGTCATTGTGGATCAAGATTTTTTATATGCTGCAGAAAACTGGCAAGAAGTAGGATTGTTGTTGCAATCCCCCATACTTCTGATTTTGCCAAAGAAAAATTCAGTATGATATTGACTCATTTTACATGTCATTAAGAAATCTAATTTTGGGTCATCACAACCTATTAAATTATCATACAAAATATTCATCTTCCGAAAAACTGCAAGGCAAACAAAAATTTTTCACAAATTATCTGTTGTAAGTACTGAGGATAGCTACCAGTTTGTGATCAAGACAACGTAAAAAACAAAATTCTTGATATTTCATAAATATAGCTACTTCTCACAATAAAGCCCTGATACTAACTGAGTCACAAACGGTCACAAACAAGTGAGATTCTATTAATCCGGGAAGTCAGAAATGTCAAAACGATTGTCAAATTCACTTTAATCCGGGTCAGGGCATCTCCATAAATCTAACCTTGCTTCCTCCACCCCCACAACCCTTTCCCAGTCAGTTTGAGTGTATGCATGTTACCAACATTGTCTTGAGACCATGCGGCATTGCCAACCATCACAGGGATGTTTTTTCAAATTTCTAAAAATTTATATATATCATATATCTTTAGGGCCTTGATCCCTGGTCTGGGTATGTCCGATAATGTCGAGTTCCAGATAATGGCAATGTGGATAATTGAGAGATTACTGTATGAGAACTCTTGATACCAAGCAGATGACACCATCCTGCTAATGGGGCAATACACGGTGAATACTTGTGGTGACGTGCTTGGACCAAAACACAGAGCTTAGAACTTGAATGCCTTCCCTTTGAAGGCAAAGTGAAGATACTTCTCCACTGAGGATGTATCAGGATGTGAAAGTACGCATCCTACATGTTGATGGAAATCATCCAGTTGTCCTTCTAAATGGCTGCCAGAATCAAACTAAGAGAGTAAAATAAACTAGCTGCACTGGAAATGTTCAATACTGCCCCCAGCGACAACCCCCCCAGATTTATCGGACACTTCAAAAACTGTACATGGCCTTCAGAGGATACTTACAGCCTACTTGAACTGAGAGTTTGAAACATCAGTCATAGTTACATTTGCAATTCTTTCACTTAAAATATAAGCCATGATCACTTACTGAAGCAGAACTCAAAAGCGCTTTGGGATATTTTGTGCGGAACTTTCATGCAGAAAAGGTTGTAGGGAAAGACTTTAAAGACTGCAAATAATCTCTATTCTCCTAATTTGAGACATCTTAGTCAATGGCCTTAAACAGCTTAGAGCTAAGGAGACAATGGTGGGATGTGTCAAAGACAGCTGCTAATGGCTGAACTAGACTACTTTATTAGATAAATATGTGCACAAATATATCCCAAAAAGCCATAGTGTTATGTGGCCTTGAAGAGGCTCTCTAAAACTGGAGATAATCTTGTAATTAAGAGTCCACATATGCAACTTATCAGTCTCCATCCTCACTCTTCTGTAGTCATACTGCAAGTATATGATACCAGCCTCTGTTTCTTGGATATACTTTCATAGAATGGCATTGTGTTGCTGCTACAGTTAGAGGCAATCCTTGAACCACTGCATGTGAATTCATAATTGATACTTTCTCACAATTCCCATACTGAAGTGTCTGTTCACCAGCACTTTTGATTCCTTTATTCTGTGCTATTTTCCCCATGAAAACTTTGGAAATTTGTGAATGAGGGATGCTTTCTTTAGTGGACCTCCTTTGCCTATGCTACAGAGGTGTGAAGTTATAAAACACATGATAGATGAATGAAGTGGTCGTTTGTGAAAAAAAAAGCTTCCAAATGATACTACATTTGTGTTGATATTCCAAACCTTAGAAGATCATTTTTATTTTGTCTGCTGAAGTCTGATGTAAGATAAGACAGCAAAACCAATGCATTGAAAAAATTCAGTTTGAAATCTGGTTGAAAAATGATGATGTGATTACTCCCACACACTGCAAAAATGGCAACAATGCACGGAGAGATGATGCCCGACCAATAAATACTACTGTAGTCTCTACCATTCCTGTGCAAAATGATGTTTTATAGAGATATGTAATGATTCTGGGAGAAAACTGATGCATTCATCTTGATTCTTCATGAGTTGGTAAGGGCATGTGCTTCACAAGTTGTTTGGATTAACTTCATATCACCAATAATTAACAATGTAGTTTTGTTACAAAAAAAAATAAGATTCTTGCAAGACACTATATCATCACCAGTACTCTTGAATCATAAAATTTTCCTAGCCATTTATTTCACTTATTAAAATACCTCACTGCTCACATACTTGGTGTCTCTCATATTACAAGCTATGCAGAGCTAAAGCTAGGGTAAGTAGTATTCTATTCACTTCTTCAGTCACACAATTTATAGCAATATGTGCAAATTTTTTTTTATACATGCAGCAAACTGGATAAAGGAGTTCCTTGAGAATGTCTTTGAGGTGGCCACTGAGATTTCTTAGGATTTGGATCTTGTTTTGTTGCTTACGGGTATCTAGATTTTTGTTCTGAAACTTACAATGCAACTCTCAGAGTAAACAGTGTCAGTGTATATGTACCCAGATTCTTTTTTTAAGAGACTATTAGAACAGATTTCCCACAAAACAGACATCATTTTAAAATCAAAACCTGCACCCAGATTTCCCACAAAACAGACACCATTTTGAAATCAAAACCTGCACCAATCAGCAAAGATTGCAGCCCACATTTCTACTTTTTTTTATAACATCATTTATAATTTGTAGAGGGTGGCAATACTTTTAGATGGTAAATGTGTGTCTTGGTCACACATCACTGAAAACAAGTTCCATTTCTTCATTGACTTTAATTATACTTTTACATCTTTATGGACACAAAGTAGTATATTCTTTTTTTTATCACCTTCACTAAATAACCATTTATCAGAAGGAGGCACTGAAACTATTGCCATTTTATGAAAATCATCTATTCATTAATTTCCATGAAAAAAATGTCAGGTGTGTGATCTCTGGTAACTGTATAAAAAAAGGCAAATAGCTAGATCTCTGGTAACTATAAAAAAAGGCAAACAGCTAATTAGTCACTTGATTGCTTAAAAAATTGTTAAGATTACCATATATACTCACGCAACATGCAATCTTGTGTATCGTGCGACCCCCAAATTTTCACACATAAAAAATTATTCTATCATGTATCTCGTGTATCATGCGAGTTCCTTTTTTGAGAGACCAAATTACAATAGACCAACCTCTTTTCCTCCATCTCTTTATCTATCCCATCTTCTAGTTAAATGAATTAAAAAGTAAAAGAGAATGATAAAAGTATCGTTAGTATGTAACGCTATACTCGTTGCGCAAACATGTACAGCAATAAACAACCGAACAAGAAACAGCTGTTTTGCTATGAACAACCGAATCGGGTGCTTGCATTTCAACCATCAAACAATAATAAAAAGTTACCGCAGTTATGTTACAAATGACGTTAAGTAGAACAGGACTGATATATCTTTACATTATACCTTTATTCGCTTTGGAGAAAAGATTGGCAAGGAAATATACTGCTAAATTCAAGCTGCAAGTTGTAGCTGAAGTTCAGAAAACAATGTTCAACCTGCATATGACTATAATTATTGTGCATCAGCAACATGGATGAAACTCCTGTAAACTTCGATTTGTAATTAAACTCAACCGTGAATAAAATTGGAGAGAAAAGTATTTTAATCAAAACTACTGGGCATGAAAGAACACATTTTACTATTATTTTCATGTCGATAAAAGATAAGTATGTACAGATCGTATTATAATGAAATCAAGTGAAAAGAGCCAACAGAATCTATTAATTTTTTCCACAAAAAAAAAATAAATGCCCCCAGTGCCATCAGTTAACAAAAAAATAACTATTCAGTTCAACACAAGATGCATTTAAGTCACATTTCAAGTTAAAAACACTTTGTATAACGAAAAATAACCTTGTCCCATATAAATAGAGTATCTAGAGATTCATTTATGCTAAGTAGAAGCAAGAAAATCGCTCTGAATTGAGCTAAATATGGCAAAATAAACTTACCTTACCCTCAGCTGATTTCCAGACCAAAACACTGATTGCTATGTTTGTTTTTTATAATACAGTAGTAATATGAGAATACAGTCATACCCCAAACTTAAGCGAGGTTAGGTCCAGAACTCCTTGCGCCAAACAAATTTTCATGTAAGTTTGGCACAGTCTCTCAAAATGCTAATAAATGCTTATTTCTATAGTTTAAACACTAAATTTGACCCTAATCATGCTCCCAAAGTATTAAGATAACTTTTAAATGAAATTAAAGTTGCTGTAATTTCATTTAAAATTTAGCTTATTACATTACCCTTAAAAGCAGAAATAAATGGCTGACATAAAAATATATGAGTGTGAAGATTACTATACTATTTCTCTTTCTCCCTCTTCCGACCAATCTATTTTCAGAAGTCTCCTCAACCTCGTTTTTAAGAACTACTTTATTCTAGCGCGTCTCTTTCTCTTTGTTCTGAAATGATTTTTTATGAACAGTGTTTTTCAGAACGTAATATTTGCCACACTAGCGCATTTACCCATCGTAGATGGTACAGGTAAAATTAGATCAATTTAAAATAATTTTCTATTGTACTGGTAAAGACGTACAGAGAAATAGTAATATGTTGTAAAATATATGTGTGCTAACTACGAGAGAGAGAGAGAGAGAGAGAGAGAGAGAGAGAGAGAGAGAGAGAGAGAGAGAGAGAGAGAGAGAGAGATAACTGTTGTCCTTACGCTAAGAGAGTGAAATCATTTACGAATTACTACCGAGAGAGAGAGAGAGAGAGAGAGAGAGAGAATTGTTGTCCTTATGTTAAGAGTGGAATTATTTATGAATTATTACAGAGAGAGAGAGAGAGAGAGAGAGAGAGAGAGAATTACTTAAGAATCCTTTGACCCACTATTGGCAACACTCCCCCATCCTGTCGCATAAATTCAACATATTTGACAGCTTTGCCCTCAAGCAAGTTCACAAAAGATACAGGAATGATATTTGTTTGTTTAAAATATGTATCACATACATAGTAAAAATTTTGTAATTACAGTTATATTATTATTATTTAATCTTATTATTTGAAAATTACTTATTATTAGACAAATAATTAATTTATCAAACAAAACTAATAAACATATGTACTGTATACATGTACCATAAAAATTCTCTCATTTCAGGAAGAGAGAGAGAGAGAGAGAGAGAGAGAGAGAGAGAGAGAGAGAGAGAGAGAGAGAGAGAGAGAGAGAGAGAGAGAGAGAGAGAGAGAGAAATGATTATTTTTATTATTTAATGTTATTTAATTTACACATAAAAGCTTGAGACCTTATAAATTACATAAAAAATTAAACATACACACTTTTTTGCAGGGTTCTCAAGGGTTTCCCAAGATTCTAAGTGTTTGCGTGTCTGTGAAAAACTCGTGTATGACAATTAGATAGGTTCCAATGAAAAGTTCGTGTGTCTGTGAATTCGTGCAACTCGAATTGCCCAAGTTCAGGGTATTACTGCACATACAATGTTATTGGATACAGTAAAGTAAAGTATAACTCTTTAAAAGATCCATGGAAAAGATGCATATTCATTATGTTTGTATTTTACAATACAATACTAATATGTGAATATTACATACGGCAATTTTATACCTTATGTATGATGTGACCCCCTTAAAATCAGCTTCAAAATTAGGTCTTCAAAAGTCGCATGATACGCAAGCATATGTTACCATCAAATTAAATAAGCAAGATGTGTATTATGTTAATTTTTAAAATTTTATATTGGGATGGCTTTACAGCAGCAGTGGGGAACCAGTACCAAATGTGGTCATGCCACTATATAATGTTTCAAATAATTTGTGAATTACAGGTTATTCTCACATGACAACTGTATACAAGCCTACAGCAAGTCCATCACTATCAAGAAACTTATTTACTTGATTATACAGTAATTCTTAACTTCATCATTTTAAATCAAGCATAATTGTATATTTAATTTACCGAATTAAAGGAATTTTCAACCTGAAATACTGACAACAGCCTGTCTTCAATGGCTACAAACCCTGACAAGCCAATCAAGATATTTGTCATTTTGCCACATAAGAACTTAAGGAATTTTTGTTGTTGTCAATAGTATATTTCCAATAATGGTGAAAAAACTAACTTTTGTTGCAATGTAGACATTTAAAAACCCATACAACATCCTAAGATAGATGCTTACCTGGATCATAACAGTGAAGATCATTGAAATGTTGTCCTTCCCTGCTGTTGAAACCACCAAAGAAGTAGATCTTACCTCTATGAACAACTGGAAATATAAAAATCTCATTTGAAACACAGATGGACACGTTTTTATAATAAGGAATCTTTAATATAAGAAATATTAAAGATTACATAATATAACACTTCCAAAATGATGTCTTTCCCCACTGTTGAAACTACCAAAGTAGCTTCTATGAACAACTGGAAATATAAAAATCTCATTTGAAATACAGATGGACAAATTTTTATAATAATCTTTAATATAAGACATATTACAGATTACATAATTTGACACTTTCAAAATTTAGCAAAAGAAATATCTTCAGTAATCAAATTATTATAATTTTATATCTTTCATAATTATAACACTCACATCTTTATAATCTTTTGATTGTAATCTCTGAGATTTTTATACACCAACATAATCACTTTTGCACTTGTCCTTAACAACCTTTTCCTCCTGAATTCATATTATTTCTCCTTTTCTAATAAACTTTAATTGAATCCAGTGAATACCAATGAACACTAAATTCTATTTACAATTGCATTAAAAACATGAGAGAAAAATATATGAGAATTGTCTTTTGGATGGCTTTTTTCATTCACCCTCAGATAGTCTTAAGGTCTTCAGTAACTATTTTTCTCTATGTCTAATTTATCATTCAACCTCACACTGAACATAAATACCTATACACATATACATCCTTATGCTTACAGTTCTATACAACAACCTTATCTTTTTTGGTATTTTTGTTTTATGCTCACAGCATCACAATAAATTTTTTCATGATTACCCAGAAGGCTTTGCTTCTCCAGTGTTTTACGGTGTATCACTGGTGTTTTGAGTTTTTACTTTCTTCTTGCTTCTGATATCCTACCAATAACATTATGTAACAACAAACAGATTTCAATGAGTCTGAGCACTTGCTGGGTGACTCCTTTCAGATAATTAACTTCTGGTAAGCATTGGCGAAGACTTTTGGACCCAGAGATCCTGCCAAATCTTCATGACTTCCCTGTTCACTACCAAGCTCCCATGGTGAAGAACTGTCCTCGTTGGAAGATTTCAAACTCCCACAACTCAAGAGGGCTATGAACCTCAGGAGAGAAGAAACAACAGATTTTTACAGTAATTTGTTTTTTCCCTAGGTATACCAACCAGAACCTCCCAACGTATGAGCACTGTCAGCACAAGCTGGAACAGTCATTAAACTTGGTAACAGGCTGTTAACTTGTGGTTATGAAAGTGAGTGGGGGAATATCCCTACCTCACCTTTCATAACTACTCCCCTTTTCCTTTGGCTACAGGAGCAAAGCAGGGTGGAAGACGTGGGATTACACTATAAAAGGCTGTTCTGAATACTGTACCTAGGAAAAACTAAAAAAAAATAAAAACCACCACCTTTTATACAGGAGACTTACTCCTTAGGTCAGGGAGTGTCAGATGTTACATTCTCAGTTGTGTACATGAGCAAGGGATGCAATGACTCCTGTAACTTTCGACTTGCTCTAGCATATGGGATGACAGAGCAGAAGGGCCTTCGGCATGAGTGATACTCAAAGAAAACATCAAAGAGCCATGAAATCCCCCGTTACAGAATGGATGCATTTAAAATACATTTCTTCATTGTTCTTAGTGCAATTTTTTTAGCGGTAGCCTAGTTTAGGTTGATCATGTTCATCAGTAAAAATAGAACTAACCACTAAAATCTGAGCTGCTATTCATTCATGTTCTCACCAAAGATAAGAATATGTAATTATTACTTATTCATATCTTTTGTCATTCAATGTAAATATAAAAAAAAACATGCTGTTCATCTAAACTTCATATCTTTCTAAAGAAACCTGTCAATGCCTCAGTGCTTTCTATCAGCTATTTTTATGCCTGTCTTACTTTAAATATGCTTAAAATCCTTAAATTCCTATGTAGGTGTTCTAGCATGTTTAAGGTATGCTAGGCCAAGAAGTAGGTCAATGAAAGTGTTTTATGCCTTTTTATGGTAGGCTAGGCTAGGATGTAGGCTAATGTAAGTCTTAGGAATGTTAAGGTAGACTAAGCTAAGCTAGCTATGATGTTCATTAAGAAAGCAAAAACAAAAGTTGCATTGCCACGATTATGGCAAATTTCAAACTTTGCAAGTTTACTCAAACTTCTCTATCCCCACTGCTATACCTAAGCAAAGGTTGGGTACTCTTATGAGACTTCTCTATTTCTATCAAAAGCATCTTCCTCTGGTACACCTTTCACCAAGTCCTCCCTCATTATGCCACCCCTTCTAATTCCCCACCTGCCTCCTGACCTTTTAACCCTAACAGGTTCCGTCTAAGGCCTTTTCACTCCTTTCTCCTCACTTTACCACAAGTCCAAGCCATCGCATTCACTTATCATATCAGTATACCACTCCTGAACTTCTCCCAATTTCTTCATTTTCTAATTTTGAGTGAGTGTAAAAGTGCCTGACCAGCAGTTGGAATCCTGAATGGAAATTTTTTATCAAACTGCTGTTTTGGTGGGTTTGCCAAACAATAAGATGCAAGACTTATGGAATTACACTATGTATCTATTGATATTCTCTAGTAAAATGTACTGTTAAATGGCGAAATATTTTATGATGAGATGCAAGACTTATGGATTTACACTGTAGTATTTTTAAATAAATGAACTGAAATCACTTTAATAACTAGTACGTTGTACCAGCTGAAGTCACACTACTTCAATGCATTGAAACAAGTAAAATGTTTTCAATGCATCTTTTGTTCTTTTTGTTTGATTTTGTTAGTCAAAAACATCCTTAGTGCTGGGAAATATGGTAATTTTATAAAAAAAATATTTATTTTTCCTAAAAACCTATACATAAGCATGAACATATTAACTGACTATATAAATTGTATTGCCTGTATATTTATGCACATTCTCAAACCAAAATTAACATCCTTTATTTTCCGTGTCCATTAACATCCTATATTTTGCTTCTACTATGGTTTGAGTACAAAAATGCATCATTTGATATACAGTACTTGGTAAATTTCCTCACTACTCCTGTAATTAATAATTATGTTTTTAGTTCTATTTTCTACGAAAGCATGTGGAATTGTTTTGCCCACATTTGAGATATAAAAGGTTTGTTTGTGGGATCTGGCGATGGGGAGAACCTATCCCACGCTAAGACTTATCATTTTTACTGAACATTCAGCAGACAATCAAAACCTCTGTTAATATTTATTTTACAGTACAGGCAGTCCTCGGTTATCGGCGGGGATTCTGTTCTGGGGGTGCGATGACAACCGAAAATCACCACTAACCGAAAATCGGCGATTTCCGGCGCTTTTTCAGGCTTATCGGCGCCGAAAAGTGCCGATTTTAGGTTATCAGCAGCTCTGTTAGGTATGTATTGGCGCCAATACCCAATTATTGGTGCCGATAAGCAGAAATCTACGATTTTCGTTGCTAGACAAGCGCCATAGAACTGGATCGCCATTAACCGAGCCCGCCGTTAACTGGGGACTGCCTGTAATTATTATTTCAATGTAAAAATTCTATAAATACTGGGAAACAGCTGAATATAACTTAGGTGAAACACAATTTGATGGAAGTCTAGGAATGCATGTTGAGTTCTAGAAGTGTTTACTATAGATTTATTAAATTTTTGCACAGAAATGACCCAAGACACTTACACATGATTAGAATTGAGCACTTTATTCCGACTCACTCAGAATAAGTATAGCATTTCAAACCGTCAGTGTTATCGTAGAGCCTAAACGATTTGAAACTTTCTGACCCAATCGTAGCCTAGGTCTTATACTACAACACCCAGGTTACTTCACTCTTATGCTAGTTCAAATTGTGATTAAATCAATGCATTGCGTTGTGTATAATAACTAAAACAGTATAAACTTACTATTGGCACATTCAATTGTTCCTAGCTCAATGTACAGTAGTTAGAATGGCTTGAGCACAGTCTCTATTTCACGACCCTCATCCAAACCACACCTCAAGAAATTCTCCTTACATTTATATATGCATATCTCCTAAGGGAAGTTTCCCTAAATATACTTTAAGATGAATAGGAATACTTAAGTGGATTTGTAGACACCGATAATTATGGCTGCATTTCTGAGTCCCCACTAGCTCGAACCACTCTGTATCATGGTTATGAAGAGACTGAGTTCACGGCCATCTTTGACCGACACCAAACCTTCGACTAACCACCGGACAAACAACCAATACCGGTGGTTAAGCACTATTACATGTATACTTACAATTAAACACACGAAACAGCTAAAACAACGCCTTCCATTACTAAATACAAACACAACAAAACATAATATCCTTCTTCTACATAATACGCATTTCCACTTCATGTAAATTTAAAGAGAATACATAAAACTAACCACAACTTGCGGAAAAGTACAATCTCTCTTGTCGAAGTTTCGATACACTTCCATGGCTAAAATACAAGTGCTGTATTTCTTATTTAAGTATGACTTCAAAAACATGTACTACTTACAGGCTGAATGAGATCTCCTACCAATTGGAATACGGCCTGAACATGGGACAATATTCCAGCAATTTGTTACAGTGTCTAGTGCATACAATTCTGCACCATAGGTCTCATTTTCTGGTGAATCATACAGGCCACTTGGTACTTCTCTTCCACCCCAGACATACATAATTCCATCTATGCCTGTGGCTGTATGGAAGTCTCTGTAAATTGGTGGGTGACCCTAAAATGAAAGATATAAAATATCTTAGTAAATAACAAATAAATGAAAAAAGATTGTAAACGTCTTAGCCATTACTTACAACGGTAACCAATCAATAATGATACAACCAAGGAACAGAAGGAATAACTTAACACAACCCTTTTGAGAAACTTTATACTAGTAGAAAATATGTCTCCATGACAGCTCCATACTGGTAACACTAACTTATTTAATGTTAGGTAAGGTAAGAATCTTGAATATAATGGAAAAATTACAATTAAGACACTTCCTACCTTTTTTTTATTCAGCTTTATTATTATTATTGTTATTATTATTATTGTTATTATTATTATTATTATTATATTATTTTTATTATTACAGTGAACCCCCCGTATTCGCGGGGATGTGTAACACCCCCCCCCCGGTGAATAGCTAAAATCCGCGAATACTTAAAACCCCTCTAAAAACACTTAGAACTGCCCATTTTGATAGCTTAAACCAAAAAAAACCCTGTAAAAATGCTTATACCTGGGTATTTTAATAGTTTTATTACAAAAAGAGCATTTATTCATGAAAATTATATGAAAATACAGTAATTAGTGAATATTCTCAGTGAAAAATACCACGAATGGGTGAATTTTCCGCGAAAAATGGCTAGATGTGTTCCACAGAGAAACCCGCGAATGCGTGAGTCCGCAAACCATGAGAACGCGAATACGGGGGGTTTACTGTATTATTATTATTATTATTATTATTATTATTATTATCATCATCTTGAAATAGTCTAACAAAACACAATGCATCACACTACTAGAATCTTGTATAAACCATTTCCTATAGTTACTGAAAGTGCATTAACACTTAAGGTACAAAACAGAGCTATTGACATAAACTCATAAATTCAAATACTTACCACATATGTCTGAAAATACAACGTGGTATTGACTGAAGGGCTATGTAAAAATCTCTAGTGCTATCTAGTGCACATTTTGCAAGACACAGTAGATAGAGTGAAATCAAGGGATTTGTTAACTACATATGAAAGGATTGTGGGGTATAAATGACAGTACACTTAGCAGCAAAATAGGCAGAAATCTTACCGTAGTCCTGATAAACATCCATGTCATCGTTCTCAGATTAAGAGCATGAACATCTTGTGTGTAAGACTCCATCAATTCAAGGTAACCAGAAAAGATGTACATGTAGTCATTAATTATACAGGCAGAGTGGCCATCTCTGGCTTCAGGAATTGGGCCATTAACATTAGGAACAGACCACTGGTGGTTCACTGAAAATAAAACAATTTACATTCTTTACTCAAATGAAATCTATTTTATTTCCATATAAAATAAAATTGCATACTGTCCTTACAGAGTAATTTATAGGTCCATATAATCCAGACTCAAGTATTTTCATTTTATAATCTGTGACACAATTAATACCATTCAATTATTACTATAAGACAAAGTTTCTTAAACTGACTAAAAAGTTTTGACTGCAACTAATAAATTACAGTCTTAAAAAATAATACTTTATAAAAATCTAAAAAGGTTATTCCAAACAGTTAAGCTTCCGAACGCCAGTTCAGCTTTGTTACTACTGGGAACAACCTAGCTGACCATTTATCTAGCAAGATAAGTTAGGTGACCTTCAAAGTATAGATGATTAGATGAAGTGCACAATCAATGGTTTAGTCTAAAAGAGAACTAAAACGATCTCTCTCCTTGACTGGAATAATTCAATAAATACTTTATGTTATTGTTAAAATAAAAAATAAATTGTAATTTTAAAAGAAAATCTCCATAACTGAATATAAAGGAACAAAATTTATTAAATGGTTTTAGAGTGAAATGGTTAAAAGATTGTTATGTATACAGTATTTAAAATGGTATGAAACTTCTCAAATAAACTTTCAGCGTAAAAATTAAAAATCTCTCTGGGGGAAATATTTATAAAGAATTACGGTAGAATGGAGAATGCTGTATTGGAGAGGGAATCCACATTTCCAATGCCACTTCCTTGGGGACATATGTTAAATAAATTAATGATAAGCGCAGAACATGAAAATGAAATGCACGTGATTAAATGTTACAGATGTCAAGGAACAGAAATGTCGGTACATACCTCAACTTCTACAGCTAGTAAAGAATGTAAAAATGTGTAATTTTGAAAAAAGGTACAAGATAAATCTTTCATTTTAAGTTAGCCTCCTACTCTGCCAGCATATGGGTTCAATGAAATGACCCATTTGAAATGATGAGTTTGTTATACTGGAGTCCTGCTAGTTAATACTATACTAAAGGTTCCGTGTTGCATTTTCCATCAGCTTTAACTAATATTGCTTTCTGCCTTTTACTTTTCATCTATTCCTTTCAGTTTCTTCCTACTTCACTGTCCAATTTCTTTAACTTTTCAGTGCTCAAAATCACAAATTTTAAAAATAATTTGTATTTTTCATATCTAACAAACTTCAAGTCTTAACATTAGGATAAATCTTCTAGCACCAGCTGGAACCAGTAAAAAATTCAATAGAACTGTATATGCAAGGAACTGATAGCATCTGTCCTCTATCACGAGTTAGGTGGAACAACCACCGACCCAAGCTGGGACTTGTGATGTATCAGTATTCTTCTTACCGCCTTTGAGTGAGGATGTTTTGTTCCTTCTCTCCTCCATAAAGCCAGTTCTTTGTTTGCCCATGTTTCTTTCTGTGTTTCAGTGTGAAGGTTTTGTGTGCATGTGGAGAAAAGTTGTGTTTATCATGGATACCCAAAACCCTGCTAGCTCCATCTCTGGTTCCCATAAACCTCAAGAGGTTGTGCCCTGGTGCTGGAGGATTCCCTTGTTCTTGCTTCCTAGCCTCCATAAATATGGATCCACATTCAACATGCAGTAGGTGCATAGCAAATGTATGCAATGTCACTAATCCTTGTTCAGAATGTCGTTCTCAGTCGGTGGATCAGTGGAAGAGGTTCTCCGAGAAGGGTCAGCACAAGAGGAAGACAAAGACACCAGCCTTGTTGGTTGATTCTGCATCTCCTTCTTCATCTTTTCAGCCTCCTCTTGAGGATTTTTCCCATATCCCTTCCTGCTCTTCCAACAATTCGTCAAGGAAAGTACCAGGAGGGGTTTTGGGAGAATTTTTTTCTAATTTTGCCTCTTCTTTCCCTTCGGGGAAGGGGGGGTGGGGATCGCCATCTTTGTTCCTCTTTCCAGCCTCTGATGCCCAGAAGATGGCGAGTGTTTGGGTATTATTAGGCCTATCAGGAATACGAACCTTGGATAGCCTGTTGTCTCACTGCTTGGCTTCCCGATACCCAGTACCATCTTCTGTGGCTGTTCCTGCTCCCCTGGGCCTCCACTATATGAGGTCTAGTGCTGCAATAGCCAGCAGGATGCATATGGTACCAACCTCACATCATTATGGGTCTTGAGGAGTCCTGTGACAGTCTATGCCTATGACTCACTGGTCATGTTAAACTGATCAATTATAATATGGGATCATAAACTGAGAAAGAGAGAAAAAATGAATTTTGTTTAAAATACTGCTTAAGAGTATATTGTTAGTAAATAGAGCAGGAATTCATGATTTATGAGTAAGATCTGGGCTTCTTTATGCAGCAGAGCATGGACACAGCAAAAACATAAAGAGCAAAGTCTAAGAAGGCTACTATAAATGGTAGACTTACGTATGGAGTTCACTCATAAGACCATATTACAAATAAAACAGCAGTGTGGAATTTATATGCTGTAAATTGAACATATCTCTGAGACTGAAATGATCTGAGGATGCAATGAGAAGGGGGAAAGGTCATTAGTAAGACAAGTGATTGATATGAAAGTGGCTGGACATCAACCAATGGGAAGGTCCAGATCAAGGAGATGGCAAAGAGGACGCGAATGATTGAAAACCAGGCAGAAGGAGCAAGAAAGTAGTGAGTGGGGAGAACTCATCAGATGTTCAATCCTGTCAAGACAAGACCTGATGAAATAACATAGTGATGATAATGAATTATTCCTGAATGAATCTATAAGGCTGGTCAGAGTTCAATAAGTTGATGTTCTATAATTTATAACTGAAGATATTTTTTTGTTCTTGGTGCATTTTTAGTCGTTTAGTGCACTGCAATTAAATGTTCATAATTCACAGGATCACACAGGATCAAACTCTATTTCAAAGGAATTTTCTTGATTTGCGAATACTAAAACTTCCAAGTAATAATTATCATACTGTGTTCCTAATTAACATAGTTACATCAAAACACAATACACTTTTAATCAAAATTATGGATAGTTTGATTCTTATTGGCAAAAACCTTATCATGTATGAGCAATTAAAGATAATGTGAAACCTTCCAATGTGAATAATAGCAATCTACTATACAGTTAATAGCTAACTGCCCTCCATTTTTAATTTGATATACAAAAACACTAAACAATTTTGAACAGAATAATTAAAGCTAATTGACTCCCTTTTCAGTTTGACTTGATACTCATCATGATATGGAATCAACACTAAAAGATTTTGAACTAAATATAAATAGGGAAGTGGATTTCAAATGGAATTGAAAAACATCTATAATGAGATTCATGTTATAAATTAAAATGGTTAAGACTACATTTATCTAATTGGAACAAGCTGGAATCCCCACAGTTGATATCTACACCAGAATAAGCTGGAATAGTACTAAATTTGTTACATCACAGCACATTTACCTCTACTAGTATATTTGAATTAATTTACATCATAACAGAATACAGTATCAGCATATTAAAGCGTCTTACCTGTGTCAAAACAGTAAAGTGTGTTGCAGGCTGTATTATCGTTACGTCCACCCCAAATATAGACTTTGGTGTCAAATGCCACAGCTGTGTGTCCATACCTCTGGAAGGGTACATATTTCCTTCTCTGTGTAATGTTTAACGGTTTCCATCTATATGTAACTGCAAAAAAATTATGAAATACTTTGTATTACTTCGAGAAAAATTATTCATAGTACAACACAATAACTCTCATTTTCACTGAATATCACACCAGAGCACTCAGAATTAGAATTTTCAAGAAAAAAAATTACAGAAAATCTCTTAAAACACAATCAATGCATGGGAAACCTATATCTAACATCAATTTTGTTTTTGTCATAAAATATCCCTCTGACATACTTTTCCCATACAGAAGAAACCATTCAGTTACTCCTAGTGATTGGTAAGCCCACACAGTAAATGTTTAGTATGTTTTCCACTGTCAATCCAACTCATTCTTTGTCTGTATGGGTACAAACTTTGTTCTTAAGACTAAGCATTTTTGTCAAGGATTGCTTTATCCATTCCTTTCCGCTTCACTGCAGATTGAAACTCTTCCTTCTTGTGACCAATGCTCATTGTCTTGTGACATTCAGACTGAACAGAGCAGTCTGGTATCTGCTGATAGCTCTGTTGCCACCCAAAACCACAGAACTCTGAACAGACAGACAGTACCATTGAAGACAAAGTGGTGGTGCCTAGAGTTCTGATGGATTGGTACTTCAGGTCTATTGAAAGCATGAAGTTACCCTTTCTGATGGAATCTAACATTGACCATCAGTTTCCCTCCTAAAAGAAGTCTGAAGGAGAAACTTATTGATATGGGAGAGGTCTATGACCAGTCACCAATCACCAATCAAATTTTCCACAAAGAAGAGGAGACTGCAAAATCCCGAGATCAGTCCTTCAGTCCTCTACAACTTCTTGAGTGCCTTTCTCCATCATCTCCTCCACCTCCACCAACAAGGCTAAATATTTTGGCTAGTCCAGAGAATATATCTAGAATAGTGCCACTGAAAGAGAAAGGGATGGGCTTTTCCTTGAAGGAAATAAAGTTAGCTGTTCTGAAGAAATACAACTACCCAGGCTCCATTCCTTCTCTGCCACAATGACCTATAGCTCAATTGGCATCCCCCTACTAGTGGCAGCTGTGAAGGGAGGTTGCCTGCCTCAGCATCCTTCTCTCTTCTTCCCCTTCCCTCCTTGCTAGACATGGCTGGGGAAGGAGGGCAAAAGGGCTGGGAAGTAAAAAAAGATTTGGCAACTAGTTTTTTTTTCAAAGTGTATCTATGCAGTGTATTTTGTTACAAGTATGGGGAAAAAGATAGATAATTGCCTTTTGCATAAAGTTTTCAGTTTAAAGTGTGATGGTTGTTGTTCATAAGCATACTGAGTGTTTACAGTTATGTGGCACTGACAAGGTTAGGTCAGGAAGTATACAAAGTTGCCCTTGAACACCCCTAGATTTTTTACTCACCATTATCCGGTGGCTCCTTGGCTCTGTCAACCCATATAACTGAAGGATTATTTATGTGTTAATCTACTTATGATGTATCACTTATCCCTTGTTTTGTAAAATTATCAAATGAATCTCAAGAGGATGATAAACAATTAGAGAGGAGAATAAAAAAACCATACTGTGTTATAAAAAGAATGCCTGCTATGCTACTATATCATTTATTGAAATACATTGTATTCATATTTTGCCAAAACCTGCATCCTCAATTTAACACTAGGTGAAAAAATTTAAAAAGGTATTACCTGTTTCTAAAACATGGACATCCATATTTCTTAGTGTATTGTAGTTTTCTCCTGTGCAATAGCCACCAAAAGAATAAATTTTATCACCCACCGCAACAGCGGCATGGTTAACACGCTGTGGGCCCCCCTCCAGTGACACTGTCCACATCATCTTGCCTAGAAAGTCAAAATATAGATTCATTAGATATTCTAAAATAATGTTACTACAAAAAACTACAAATATCATCTCTACAAAGTAGATTATTTCCACAGGTAACCACTGGTTTTATACTAAAAGTTAAATTCTTTAAAAAAGAAAGTTCATTTCATTTAATACAAACCCATCACCATACATACACAAAACCTGAGCAGTCAAATACTCCCAGTCACACTCCATTTGAGAAAGAAGTCCTCCATTGGTCAAACAGACATTCAAGAACCCCAGTACCACTGCTGGTGGGCAAGGTATCTCTGTTGTCCTAACTAACCTCAAAAGTGTGAAGTGTGGGGCTAGGAAGATATCACAAGTGCACAAATAGATGGGCTGGTATTAATTAACTTTCATTAAAAAAAATTCATTTAACAAAAAACCATGTTTACATATGCCTGAGTAGCTACCTAACACATGGCTTCTTGCATGAAGAAGTAAAATCCCACGTCCACATCTCAGGGAGCTGAGGTACGTGGATACCTGAGTAAATATGATAATAAAATGCAAGCCCTTCAGTCAAACAAGGAATGCATGCAAGAATTTTGGTTAATGCTGGGGACAGGAAGGCCATTCAGCCATCACAGCACTGAATATATATAAAAGATTTTTTACTAAAATAAAAATTAAAATCTCAAACAGACTAGCACTGCCAAAGTATAAAAATCATACATTTAAATAATATATACTGTATTGAAAACAATTATGTAAATGCCATTAAACTACCAATTTCTGTTAAAAGGACCATAAGGGGCTCAACTGAAATTTCTTCTCCCAAAATCTCAGTTAAGGATTTCAAGTGGTGGTCATATTTTCTCATGATGCTCATAAGTCTGGAGCAGTGCAGCATAATGTGCTCAACTGACAGTAACCTGTTACAATAGATACACTGGCACTGCTACCATCTAAAATATACTTATGTGTGAGGCTGGTAAGCCAGCTCCTCAATCGAGTTGAAAGAATGTCAACGTTCTGGTATCTGCTAGAACTTTTAAGCCAGAAGCTAACATTATTACTATTAATGCTTTTATATTTATCATTGGCAATGAGGGGGGACAACCATCTTTCTTGCCACTTCCTTAAAGAAGGGGGAGGACACTTTTTAATACATAAATTAATTTAAAGTGGTTTTTTATTGCCTCTCTGTAAGAGAGGTATGAACTGGTAGACGGCTCCATTACAGACAAAGCAGAGGTACCTGCTGGGTCTTCTCTCTTGAAAGAAGACCCAGTCTGCTCCGGTGACTGCTCACGGGAATGTGGCAAATGATCAGTACCACAAGTACCATGTACAGAACAGGGTTCCAAGCTGTGGTCATCCATTCCACGGAACTCTGTTTGGTGAAACCCTACTAGTAGAGCCCATGAGAGAACAGGTATGTTCAAGACTTTACTCTAGGGCCAGCAGTGAACCACAAGTAAACTGGGATGCATAGAAAGTAAAGTGGACTCCCGCTATATACCAGTTCAGCACTTGCGGCTTCAGTTAATCGCGGATTTTTTTGTGGAACGTATCTCCAAATAGAGTGTGGAAAATTCACTACGTCACAGATTTTTTCGTAGAGCAATAAATCAACCCCCGCCTCAAATCCGCTAATACTTAAAACTGCCTATTTTGCTATTTCCCTCTTTAATTTGATCATTCAAACAAAAATATACCTTAAATTATCATACTAAAACAATTTAATATAATTTCAAACATAAAATACACCCCAAACCATTATCCCAAAACACCCAAAGTAACCTTACATTAAATACTCTCCTACTACTGTCACTCTTAAGTAGGCTACATGCACCTCTAAAACACATATAACTGCTTATTTTACCAGTTCATCAACAAACTTGACAGTTCAGACAAAAATATACCTCAGACTATCATCCCAGTACAGTAAACCCTAATATCATTTCAAAGTCATGTTGCAAAATTAAGTACCAGCCTACAACTGTTATTCCTATAAGTAACCCCCATCATTCAGACGCACGTCTTCTTAGGCCTACGTAACTTTGCGCACTGTTGTGCACACTGTAGTGCACTGGGCACACATTATACGTATACAGTATTGGTGTTTTCCTGTGTTGTAAGAAGATTTTGAAATTATATTTACTGTACAGGTACATACATTATGATAGCACTGTACTACTGTATAGGGCATATTCAAAATACGTGGGTAGTTTAGAATGACGGGACATGTAACTCCAAACAGAATGCTAGATTTGTTACGTCATGTTAGTATTTTCGTGATTATGTACAAATACATTTATAATACAAAAAATGATTTACTACAGGAAGTTCTTGGTTTACGTAGTTTTGTGGTTAGTCCTCACCATCTCCCATATATAAATTTATTAAAAAATTCTTGTGCCATAATTCTCTCTCTCTCTCAGTACGTATACGTATACTTCAGTGAGAAAACACTGCCAAATACCTATAACACGTTATTTCACTTACAGAATCCATTTATACTATACAATAATACCCTGAACTTGCGCGATTCGAGTTGCACGAATTCACAGACACACGAACTTTTCATTGGAACCTAACTAATTGCCATACACGAGTTTTTCACAGTCACACAAACATTTGCGAATACTGAGAAACCCTGCAAAAGTGTTTATGTTTAATTTTTTATGTAATTTATAAGTTTTCAAGCCTTCATGTGTAAATTAACCCTTTAACGCCAACTGGACGTATTTTACGTTGACAAAAATTGTCTGTCGGGTGCCAAGTGGATGTAAAATACGTCAACTACAAAAAGTTTTTTTAAATATTCGCGGAAAAATACTTATAGGCCTCGTTTGCGAAAAATTTTAAATCACGCGCCTTGAGGGATGCTGGGAGTTCACAGATCACGCTGTTGTTTTGTTTACAAGCGTGACCCAGCTGCGCATGCGCGAATTTCTTTCTTATCCCAAAAGAAAGCATCAGATAACTCTGCTGAAAATCTCAGAAATTCTTTAGTCACTTTGTCGTAATTTTTGCACTGTTTTCTGTTAGCGTTTACCTAAAGTTTTATATATGAAAATGTGTGCAATTTCATGTAGAATACAACAAAAAATAACTCATGGTTGTAGCTTCTATCAATTTTGAAATATTTTCACATAAATCACGATAAGTGCCAAAATTTCAACCTTCGGTCAACTTTGACTCGACCGAAATGGTCGAAAAATGCAATTGTAAGCTAAAACTCTTGCATTCTAGTAATGTTCAATCATTTACCTTCATTTTGCAACAAACAAGAAGTCTCTAGCACAATATTTCGATTTATGGTGAATTTTTGAAAAAACTTTTTCTTTATGTCCGCACTAACTCTGCTGAAAATCTCAGAAATTCTTTAGTCACTTTGTCGTAACTTTTGCACAATTTTTATATATGAAAATGTGCGCAATTTCATGTAAATACAACAAAAAATAACTCATGGTTGTAGCTTTTATCAATTTTGACATATTTTCATATAAATCACGATAAGTGCCAAAATTTCAACCTTCGGTCAACTTTGACTCGACCGAAATGGTCGAAAATGCAATTGTAAGCTAAAACTCTTACATTCTAGTAATATTCAACCATTTACCTTCATTTTGCAACTAACGAGAAGTCTCTAGCACAATATTTCGATTTATGGTGAATTTTTGAAAAAACTTTTTCATTATGTCTGCACTAACTCTGCTGAAAATCTTGTAAGAGCCTGACGCCGTCTCTTCCAAACACGTATGTGTTCGTCATCCATCGGAGTGGACAAGACAACAAGAGCGTCTCGTTTTCTTTCTCTAAAGGAACGCAAGGTACTACAAAATTTTAAACAATTTCAGATTCAATAAAAATAGTGAGAAGCGAAGAACAATTACACTTCCAGTAGGTCGATGCAGAATGGAAGTAAGTAGCATATTTTGCCTGAAAGCTAATGAGGTAGCTTCCATTTAAAAGTAGGCAAAGAACACCATAGGACAGATAGTCTTCTGGGTAAGGTTTTTTAAAGAGGGATATAGGGGTTCAAAAGAGGGACTTGTCAAGCACTTCAACATTACGGCCAGGTTCCAGGACACTGGATTTCCTTCCTTGCTTGGACATGTCAAAAGCTTGATGAGGTCTTTCAGATTAGGTATGACTAAAGGTCTAGGTCCCTGTGCTTAAACACTGAATAAGCATGGTTCGATAGCCCTTAATGGCAGAATATGAGAGATTTAGATCTCCTCAGTTAGTAGAGGCAATCCGTAATTTGGGTCACAGATGCCTCAGAAGAAGAGACGTCATGTCTGAGACATTAGCTTCAGAAAATCGTTCCAGTAGGACTGGTAGACAAAGCTAGAAGATTGGCGTCTGCATCCTGCAGAAGCCTCTGCAGTACCTCTTGAAAACCCTTTCGATTGACAAGCCTCCAGACAGATTAGAGTCTGTCTGAGCAAGAGTGGACCACCCTTGGTGTAATCTCTAGAGGCGAGGTTGTCTGAGAAGACATGGTTTGGGGAAAGCGCTTGGTGAGTCCGCCAACAATCGTAGCAGGTTTGGAACCCATTATTCATGGGTCAGAATGGCTATGAGGGTCATCGTAATATTGTGTTGAGCCTGAAACTTGTTCAGCACTTCCTTGACCCTGTTGAAGGATGGAAAGGCATAGAGGTCCAGGTTGGACCGATCTTGCTGCATGGTGTTTGTTGCCTATGCTAGAGGGACTGGGGCTGAAGAACGATAAAGAGGAAGGTGATGATTCCTTGAGGTGGCAAACCAAACCAAAGTCGGTCTGCCCCATAGATTCCACAGATCCCGTCAGACCAGGGGATCCAAGGTCCACTTGGTGAGAAGGACGTTTCTTGACGGTTCAGTTCGTCCGCCAGAACTCATAGTTGATTAACTAGAAAACTCAATTCTTGCTTACATATATACGTCAGGACTGTGGTCCTGACCATAAGGACTCCCACAGTCTAGGTGTGAACTAGGTTCAAGAAGCATTGAAGCCCTCAGTGTAAAGCTTTCAGCACCCTGACAAAGATGTGAAAGATCCGTTCTTCTGGGGACCATGTCCTGGAAATTTCCCGGTTCCCGAAGCGGGCTCCCCAGCCTAGATCCAAGGCGCTGAGAAGAAGTCTAAGTCAGGGCTCATGGGATGAAGGAACTTCCTTTCCAAAAGTCTATGTTCGGACAACAACCACTGTAAGTCCTACTTTAATTCAGAGTATGGGAAAAAACAAATGTGTCCGGCTGTGTTTCCCTGTCCCAGTTGGTCCTGTCTTCAAAATCTTTGAGCACCTTTCATCGAAGGTAATTGAAGAAGTTAGTCGTCCAAGTAAACACTGATGTTCATGCCCCGAAAATGAAGTCAAATACAAAGGGAGCAAGGACTCGAGAGAAGACTTGTGCCATAGAGGACACAGCACAGATCCTCGTACTGGGAGACTGTGTTCCACATGATGGGCCTGAGATACCCCCAGCATCGGGCAGGGACATGGAAGGATGCTTCCTGTATATCCATCGTTTTCATCCAATCACCCTGGAGAACGGATAACAGGACTGTTTGGTTCATCTCCATCTTGAACTTCGTCCTCTATTCAAAGACAAACGCTGGTCTGAGAGGGTTCGTGGAGCTTTCTCTTCCTGCTCGGAGGCTAAGTAAGATCATTCAACAAAAGGGCGCCCAGGAGAGAAGGTATTGCCTTTCCAATGGAAGTTGAACCGAGGAAGAGACAGAAGGAACCACAGTGAATCTGTAGGAAGGCTGCGAGACGAGACTAGTTTTCTTACTGCTTGAAAGAAAGTGCAAAATGAAGACCTTCATATATGTGCATCTTCAGTGGCCATGAAGAAACAAAAAAAGTTATGGCACTTTCCATCTGCGCCAAAATCCTCAGAACTGGATGAATTGCAAAACTCTAATATGAAGTCTGCCTAACTTGACTTATGTTTCTGAGGATGACAGAGTCCCAGGTTCATCCACTACAGTTCCGGTGTGGACTGTTTGAAGCAACTGCAATTCTCTTGGCAGACGGAAAAAGCCTGAAAATCAGTGAGAGGAGACTGATATCCAAAAGGACTCTTGCGACAGTCTTGGACTTCTTTCGAAAGGTCACGTTGAAGAATGAAGATAAAAATACACATCCAACAAGATGCCTTTCCAGTGGCTGTCTACTGATACTTGGGAATGTCTACAGGCTTGACTTAGGAGGCAACTACCCAGGGGCAACACCCTCAGACTCCCTTGGACCGCCAGTATGCCTCCTCCCAGGTTTGGGGGAGTATGGCAGGGACTTTAGGTCTAGATCCAAGGGGCTGGATAACCATCTCCTGCACCAAAATCCAGTGAGATGCCTTTTTAATGGCTGTCTGTCAATACCTGGGAATGTGCAACAGGCTAGCCCGAGGGGGGAACTACCAGGAGGACCTCCCACCAACCTCCCTTGGACTTCCAGTATGCCTCCTCCCTGGTTTAGGGGAGTCTGTCAGGGACCTTCCATCTAGAAGCGTCAATGGGCCTTGCAGCCACCTCCTCCACTAGCACAACATTTCACTGTCATTAGGTTAATTTTCTGTTAACCAAAACTTAAAACTGGCAATGGCACGGGAAGGAAGCAAGGGAGCCAGGCATGGGAGTAAGTGGAAAAAGGCAGGAAAGCTAATGGCAGGAGAGAGAGAGAGGGAAGAGTTGGCGCCAAGAGTCCGGGAGATGGCGCCAGGTGTATGAGAGCAGGCACTGAGTGCTCTGTAGTTGGCGTCAAGCGAGCTGGAGACAGGAGCTTGGAGCAGGATTCTTGGCTATCTAGAATGTCTTCTCTTCCTAAGCTCATTCCAACCACAATAATCAGCACAAAATCTCTACTTACTACATTCCTGCCCTGACAATTCTTCAGATCTCTGCAAAATAAGTGATAAGATAATTAATATTTGTTGCAACTTTGCTACAGTGGCGAAAAATTTATAAACCTGAATCAGACATTATAATAACAAAACCAGAAATAACTGACCCTGAAAACTTTCAAGCTTGAAGGCTATTTGAAATAAGTGATAATACTGTACTTCACCGAAATCCAGTAATATGTACAACTGGAAAATAATGAGCAAAGCTGCTGCAAACACCCGATGTTTATATCAAGCTCAGCAGAAACAGAATGAAGTTGTCTGCAAAGCTGTTCCTAGCATTCCTGTTAGTGGGCGGGACTGGTCACCTACACTAAACAATGAAACGCTACCGCGAATTTTGAATTTAAGCTACCGCGCAAGTTTGAAACTACAGTACAGTATAGCTATGTAATTACTTGATAAGTTAATTATATAAAAATGGTATTTTCAAAATAAAATTAAGTTTCATATATACTTACCAAGTACAGTAATTACATAGCTATACTTTTCCACCCGCACAGCAGTTCAAAATTTGAAGTTCGAATTAGCGATTCGTTTGTTTATAGTGTGTAGGCAACTACCCCACCCTCTATTGGGGAACAATAGGGACAACATAACAGAGATTGTCACTTCTTTTGTGCTTAATGTCCATCAGAGGCTCTGATGTTGTAATTACTTGGTAAGTATGTATGAAACTTAATTTTATTATGATAATACCATTTTTATATATGTAACTTACCAAGTAATTACAGAGCTGAATCCCACATTGATAGGTGGTGGGATAAATGAACATATTCTGTTCCAAAAACAATCAGATATGAGGATGAAATTGCAACATAAAAATTTGTTAGCATTGGTAAAATACTTGTTGTAACCTTACCTGGTAAGACAGCCACAGTAGATGATTACTGCCTTGGTCTGTGCTCATCTTGATCTGTAGCAACTTAGCGGAATAGCCGTGATAAGTCCCTACTTTTGAGAGGGGGGGGCTTTGGAGTGAAGGAGTCTTCTGAACACCCACAAAGCAACAGAGAAAAAACTGCCCTTGCCACGTACCAAAATACAATAGACCAAATAAAATAGTTACCCACGCCAACAACAATAAAAATTAAAAACCGTCATACTACTACCACAGACTGGTGGGCACTCTGGATACAGGTACACCCCAGGCTCCCCAAGAGAACTCAACACCCAAAAAAATTCAAGGTGAAGAAGTTACAGATGGGAAGGGTTGCTTCCTATGCTTCTTCCCCCAACACCGAGCCAGCCACGACAATGGACCTTAGGTACTGCTGTTTTCGTACATCGTTTCAATTTCTTTTAGACAGTGTGAGGCAAAAATGGAATTGCATTTCCAGCATGTCGACTGGAGGATTGCTGAGAGCAACATACTATGCCTAAAGGTATATGAAGTGGCAACAGCCTTAATATCATGTCCTCTCACCTTAAAGGACAGCCCATTCTTAGACATAGGTTTCGATAGGTTCTTGACGGAACACCAGAGGTTACTGGCAGGGCCTCTGATCCTCTTCGTCCTGTCTAAGGAATACGTCAGCGCCCTCACTGGGCAAAGGATCCTTTTCTCCTCCTCTGGTCCTAGAATGTTCATGAGGTTTTTAATAGAGAACGAGCATGGCCAGGGATTTGACGGGGACTCGCTCTTAGCTAAGAAGAGAAGCACAAAGGTGCAGACAGCATCTCCCTTAGAGAAACAGATGTGCTTGTCTATAGCCTGCAACTCGCTTACCCTCTTGGCAGTGGCCAAGGCTACTAGAAAAAGTCTTCTTTGTTAAATTCTTGAGTGAAATGGTACAGAGAGTCTCAAAGGCTAGACCTGTTAACCATGTAAGTACTATGTCCGGGTTCCATGACACAAGAGTCATCATTCACCGATTTAGCAGTCTCAAAAGACTTAATCAGATCTGCCAAGTCTTTATTAGAGGCCAAGTCCACTCCTCTATGCTTGAAAACTGATCCCAGCATAGACATGTACCCCCTAATAGTCGAAGGATAGAGTCCCTTGGAGGTCCTGAGAAAAAGATGGAAGTCTGCTATTTGGGTCACAGTGGTTCTAGCAAATGAGATGTTATTGCTACTGCACCACCTGCGGAAGATGGACTACTTGTCCTGGCAGACTCAGCTGGTAGACTTATGTCTACATCTAGAAATAGCTTCCGCAGCTTGCTTTGAAAAACCCTTTACTCTGACAAGTCTCCAGATAGTCTGAAGCCTGTCAGAGCTAGAGCAGATAGTCCTTGATTGAATTCCAAAGATGAGGCTGTTTGAGAAGATGTGGACTTTGAGGAAGTAACATTGGAAAGTCCACAAGAAGCTTTAGAAGGTCCAGGAACCTTTCTTTGAGAGGCCAAAAGGGCACTATCAGGGTCACTGATACATCGCTGTGAGTCTTTTGAGAACACCCCCTCACTATGTTGAATGGGGGGAAGGCATAGAGGTCCAGGTTCAACCATTCTATCAGCATGGCATCTGTCACCCATGCCTGAGGGTCCAGGACTTGTGAACACAAAAGAGGAAGATGGTAATTCTTCAATGTGGTGAACAGGTCGACTGTCGGCCTGCCCCACAACTTCCACAGGCTGTTGCAGACCTCAAGTTCAGGACCCACTCTGTCGTGAGGACTTGACCTCATTGACTTAAACCGTCTGCCAAGACGTTCATCTTCCCTTGAATGAATCTGGTAGTAAGCCTGAACCGATTCTGATCTGTCCAAATGAGTAGCTCCTTTACTGCCTGACAAAGGAAGAATGAGTGGGTTCCACCGATTCCTGACATAGGAGAAAGTCGTGGTATTGTTGGAATGTACCAACATGATTCTGTTTGCTAATGCTTTCACAAAATGCTTGAGGCCCAGATGAATGGCAGACAACTCTTTGGCATTCATGTGAAGCTTCCTTTGCTCAGGAGACCATGTGCCAGAAGCTTCCAGAGTGTCCAGTAGAGCTCCCCATCCCTGCATAAAAGGAGAGGTCGGGACTCAGCAGATGCAGAGATTTTCCCTTTAAAAGTCTGTCCCTGGATGTCCACCACCAGAGATCCTCCTTTATCTTGTTTGTGACTGGGAACGTCGCTGTGTCTGGTTGCTTTCTTCTGTCCCAGCTTGCTTGCAGAAAGAAATGAAGGGGCCTCGTATGAAGTCTTCCTAGCTTTACAAAATATTAAAGGGATGAGAGGGTTCCCAGCAGACTCGTTAGATTCGCTGAGCAAACTGGAAGCGAAAGAAGGTCCTGTATCACCTGAAGGCAGGACTCTATCCTCTTTGGGGAGGGAAAAGCCCAAAAACTCAGAAAGTTGATCCTCATCCCCAAATAGAGAATCTCCTAAGTTGGGGCTAGTTGAGACTTTTCTTGATTTATTATAAGTTGAAGTTCCTCGGCAAGAAGAAGGGTAGTCTGCAGATCCTTTGTGCATTGCTCCTGTGACGGGGAGTGGAGGAGCCAGTTGTCTAGGTATAAGCTTATGTTAATACCTAGGAGATGAAGCCATCTCGCAAGGGGATAGGGCTCGCGTGAATACCTGTGAGGTAGTGGAGAGACGGAAACAAAGAGCACAAAACTGGAAGATTCTGTCCCTGAAGACAAATCTCAGGTATTTCCTGGACTCCAGATGTACTGGAATGTGCAAATACGCGTCCTGCATGTCAAATGTTACCATCCAGTCGCCCTGTTGGATGGAGGATGACACCGACTGATTTGTCTCCATCTTGAACTTCGTCTTCTGTATGAAGAAGTTCAAAGCAGTTACATCAATGACAGGTCTCCATCCCCTTGATGACTTGGGGACCATGAACAAGTGGTTGTAGAATCCTCTGGAAGTTCGGTTCTCCACTACCTCTATGGCCCTTTTCCTTAGGAGGGATGACATTTCCTCCATGCTGTCACTGCGATCGGCGAATTCACAAGAGGAGGGTACTCTAAGAAAGGGATCGAGTAACCCTCTTTGAGAACCTTGACCGTCCACGGTTCCACGCCTCTGGCACTCCACCTCTTCCAAAAGAGGGAGAGTCTGGCCCCCACAGGCACACAAAGGATAGATGAGTCACTTTTTGGCAGAGGTCTTGGCTGGGGTCCTCTTGATGGACCTCGCGGAGAAACGCACCTTAGAGCGGGGTCTTGAGAAACTCTTTTTCCCCCTGTGGTAGGCTAAGTTTGGGTTTGTGTGATGAAAGATGATTTTTGTGATTTGACTGTTTCATTTTTGTTGTTGTTATGTTTTTTTTATTATGTTTATTTTGGGTTTTTGTTATGAATGTCTGATGTATGTTTTCATGTTGTTTTTTTCTTTTCTATTTGCAGTTTGCTTGAGTGTGATACAGTAGAGTAATTGGCTTCCCTTCATCTCAACCGGAAGAAGCTTTACCTGAAAAAGGAAATTGATATTGGCAACTACCAAAGCAGTTGAACAGTTGGTGAGACCGAACCATTTAAGTGCCTTAGTGTGAAGTTTTGTGTCAGTTACCGTACTTAAGACAATGACTGTCCTAAATGGGATCAGGGTTAGAGAAAGTGCTTTAATATCTGTAGGCTGATTTTATTGTGAATGAGACCTCAGATTCTCATTTGGAGGGAGAGAAGGGCTTTGGTGTAGAAAAAGACTGCATGAAGAAATTCCAAAGTAATTTCTGCCCTAAGCTTGGATGTCATAGCTAAAATAAACTCCTTAGTGATCCCCAAATTGTGTGTTGACTTTCATGATTATCTTGGATTATTCTGAGATGAAGTGCTGAGAATGATAAGGAACTTGAATGGGATATATGCCAGAGGTGGATTATTTGTTGATCATAATTTTGACTACTGATGGTACAGTATTAAGTTAGGCTAAGTTAAGCATAGGAAGATTATTTTGGTTAGAGATATGTAGGAAATAAGTTACGTTAAGTATTGAGAGACGATATTTGCTAAACTGTGGCAAATGTAAATAAAATTAGGATAAGATTCTGTTTGAAGGTCTTCAGGCCACTGTAATATTAACGTTAATAAATTAGGGTAGGTGAAAAGAGTTTTCTTTAACCTCTGAATCTGTTCCCATCATTCTGCACCAATTGTGTCAAATAAAAAAGCCCCTACACACCCGCCCCCACCAAGGGGTGCTGCTGCAGAAGAGAGACAGATCTAACAGAAAAGGCAGAAAGATCCTTGGGGCGCTTCGATGATTGTGCCAGCAGGTCTTGGGTTGATTTTTTCTGCAAATAGGTGGCAATTTCCTTAACCGCTGATTGAGGGAACAAATACTTTGTCCAAGGGAGAGTACAAAACCCCAGACTTCTGGACAGACATCACTCCCTGCGTAGTGAAGGAGCACCACAAGTTCCTTCTTCAATACTCCGATGGCAAAAAGACCCGCTACTTCAGAGGAGTCATCCCTTACTGCCTTATCTGAATAGGATAACACGTCCAGCCAATCCGCTGATAAGTTGGCCGCTAAAACGTCATGATCTTCAATTTTTCTAGCAAGCGCTCCTATCGACCAGTCCAGAAAGCTAAACACTTCCAGTACTTTGAACAAGTGCTTCACAAGGTGGTCGAACTCTGATGCAGCGAAGAAAACCTTATCAGATGAAAACACCGAACGTTGGGCCAAGTCTATCAAACCTGAGAAGTCACCTTGGGAAGAGGCAGCACCTCCAAAGGACAGAGCTTCTCCAGTTGAGTAGGAGAGATATCTCCTGGGCATCAGTCTTGCAGGGGGAAAGGCAAAAGCAGCCTTCCCTTGCTCCCTCTTCACTGACAACCAATCCTCTACCTCCTTGAGCGACTTTCTTGCAGATGAAGAGAGAGCCATCTTAGGTAGGAGCGAACTAGAATCCGCTTGGTTCCTCATCAGAAACATGAAAGCGGGCGACACTGGAGCAGTTGGTTGGAAGTGAGAGGGGAAGGTTACCAAAATATGCCTCATCAGGGAAGTATATGCTGTAGGAGGAGGCTCGTGTACTACTTCTTCCTCTTCTGAAGAAACAGGAGACAACACAAGGTCTTGAGAAGGCTTATGCGAAGTGGGAGCCTTATGAAGTAGGCCTAGTACATCTTCTAACTGCTTCTTAATGTGGGCATAAGAAGGATCTTCAGGCATGAGAGCAGGTAAAGTAGACATAGGTGGGCGTTCAGTAGAAGTCGGGCGGTCAGTTGGCGGCTGGCGCTGAGCGCTTAGAAGATGGCACCGAGCTGACTTGAGGAGGGCACTCAGGGGAGCGAGGCAGGTACTCTGGAGTCCAAGATGCGTGCTTGGGAGTACGCGATGGGTGCTCGAAGACCGGGAGGCGCTCAGGCAAACCATCTGGCCGTTCATGTGGGTGCCAAAAAGAAGAGCGGTTCTTAGAAGAGCACTTAAGACCTGAGCACTGAAGTTCTGCATGAGAACGCTCGGGCGAATGGTGAACAGGGCTGCGCCACATATTGCAACCTGGTTGCGGGCGCAGAAGGGTCTCTAAAACACTTTAGTGAAATGGGAGAGGCTTCTCTATAATGACACCTCTTCAAGGGATGAGATTCTCCCGAGAAGCGCCAAAAACGCCTCTTATTCGCACTAGAGTCACTATCGGAGTCAGATGATAATTGGTGGGCGCTCACTTTGACGCCTTTCCAACAGCTGTCAGAACCACAAAGCACTGAATCAAATGAGGGGGGGGAGACTGCCCGCGGGCAGACCTGCTGACCTCCTTTGGATCTCCGGTATTTCTACTCCCAGGACCATGGGAGTGTGACAGTGACCTTCATCTGGGAGCGTCAGTGGGATGGACAGTCACCTCCTCCACTGGCACTGACACTGGCACTTGCACTGGTGCTTGTTTAATACTTTATACTTCATCCATGAGGACTTTAAGCGATTCACCCAACTGTGACACAGTATTAACTACAAGACTGAATTTGCGATCAAATTTACTCTCGACAGGGCAGGAGAAGAAGGAATGTTGCAGCCAGTGAGTTGAACGTTAGTAGCAGATTCTACAGTTTGAGCTCTACTTTTGGCTCTAACAGCTGCCTTTCTCTTCCTATCTCTATCTAATTTATCCAAATGAGACCTAAGAACCTTCCATTTCTTCTCATCCCATCCATCACATTCAGCAAAAGTGAGATCTATTGAACACTCTTGTCCTTTACATTTTGCACGTATCATATGACTATCATAGGTTACTTTGGTCAACTGGGTTTTTCAACCCTCCCTACAATATCTAATGCTTGGTGGACTGGAATCGGACATCACAAAAAGAAATTTCAGAAAATCCACTAGAATAAGCTGAAAAAACTACCAAAAGCAATCAGTACGTCACCAAATCCTTGGGAAAAGCGAAGAAAAAACCTCAAATTCAACCACCAAAGCATTCGATGTTATGTCGGAGCCGGCAGAAAAGAAGTGACAATCTCTGTTACGTTGTACCTATTGTTCCCCAACAGAGGACGGGGTAGTTACCTACACTATAAACAAATGAATCCCTACTGCGAACTTCAAATTTTTAACTGCCGCGCAAGAGGAAAAGTATAGCTTTGTATAGTAATTACTTGGTAAGTTACATACTGTATATGAAACTCAGTTTTGCATATTTCCTAAAGCAAGAAAAGGAATCTCTCTCAAAAGAACGGTGACTCTCAAGCCTTCCCTGTCAAACGTTCTCAGACCATGGACCAAAAGATCATACTTAGCAGTAACAATCATCAAAAAAAAAAAAAAAAAAAAAAAAAAATTCCAGAAAATCGTAACCACTTGAAATTATGATCCAAAATCCTATAAACTGTCATATTACTGTACAGTATAACAATTTTGAGACTAACTCCAGTTGCCTGAAATCGTGGTTCATTTCCCAAAGTTATCTAAACGACTAGAAGCTGTGGATGAGCACTTGCATGCAAAACTTGCATAACCATTCCTTGGGTGAACTGGAAACAGCCTGAGTACATGCCTAACCATATGTTCATGGCTCACTACAATACCATGAACCATCTGTCACAGATGCACGACCTGTGGACTGCGTACCCATACATTGAGAGTTCACACACATACACACAAAGTCCCAGTATTTGTGAGAACTGTCAAATGAAGAACACTAGTATTTAAACACCATCTGCATGTCATGGTCTGGGAACTGCACACAACCAAGTGAGAAGTTAATGATAGCAAGACAGTAGAGGTGCCTCCACTTTGCAAGCTTTAAGAGAAGCACGGGTGTAAGGCCAAGTGCAGTCGTTCTGTCTGAGCACCCACTGTTTACACATGCAAGTTCCAGAGACTCCATGCACAAAGCAAGAAAACAGCAGTGACTCTAACACATATGCTTTAGATAATGCATGAATGTACATAATCAGCAAGAAGGTTCCCATACACTCTCCGTATGCTCATTCACAGGACTACGGCACACAATCTGTACCATCGACACCAGTTGAAGTACTGCGGGCCACTAACAACTTATGCAGGAAACAGAGTTTAGAGCCATGGCTATCCATCCCATGTAGGTTGTAGCTCCTCACTATGTTCAGTGGAAGCCAAATTAGTAGGCGAAGGAAGAGCATGCAAGGCTTTACTGTGCACTCACACTCCAAGGCCTGTAGCAAACCACAAGCAGCCAGGGTGCAGCACAGTCACAGGCAAAGAGATTGTCCTAGTACTTGTGACCACCATACACAGGAGACTTGTCAAAACATGAAACCCTTGAATGTAGGTACATGGTCTGGGGACCGCCCACCCACTGAGCTCTACCATGTGTGCTTCTGGCAAACAGGGGTGTTTAGCATTCATTATGTCTGAGAGTGTGTGGCCCAACCTTGGGTACAAAACTCGCTCACTGAGACTTGCATCAGCCCTGCCTACAGCAGATATAACACCTGCAGATGGACAAACACCATGGCCCCCCCGAGCTTGACAAACATGCTTACTCAAGGGCTTATGGGACTTCTTGTGAGTGAGCTTCTAGGACCTCTTTTCTACCTACACATGGAGGAGGAGGAGGAGGAGGAGGAGGAGGAGGAGGAGGAGGAGGAGGAGGAGGAGGAGGAGGAGGAGGAGGAGGAGGAGGAGGAGGAGGAGGAGGAGGAGGAGGAGGAGGAGGAGGAGGAGGAGGAGGAGGAGGAGGAGGAGGAGGAGGAGGAGGAGGAGGAGGAGGAGGAGGAGGAGGAGGAGGAGGAGGAGGAGGAGGAGGAGGAGGAGGAGGGAGGAGGAGGAGGAGGAGGGAGGAGGAGGAAGGAGGAGGAGGAGGGCGCATCTGCTTCTTCTCCTGTCCTCTAGCCACGTCTTAATCACCTTTGCAGGATGAGGCTATGGATGAAGCTGTGTGGGCATTTCCCACGGGAAGGATGACCAGTACTGGAGGCTCAATAGTGTTGAGCTCCCAGCAACAGCAGTTGGCAGAGTCACTGTAGTAAGGATAGGCATTTTGATCAATAACCTTCCCATGCACAGCTGCCCCTCACTGAAAGGAGTAAGAAGATTCACGAAGGCGAAGAGGCAGTAGTAGGTTAACATTTCTTGCCATTCTCCACTACCAAAACTAGTTACTTTGCAGAGCAATGGACCCAGGCTATATTTCCTTTACACTGCCTCCAAATGAAAAAAAAGTCAATGAATAAAAGTTATTTTTTATAAACCACCCATAAAACCATTTATCTGACAAAGTTCTCCCAAGTCATTGACTGCCATTTTATGGCAGAAAAGTACACTAAATATGCTTATAAGCAACAAAAATCACATTTTAAACTAAAAACTTTATGCAAAAGGCAAATAGCTACCTTATTTTCCCATATTTGTAATACAATATTCTGTATAAAGTGCTGTAATACACTTTCTAAAAAAAAAAAAGCAACTCTCTATTCCCCACCTCTCTCTCTCTCTCTCTCACAATACAGGTGTTCACTACTGAATGACATGGTATTACTATCACTTTCTTTTTCCTATCTTGTCTTAACACAATAGTATAAATAATAACAGACAAGAATAAAACAACTTTTTCTCTCCCACTTACCTTTGTGCAGTGCCAAAACTGCATACGTTGTCACTTTTAAAAACTTGCAAAGTGGTTTACAAGTACTCCCCCTCCAACAACAATGTATCATCGAGGTCCAGTACCTCCATGTCAAGAAGTGGCAAACCGGTTGGAAGGGGCCCTGAGGTGCCTAGAGGGACCTGGTCATCATGATGTGGCAAAGATCCTCT
The DNA here is from genome assembly GCF_040412425.1 of Macrobrachium rosenbergii. Classification (NCBI taxonomy): domain Eukaryota; kingdom Metazoa; phylum Arthropoda; class Malacostraca; order Decapoda; family Palaemonidae; genus Macrobrachium; species Macrobrachium rosenbergii. The sequence continues at coordinate 29,090,294 of NC_089765.1, forward strand.
TATTTCCTCCTCAGAGGCACCCAAAGCTTTGCCATGAGTCTTCTACTTAGAAAGCCCAAGTCCAATCTTGGATTAACACAGCCAACCTTCGAATGCCTCAAAGTCCGCAACCCCATGCAGGCCTGCAAACTTCAAAGCTGCAGCCTTCCACTCGGCACTTAGAATGTGCTTGCCAGCTGCCCTTCGAGTGACAAAACCAGATAAAGGTCGACTATTCAATGTCCTTAAGATGGCCTTGCAAACTCGACTTCTTGACGTCTTCTTCCCTAAGTCTGTCAATTACTCCTTCAGCCTGTCCTTGGAACTTTTGACATCCTGCAAGGTTAACCATGCAATGCCATACTCCTTTATGATACATGCCATAGACCAATCTGCCTTGAGTCTCACAACAATTTTACGCTTCTTTTGAAGGATCAACACCTTCCTCACTCTCTTGGGACAAGATGGGGCCATACACAGTATATATAGCACAAAACATAGTAATAACAACACCTGCAATGATGTAGGCACGGCAGAAACCATTAAAAAAAGCGACTCATTGCACATGACTGGACAGAGGGAAAATGCTCTTTGTTACCGAGAAAGATATGTTTATGATGCTTATGTCCATTAGCCACTAGAACCATACAATCACAATGACGTGTAATGACATGCATTTCTGCCTATAGCAGGAAGCTTACAAAAACATGAGAGCTTGCCCACTCTAGCACCTTCTACCATAGGCTATGGAACTGATGGTGTATCTGCATCAACCCACTAACAGCAATAAACAATGTGGCATATAACATGTTATGACAATGCACCAAAAAAAATGAGAAATGGTAGGGGAGGGGAGAAAAGTAGGTGTGTATACTGTACAGTATTTACAGTATATGTTTTAAGCTGAATGTATGTTGGGGAGTTTCTTAGTGTAGTATCAAATGTTATACCTCTCTCTTTTGCTTTGTGCATGATTACTGTACAGCAAGTTACAGTGATATCCTTTAACAGAATGTGAAAAGCAAATATGATACAACATAAAGTAAAGGCACTAAAGTCAAAACGTCTGCCTACCCCTCTCCACCCATCTCACACTGCATTCCCACCCCCTCCCTGTCTGGGAAACTCCTTCCCTGGCCACCTGCCCCCACCCCATAACCCTTTCTCTGCATGCTCATGCCTGTGAGCAGCATTATTAACACGTCTCTCTCCCAGGGCAGTGTTGCCAACTGCTGCCCTTTCCATCCTGCCAAACCTTCCAAATGCCTCCCCCCTTGGAAACTCCTTCCCCAACCCCCCACAAGCCCCAAAACCTTTTCTCAGTCTGTTTATGAATGTAAGCAGTGTTACCAACTCTTCCTTTGACCTTCACAGCATTCCCAATCACCAGCGTGTGCTTTTTCAATTTTTATAAAATTTGTATGTATCATATAGTATACATATCTTGGGTCCGTGGGGATCAGTTACATCTAGATATTGTTCAAGTTTGTATAATGTGAATACAGATAATTGAAGGATCATTGTACCCATGCCCTGACCTGCATTCAACCATTCTCTTCTTTTTCGACTGCAAAAATTAATTGCAATGAGATCATCAGGAAATTTTATGACTCTCTACAAGTGAAACTCGCCAAGTGTAGCATTTTATTCAACTCTACCACAATTTCTTAATAATAATAGTGAATAGCTTGATTGGCTATACCAGGAAGGGTCATTAAGAGATTTTTCTGGAGTGTGTAAGACGTATCTACCTGCTCAAAATCCACCTAACGTCCACCAGCTCAGATTTATTTACTTGACCGAAGACAATAAGACCTGAGCCTAGGCTTTGCGAGTTGCAAAATGCTGCAAAAAAAAAACCAGGCCTGGAACCCTCAAGATCAGACCTAAGTGATTTTGAATTAGGTAAGCTGTGCATTTGTTTTTCTTGGTTTTTAGTATCACCGCATGATGAAAAGTAAAGATTTGGATCTACTATCATTAAGGGGTAGCCTAGGCCAATCCACATGTTTGATATTCAGTGTTACTTGGGGAAAGGGGATTGCACAGGTAAAAATGCCACCCCTCTTTCCCAACCAGGTCAAGGCATGAAACTGTAAATCAGGTTAGGAAGGGGAGGTTTGGTTGGGTCAAGATAAGATGCCTAAAGAAAGGGTAAGTTTAAGTTCTTTTAGTTAGGTCACAACCAGAACAGAACAGTGAGTTCAAATGGAAATTTGTTCCTGCTAATATGCTTCTTCCGATGTTGTCTAGAATGCAAAATGACGGGACAACACTCCCAAAAGTACAATTCCCATAACCCCATCTGTATGATACTGTCGCTTTGCACATTTCTCCCCATTTCTGGCTCTTGACCCCCCATTTCTGCATTCTTTCACCTATGCCAAGAATGCATAAGACTGGGTCAAGACCACAAATCATTAACATTAACATCAAGTCATTCACCCGATCTGTAACAAAGACAGTAGGTTTTGATCATTTTCCAGATTCTTTTTTTTTTTTTTTTCAGTTGGCCCTGCAACCATCATTCGTAAGTCCTTCCCCAAAACCTTCCCAACAACTGCAGATCCTATCTCTAAAAAGGAGCAATAATGGTGGGGATCCACCCAAACAGACGGCATCAAAGGCCACATTAGCTCATGACCTTCACATTATTTCTCCATGATATCAAGTTCCAACTTTGCAATAAGTATGAGGGCAGCCAGATGTCCTCACCTGACAGCTGACAACAGCCACAGAAAAAGCTGTCAGAGATGGCAGATGGGTAAGGGTATGGCCTTCATCCCCTAACTACCAGTTAACTATGGTACCTTGTTACTAAGTCTCAACAACCAATTCAAGCTCACACTGAAGAATGGTCATATATAAATGGCATTAATTTGTACTCCACATGAACAATCTTGAGCTTTGTATATTGGAAATTTGACCAACTTGTGTTATTCAGTCAAAACCATAATTTATTTTATTGTGAAACCCACGTCCCACTTCTAACCACTTTAGATGTATGCAGGTTGTGAAAATGACCAGCCTACATAAGAGTTAGGTTAACGAAGGTCAAGTTACGATGAATCCTGGTATTTCACACTTATGATTTTTGGTGCCATTTGGTCAGGCTAGGATGCATTTATATACTTTACTAGTTCTCATATTTCCCCGCCGACAATTCCAATTTCCTGCTCAGGTGCACATTACTGTTTGACTTTAAGGGAAAAAAGGGTATTATTTCACTTATGGACATTAATTGCTTTCAACATAAAATATAGGTTTTTCTGTTGTATTATGATGTGATTTGAATGATTTTGAGGTTTATTTCCATCGCAAATGAATACTTATCCTTCCCCGTGATATACTGTATACAAAATTAATAAAATTACGACTTGTCAGAATACTCCCTATAGCTAATACGGCAAAACTGTGTATACTGATTACAGTTTTGCATTAGCTATGGAGAGGAAAAACATTCTGACAAGGGTATACAGTACATTTGCCGGGAAGGATAAGTATTCATTTGCATGGAAATAAACCTCAAAATCATGTAAATCACATCATAAATACTTATATTTTATGTTGAAAGCAATTAATGTCCATAAGTGAAATAATACCAAAAAAGATTTGTTTTAGGGGTTCCTCATATTTTTATACATGCGTCTTGATATATAAATGGGAGCGAACGCAGAGTGAGGGGTCAGGGCTACTATAGCAGGTATCTCTTTAGTTGGTTGGCTAACTCAAAGGATAGGTGACCTAACCAGACTTCCCTCTATCTCTACTAACCTTTAACACATGGTCATTTTTATTTCATATTCTTAAAACTTAAAATGTCAAGCAGACCTTGTTTTGCACAATTACCATCAGCCTTTTAGCACCAAACAATCAAGCATATCCCTTGGATGTACAAGGAACAATAAAACGATTGGTTTACACCCATAGCCTAGACTAATAGCCTAATGGTCAAAAACGCAAAACACATAAAATCTGGAAAAATATGTGGGACATCTCTACACCCGGGGGGGGGCCCATCCCAAACTAGGCTATAATTAAAAGTCGAGAAGAGCTGCCTAAAGCCTCGTCGAATGGTCTTGAATTTATCCTAGCTAGGCTAGGCTACTCTGGTCTGGTTTAACGATTTGCTTTTCATCTGGCATGCATTAACCTGGGACTTACTATTTAAATTTAAAGAAAATGTTGTTAAGACAGGGCAACAAATAAAATCTAGAACATTACCGGAGTGACCATTGGCTTATTTCGCAGATTTTACACTGGTTCTGTTTACTGTTAGCAATAGTTCACTTGAAACTTCCAAAGAAATTGAAATCTTTGTAACGGCTCCTCTCTTCACAAACGGTTGCGGACTACACAGGAGTGACTGAATCATAGCCCATTGACCTACTAACTGTAGGTTTCTTTGCCCTATAAGACCCATACCTGTATTTGTCAATATATATATATATATATATATATATATATATATATATATATATATATATATATATATATATATATATATATATATATATATATATATATATATATATATATACATATACATGCACTGAGTAAATATTGAGTTTAATCTCGGAAGACAATATCTTTATCTATGACATCAAGTGGGAGCTTATCATACAAATTTGAGGTCTGCAAACTGAACCCTGGAAGTGAATCTCGGCACAATTAAGTTGCAAAAATCTGTCGATGGTTTGTGTTGACGCTAATAACAGTTGGCTGCATCATGTACTGTGTCCCATTCATATCGCCCCACCTTTCCTTCTTTTCACTTACCCTTTAGACGAAAATACATATCTAATAACTATTCTGTGAGAGAGAGAGAGAGAGAGAGAGAGAGAGAGAGAGAGAGAGAGAGAGAGAGAGAGAGAGAGAGAGAGAGAGAGAGAGAGAGAGAGAGAGCATTCCGATATTGCACAAAGAGACCCTCCAACATACTTGTACCGTGTACACACACACACAACCTACCTTCTTACTCTCCTCAATTATATCTGAATTATTTTATTTCTTGGCGTTTTGTCATAATGTTCATTGCATAAAAAAACGAAAAACGATAACAATGATTAAGTTATAATAGCACCGTTCATACGAGTTGGTGGTGATACATAAAATAAAATAATAATGGTAGAATTCTGGTGTGCATATCCTACTGATCATCACATTCGATTTTTCTGCGAGGCTTTTTTTTTTCAGTGAACATGACATTATTTTTATCGCATCCCTTACGTAGTATCACATATGCACCATCATCTCTGGGTGTGGTCTTTCCTCCGTTAACGTTAGTGACCAAAGATCTTACTGTATTAGGGCAGCTAAACGCGAAAGGGTTGTCTCTCCCCAAGGTTATACTGTTCTTAATGCTATCCAGTTATGAAATTTAGGCTGTCAAGCCAAGCACTAGGGTACTTCCAGCAATTCAGCGCTTAAAAGAGAGTACCCAGCCAATTCAGTGCTTAAAAGAGTGAAAAGAGGGAGTCTGAGTGGTTGGAAAGCAAGATAATCCAGAAAATAGAAGGTAGTAGCTGTACAAGCCTCTAAAAGTGGAACTGGGAGAAAACCCCACAAATATACCAGTAAAGTCACAGTTAGTGGTGTTGGACAAGACTGAAGAAGGAATAAGAATGAAGGTAAAGTAAAAGGCTAAAATGTGGATGCAGCTAAGGGGCTGAAGGTACGCTGCAAATATCCCTCAGTATGCCTACACTGCAGGTATAGAGTATGCACTTTATTGTAGTAGTTTTCTTTTTACTACTAATTGGGGAACGTAGAAAATCTGATTTGCTTTATAAACCACTTTTTCAACGAAGTGTTTGGGGTACTGGAGGAAAGATGGTTGCTCCAGAATTCGTTTTAAATTCGGTTAGTTTTATGCAGGGCAAAAATGCTCTGGGAGGCACAAAAACAACTAGCTTGCAAATACAACCGCAACATATCACGATAACTAAAGAAATAGATGTAAAATATTGAGACAGTGGGTGTTCTATGTGCTGTGAACCTCTAGTTTGCGATATCCTTAATTATCAGTAATCCAAAAAGTGGAATCTGTTATTTTTTTGTTTCTACTTTTAATTTAATGTGGGGTGCATGGCTATTTAATTTACTAAAGTATGCATTAAAATCTCCCCAAAACAGATTCCAAAATGTTAAAATATATCCATAAACATCATCCTGATCATATCTTATCATTATGGTTTTCAAGGACACCATGCAAAGATTACTAGAATTTGGCTAAGTGTACTGCCCATGCTACAACCGAATTTGTTTATAATAACCTCAATTACAGTAAAAAAAAAAAAAAAAAAAAAGAGACTGCACATTAGTTTGTAGCTAAGTTACAAAGGCATTTTAGTAGCTGGACTAAAATGGCTTAATGCAAAAAATTAGTTTGATGATTTAGCACTTGCTCATTAGGCATTAGGGAACTGTCTGTTAGTACCAGTTCAAGTGGGATGACACTATTCCTCTGGGAAAGAGTACCAAACAACACTGGTAAGAGATGGTGAAGCCTGAGCGGTACTTAAAAGTTCATGGGATAAGCTTAGTGGAATGCCAGTAACCAATGTAGAATCCTGGTGGGAGTATCCAGAAACCCAAGGACCAAAAGACAGCTGAGCAGAAAACAGAAGACAGGTGCTCTGTGTGTTTCAGGCACTTAGCCAAAAACTGTAACCTTATTAAGAATAAGAACCAGAAGTAGTTCAAGCAAAACACAGCTAATGGTACTGCTGCGTCAGGAGTATGAAGATCTGAAGAACAGAGGACGAGTCACTGTAAACTTACCTGATGGTGAAGGTTATTTTAACAAGGAGAAAGTAACAGTGTGAGCAGTTGTATATAAAAGTTTGGTAACCGAAGGCTGATGCAAAGATTTATATAAACACTCATTACTATGTATGAGAAAAATATGCTATGTGCTTAGATAACCCATTGGTTCTTTACAACATTCCAAATATAAATGACCAAGAAAAAATGGTTAAAGCTCAGACCAAGAACTGTGAAAACTGCTGTCTTTCTTGATTCACCTGATCTATAACTCATTTTCTCTCATACTGTAGTCAGGGTATAAGCATTTCTGTTTCCAACAGTGATGCAGAATTCAATGAGCTTTTCCACAGAAATTCAGATATTTTTCTTATTTGCAGAAAACTTGAGAATGACTTAAATAACATGTAAGTGGGCCAGTTTGCGTTTAAACATTTTTCTGCTTCTATACCGATTGGCCGAAGTAATTTTGAGCGATATTATTTAATTACTGGATGCTGTTTAGAGCGAAGCCAATACGGCGATGGTCGTTTTGAGCGTTACTCTTCACCCGAGAAGTTTACAAACGAAGTTTTGGACTGGAAGAAACTTTACAAAGGTCGAGATATTCAGGCGTAGTGGCAGGTGAGCCTCAGCAAAAGCAAAGGGTAGGATTTCAGCATTCAATGAAAGAGAAAATCAGAATATTACTGTCTCAGACCCATTGCATTTAATATAAACCTATAGTAATAGTAAGTCAGTATTTGCATGTAATATAAGCTTGCAAAGTATGATGTCAGGATTTATAAAAAAAAAAAAGTTTTCTCAAACAGTCAATAAACCTTCCCTATATACTTTTTTTTCTTGATATTGCTTATAAAACAGAACTGTTGGCTCTGATAAGCAGATGGGAATTTCGAATTAATATATTTGGAATGAGACTTACCTCTCTATTATATACCTTCCATTTCCGCGCCAGTGGCAGTTCAACAGATTGAAACAAAAAAAGATCGAGAACACTGTTTTCTATGAATATCTGTCTTCTAGCCATCTACATCCCCTAAACCCCGCCCCTCCGCCCCACGGGACCCATAGGTACAGTTTTGGACAGTTCCACGGGTCCAGTTTCCCGAACAAGAGGGGTTTGTGGCAGGATTTGCATAGTAGCCCTGACGAGAAAGGCAAACGGCTGAGTGGTGGTGGATATATTGAGGTGTAATTATATTTGTAAACCACTATTTGGTTTGAATTCGTTTCACCAGTGTTTTGTCAGGTATCATTCAATTACCTTTTAGAGCTTTTAGTGTACAGTATTTTACATAAAAAAATAAACTTTCCTTATGGGAAAAGATCTTATAGAATATAGACGATGACCAAAAATTGTTTCCTTTGAGAAATTCCGCCACACTTATCTGTACAAAAATATGTTCAAGCTAACCTTGTTGGTAAGACTTCTGGAGTGTATTCCCTCCGCCAACGAGGTCGGAACAAGGTTGTTTTCGTCTCCTGGTTATTTGTTATTGCTATCGGTACAGCATAAGGTTAATATTTTTTTAAAAGTGATTTCAACGAAATTCCCATGGTCAATATCTTATCATTCAGGAAGAAATCCTAAGATAACGGTAGTGGCCCGGGTCAAGCCGAGTTTCAGGAAGCCTTGAGGAATAATTTAAAAACAATTTTTTGTTGAGTTGGATTTTTGAGGTTATTTAGACTAAAATTGGCATGCTGATTCCAAATCTGTAGTTAGATTTTTCTAGCACGTCAAGTTTTTTCTAAACAGTTTACCTACCAGATAAGCAAAATTCCACTGGTTAGCTGTAGTAAAACTTGCCAGCTGATAACGATTTGACTCATCTAGACCTATGTGGCAACTTGTTTGTGCAGTCACAATTGAGACAGTGCGGTGAGAGGTGTGTGCAGCTCCCAATATCTGCAAACAGAAAGCTAGGATAGTAGGAATTACGAGGATTTGTTATGGCTTTTCTATTAACCTTGTAACAAAATACCACTGTAATTTCTATTTCGTTTAATGCTTCTTTGTTTTTTGTTTTTAAGCTTGTAACTATTCCAGCCTAGTGTTTTATTTACATAGGCATATATTTCTTTTGTTTCAGATTTTGCCTGCTCCTACTACGTCTCATCGTAAATGCCTAAATAACCCTGACTCCTTCTGCTATATACTCTATGCGGTAGTTTCACCACTCCAAGTCAGAGGGCAAACATCAGCGTATTTGTCAAACAAGCATATTTCGCATATTTTAAAGAGAAACTTGGTGATCAAGAAAAGCCATGGGCCCCTCACAAAGTGTGCAAGCAGTGTGTCGAGAGTTTACGGATGTGGACCAAAGGAACACGTGAAAAGATGCCATTTGGTATCCCCATGGTTTGGCGAGCAAAAAGATCATTCCACAGACTGTTACTTTTGTTCAGTGAAAACATCAGGATTTAACAAGAAAAATAAAAGTAACATAGGAAATCCTAATATACCGTCAGCTATAAGACCAATGCCTCATTCAGCTGAAATTCCAGTGCCAGTTTTCGAACAACTACCTCCTCTAGAAGATCTGAGTGATGTTGAAGAACGCAGTGACAGCATCGATGCAGATTTTGACATTCACGAGGATCCAGTTCGTAGGGGATTTGATCAGCACGAGTTGAATGATTTAGCACGTGATTTGGGCCTATCAAAAAAAGCTTCAGAAATACTAGCATCAAGAATGAACGAGAGAAACCTACTTGAACAAGGGGTGAAGGTATCATACTTTCGAACCAGAGAAAGTACATTTCTGCAGTACTTTCGAAGTGACAGCGGTTTTGTGTTTTGCCATAACATTCCTGGTTTACTGAAGGAATTAGGGCTTTCAAACTACAATCCAAATGAATGGCGAATGTTTACTGATAGCTCAAAGTGGAGCTTGAAGTGTGTCCTTCTACACAATGGCAATTTGTTTGGCGCAGTCCCTATTGGGCATTCGGTCTGTCTTCGTGAAGAATATGGAGATGTAAAGAGAGTTATTGCAATATGACAAACACAACTGGATCATCTGTGGTGACCTTAAGATGGTGTCCTTCCTTCTTGGTCAGCAACGTGGATACATACAGTATCCCTGTTTTCTCTGTATGTGGGATAACAGAGCACGAGAGAAGCATTGGGTTGAGAAGAATTGGCCTCCGAGATCTGATCTTAAACCTGGAGATCCTAACATTGTATATGAGCCACTTGTTGACAGGAAGAAAATATTATTCCCACCTCTGCACATAAAAATTCCCACCTCTGCACATAAAACTAAGTCTCTCGAAACAATTTGTAAAAGCATTGTCAACTGATGGCGACTGTTTGAAGTACATCATCTTGACATTTCCTGGACCGTCAATTGAAAAAATCAAGGCAGGTGTGTTTGATGGTCCACAAATTCGACAGCTCATCAAAGATGTACAGTTCACCGGTACTATGTCAGACCTTGAAAAGAATGCTTGGCTATCATTCAAAGACGTCGTCAAGAACTTTCTTGGAAATACACGTGCAAGTAATTACACAGAAATTGTTCAGAAACTATTAGAGAGCTACAAAGCGCTTGGTTGCAACATGAGTATTAAATTACATTTTTTGCATTGCCATCTTGCCAACTTTAAGAAAATCTTGGTGCTGCTAGCGACGAGCAAGGTGAACGATTTCACCAAGATTTGAAGGTTATGGAAGAACGTTACCAGGGCAGACGGGATGTCCATATGATGGCTGACTAGTGTTGGAGCATCAAATGCGATTGTCCTAAGTTGAACACTCCAGAAAAAGCAACAAGCGTAAATTTTTACCTTAACCTGCACACAATTATAGCCTTATCCTTTGTAAAAAAAACATAATAATGTTAAACATTCTATTCATGCCTATTTCTTTCATTTTTCATTGTATATTAATATTTGCAACTTTTTATAAAACAAGCACTGTAACTGTTATGTACAGTATTTTTCGTATTTTTTAAGAAAACGAAAATTCCATAGTTCAAAAACTTGATGTGATAGAGAAAAACTGAGATCAGTTTTGGATTCAGCACCCAAAAATTACTTAATAACAACTGTCAGACCTAACTCAACAAAAATTATGTTCCCCTGTGAATTATCAACTCAAGAGTCTACGATTAGGTTTGCTGAAAGCAAATGGGTGTTACAGACTAATACGCACATAAACAAAGACACTCCAACATCTTCTAAAAACATAACAGACACCTCACATGTCTCGAACTATCGTCCTAACCGCTCAATTCTCCTCGCTGCTGGGAGAAAGGGAGCTGGGGATTTGGTACGATGCATGTACACATTCGCTACCGGGGTCTAAGCAATGTCAGGCAGGGCAGCCGATCGAGGCTACGACCTACCCCAACGCCAAATCAAAGTCCTTCAAAGAAGGCATTGTGCTTACCCCATATAAAAATGGGAAAAAGCACGCTAAAACGAAGAAGTCTACGGTTTATCTTTTAAAAATCCATACAGTAGCCATCTTGATATAAAAATGTGCTGCGATCTAAATTATACAGTAACAAAAAATAATTTTAAGTGATGCATCAATTGTGCAGAGGCATTACGTGACGATACATGGAACATATCGCTAAAATGTATAAAAATTAATCTGTGTTTGTATATATAATATATATATATATATATATATTATATATATATATATATATATATATATATATATATATATATATATATATATATAAACATGTACAGTATATGTATGTATGTATGTATATGTATATATATATATATATATATATATATATATATATATATATATATATATATATATATATATATATATATATATATATATATATATATATACACACACACAAAAAACTAATTTTTATACAATATTTTAGCGGTATGTTTCATATATCGTCACATAATGCCTCTGCATAATTATGTAGCACTTAAAATTTTTTTTTTACTGTATAATTTAGATCGAAGCACATTGTGGATGAAGAATCCTACTGGATGGGGCTCTTTAAGGTTTGAGGCCACTGCTGTTATTTGTGGCCGCCTTTCTTGTTTTTTTGAGAAAGAACAGGGGGTTCTGCAACTCCTGGCAATACTACTCAACCTCTGATGGAAGTAGCATCAGGCTGGTTTTGTCCACATCCCCTGCTGCTGCGTCGGCGCCTTCTTTTTTGTATACTGCGTTCTTATCCTCTGCTTCGGCGTCGTCCGTTACCATGTTGCAGGCTGCGGATGTTGCGCCGTGTTTGGAGGCCTTGGTGGCCTCGTGGAGTTTGTGTGCGACGTTCACCAGCTCGTCCATTGAAAGGGCGTCCGCATCTGTATTTTGCCCCCTCACCTCCTGTGGAAGGCGCTACAGGAATATTTCTCGTGACAGGCTGATCTTTCTCCGACCATCCATTTCGGTGCCCGGCAGCATCAAGAGGCCTCTTTAGTTCGTCCCAGGTGTCCCTGGGTGATGCTATGTTTACTGTCGCTCCTTGGGTCACCAGTTGTGAGGGTAGACATTACTGGGTACTAACTGTTTATTTACCTGAGCACAAGTATACATGGCAGTGCGGACAGAAATGTGGTGCCTGACCCACAATCACTGCGACCCGCACTCTGAGCAATTTGTGTTTCGTAGCAGGTACATAACTGACAATAAAAAGAGACATAGTAGACGTACAAAGATAAAACATACACTGGTGGAAAGGCCAGGAAATTCCACATCTGAATATTTACATGAGATTCAAGACACATTAATAAATACAAAGCAATAGCATGATTGACGTGAAATGGAGAGACGTTTGACATCTTTACAAGCGTATGATAAGGGACAACGTTAGGGGTTACGGCAGCCTAGACACCGATGCCACGGCAAAAGCCCTTATGCAATAAAGAAATACTCCCCTAAGAGATGTAGACAAGTCCCCCCTGCAATTAACGTTGGGGAGGCAGTTACGGGACTCTATTCCAATGGCAACGAATTCTTGCTTTTGGATAATCATTGGATGGCAACGATACGAGAGAGAGAGAGAGAGAGAAAAGGCTATGGTCAAAACTTCGCAGAAAGAGAGAGAATTATATGACCTGCATGCAAAGAAGTTGCCATACCTACGTGTAGGCAACCAAGTCCTGGTGCAGGATGTAGTTGGTAAGAAGTGGGATCGATCGGGGATGGTAATGGAAAGACTCCCATACAGACAGTATCTAATCAAAATAGATGGATCTGGCAGAATGTCGAGGAGAAATGCCGCCACTTGAAATACGTAACAGCAAAGAGCCAGTGCCCTACTACAGAACCAGCTGGGGCAGTGCCACGTACCCAGGACCAGGAGGTATATGCTGGCCATGGCAGCCCCCACCCCTTGGTAGGAGGAGTTCAAGGCCAACTAAACGCCCAGCTTGGATGAAGGACTACAAAGGTGGAAAATAGGTTGCGTTCTGTTTGCTGAACTATTAATAAGTTTTGCTTCGATTAGCCATTCCTTGCTGATTTTTTCTTTATTTTTGCCTCTTCTTGATTATGATATCCTTTGTTTGTCTCTAATTTTGAATTTTGAGTGTACCTATGTTTCAGGGTAATTCGTAGCGGGTGGGGGGGGGGGAAGTAGGATAAGTATGTGTCAAGTTGCTGATATCAGTAATACTACTAGTGGAATGTTGTTGCGTCTATGGTTAGCAACGCATTACCTAACTCCGTCCATACCAAGATTTTGGTGCGAATGCCAGTTGCCCTGTAACCATCTTAGGATTAAGATGCTTCTGTAATAAACCGTCAACATGGGAATAGTGCCTCTTACTTACCCTGCCCATAGAGTATCCTATACTAAGGTAATATATGACATATATTACCTTAGTATAGGATACTCTATGGGCAAGGTAAGTAAGTAAGAGGCACTATTCCCATGCTGACGGGGAATAACACAGGGCCCAAGTTGTGCTGAGTAGTCACAGATGAATGCAGTCAAATATGTAGAAAGACAATTATTAACAGAAAAAAAGTAGACGAATGGAAAGAGTGGAGCAACAGAAGTAAGAAATGGTAAAATGAAATAGTGAAGGTATACAATTACCTGGGAGAGAACACCATTTAGTGAAAGGCAAGTAAAAGTGGAATATTATGCTCCACGAAATGATGCAATAGTAGATGAATGAAAAGTTGGGAAAATAATGTTATTGTTGTTTAGAGTGTATTTGACTAAGCTAAATCCAGTGCGAGGCTCAAGAAATGTCAGGAGTGAAAGACTGATTCTTTATAATTCTCGACAGGTGTTTATAAGACAAAAAGCGGACAGAAAGGTAGCAGGTGACCTGAGGCCCCCGCTGCGTCCATACAGAATTTGTGTTTTCTGGCAAGCATAAAAATACGTATAATATTCGCTACATGGGGCATAAAAGGTAGATATACATATCGGTGGAAAGGCCGTACAATGATACATAAGATGAGGTCCATAAAGAATCTGAAATAAAGACAGGTAAAACACATGACGTGATTAATGTACACCTGAAAGAAGAAACACAAGGCAGTAGAGGCGCGATTTGTCGCCCTTCAACCAGCAATCTTTGAAAATAATGAAAAGGAACACAGTTCAGAATAGATGATGGTATTTTCCACCTCCCGAAAGTACCACAAAATGAATGCTACATATAAGGAACAAGAACTGTAAAAAGAAACTATAACATAACCAGAAATAACAAGGAAGTTAAGAGAAGAATCAAGAAAACATTAAAAATTAATGTTAAATAGAAAAAACAAGGTCCATTACGACTTGGAAAGAACGAGGATACCTTAGTGAATTCAAGACAAAAGAAGCAAAGTTGATAATGGAAATGAGGATAAACATGCAAGAACGGGGAACATATGGTCAAGACGAATACCGGTTATGTTAGGAGGAGCAGGATACAAAGCAACACCCTTCAACTGCAAAATGTTGACAGTTACTGATAGCGAAAACTGAAAACAAAAAACCTGGCATCAAAGTGAAAAAGTTGTTAGCATCTGATGGAGAAGGGAGAAAGGGGCAATTATTAACAAGAAGAGTCTGCTACAGGAAAAGATGGGTAAGACGGAATAGTCCAAGTAAAACTTCATGTAAGTGGCAGAGGTGGAAGGAATGAGAGAGAGAATACCTAGGTACAATCAAGTTACAAGTTATGGAGCCTGCCAAAATGACATTTTAACATTCTGAAAGTTTGTAAATTTGTTATTATTTGCAGTTTTTATTTTAATTACTAAACTTTGAAATTTAATGAGAGTCCTGTATTACATCACAATTAAAAGTATAACAAATGAAGAATTATGCAATTGTGGACTAGGTAGCCATCTTGTCAACAGAGTGGTTAATGTAATTAAACCGTATTAGATAATGTACAGAATTTTTACAGCGGAACAAAGAAAATTCTCAATAATTTTCAGTTCCGACGAAATGAGAGCTATGTAAAGGAAGGCGCCAATTGTTTTGTATGTATATGATAAGAGGGCCCTTTGAACAAACGCCCTCTGGTTGAGTTGAAGTCATAGCAAAGCAAACATATTTAAGAAAAAGAGGTGACCTTACAACTGAACGTGGCAAGTAAAGAGGCATTAAACTTGTCTGCCTGATGTAAATTTTAAAATGTTCTTTCTCGGTTGCTGGGAAAAAGAAATTTATTAAATGGCTAGAAATGAGCATGATTTCTTTTTTCAGAAAAGGTGAGAGTTGCATAAATCAGTTACTTGTGTTAAGATGGTTTTTACTGATTACGAGAAAGGTATTTGGCAGCATCTGCATCAATAACATGGAAGGTCTTGGGTCACTGGCATTCCCACAATGTGCAAAACTAATTGATACTGTCCATTATCAAACGTGAGGTAAAGTGAACTGGCAATGAATTTTAAGGTGGTATAGGGGAAAAATGTGTTACCTTTTGTTGTTTGCCCTTCTCATGGACTATTGTAATCCTGTGGGGGTATGCCATCAGTGTACCATGATGTGCACTGTAAGCATTATTTAAGGTTCTTTGCAGCATCCCTTCGTACGCTGTCATTCCTTTTACTGTACCTCCGTTCACATTCTCTTTCTTCCACCTTGCTTTCCATCCTCTTCTAACAATTGTTTCATAGGGTTGTGAGAGAGGTGCGAAATAATGAGCAGGAAGACAAGTACTGCTAGTTTATTGATGAAGCAAGCTGCTTATAAAGCAGCCTGCGGACGTCTGCGTACTTCGCAGATTTACAGGTGACCTGAGGTCAAACTATTTCTCTACAAAAACAGGACAGGTTCATACAGAAAACATAATGATTAATAATGTCTGATGTATTACAAAAATACTCCGTTACATGTACATGATGCATGATCATTTGGAAAGGCAATAAAATACATAATTTACAAATATAGCAGTAGCATGGGTTTTCGGTGACCCCAGGTCAATGTGCACCGCAGAAAACGGGATGTTCATTATAGAGAATGTGTTGAGCGGGGACTTAACAGTGTAACTGCAAGGTTTTCCTCCTGTTACATCTCCAAAACCCTTTTACTTTCAATTTCCCTCTCAGCAGTGAATGGCCTCATAGGTCCCAGTGCTTGGCCTTTGGGCTGAATTTTATTTTCCATGGACTATTTGAAAAGCTTTTAGGAAATAGAAGTTTTACATAAGTAGAGATGAGGCTACAGATAAATGTAAAAAAAAAAAAAGGATAAGTTAGGAAGACAGAGTATGCACAAAGAGATAAAAATGTAATTGAGGTTGATTTAGGTATTCAATACAGGTTCTCCAGGTTTAGGATGCAAAGAAAACACTATCTACATGAAATTTGTGTGAGAGACCAGCACCGTCTACATGAACTTCATGTGAGGGACTTGTGTTAAAATATTTGATACAATCTTGGGATGAGGGTTCTTTTCTTTGTGAGATGACAGGAAGGGATGTGAGAATAGGCTGCCTTCTTTTTATCTGTGCTGCTGCTGTCTGTCTGTCCTTCTGTCAGTCAGGCTTCTTAGCTACGATATGCAGTTGCTCTCAACTGTCACACGAACATTAGAGCCTGCTCTTCACAATACTATCACTCCTGCAAACAGTATGCAGAATATGACCTTATGATGATTCACATTTCTAGCGTCTCAATTTCTTGGCTCTGTTCCCTAATACATTACAGTAAGGGTACATTTTTGCTATGACTGGCTGCTTTGTAGTCACTTCAATGTTGTGTTCTTCGAACAGTCTTTCCTGGATTGCTGGTTAATGCATCTTGATATAAGCATCTTGATATTCTTCCGGTAAGTGTAATACTTGCTTCTTTTGCTCCTTGTGTAGGTTGTTGCTAATGCTGAAATCTTGGTATGTTTCCTCTTTTTTCTGTGGTTGAAGTTCTAACCATCCCTCCTAAAGAATTACATGGTCCTATTTGGCGCCCTTCTCTACAATGGCTGTGCTCATTGATCTCTTCTTTGACGGCAGCTGCTGCTGTTTCATTCACTTCCCTCTCATTGTTGCCAGTCAGGATGTCTGCATCGAGTCTTCAGTTGTCTGCCTACATCAGCAACTCTGACCTCATGAGGGCCTCTGCGATGTAACATCATCTTATTCGCCCCCATTGGCAATAATACTAATATATTCTGTCCCATCCTGAATTGATAGTCTCTGGTCCTCTTGATGTAATGATGCTTTGGGTATCTCTGTGCAGCAAACTCTCTCGCCAGATGATTCCTCATTTCTAACTCACAATGGTATGTGCTGCACACACTTCATCCTTGCAGTCTCCAGTGCATAATTACTTAAGTGTGCATTGGTCTTCTCATTGTCCTTCCATACAATGGCTAGAACGATGAAAATCTGGTGCTAGGCTGGGGTACTTCTCAATAAATGAACAAGATGGGAGGGGGGGTTATGGTCCCAACTCTTTGATCTCTCCTGTCACATCTTCAGCATAGACTTACGCAAACCTTTCATACATTCTATTATATCTTGGGTTATGTGCCATTGTGAACAGTTACTCAGTGCTTAACGGATGGCTTACAACCTCCACAGTTGTGAAGTAAACTGAGAACCTCGGACACTTGAGTATTTCCGTGGAGAATCTAACCCTGCTGAAAACCTTTTTAGCAATTCCTCTGATACCCACTCAGTTTTTACTCTAGCATGTGCCACTGCCTCCGGGTATCTTGTAGTAGGGCCTCTCACCGTATGGATGTACCTGTTGCCTTTCTCAGATGCTGACAACACAGGTTCAGTCAGGTCTACGCTACTCTCTTAAATGGCTCCTTCATTAGTGGCAGCTTCCTTAGTGGTATTTTGCTTGTATGGCTGTGCGGTTTAGTCTTCTGACAAATGTTGTAGGACCTGCAATATCTAGTGACATCTGCAACTGTAAGAGGTGCAAAAAAGAGAGCAGGTGGACATGTACTGCTAGTTTATTAAGAGAGCAGGCCGCTTACAAAGTGGTGTGCAGACGTCATACAAAGGCATACAATAGGATACAGGTGACCCGAGGTCAATTGTTCTCAATGTGAAACAGGACAGATAAATACAAATAACATGTAAAGATAAACTTACAAGAATTGACACAATAATATTCTGACACATGTACAACGTAAACAGACACAAATGAATCAATAACAGATACGTTTTTACATAGATAAAAATGTGGCTATCTAGCGTGACCTAAGATTGTGGGAAAGGCACCGTAGAAAACGGGAGGTTCATTATAGAAAACCCGTTGAGCGGGGACTTTACAGTACTCCCCCCCCCCCAAGATGAAAGTAACGTCTGATCAAATTAGGTATCTGCTGGGCCACTAGAAAGTGCCGCGGCTCCGCGAAGTCAGCTGGGGGGTGCGGTGTGAGCGGGAGCGGCTGGCTGTGGCACTGTCTGGGTCAGGGTCCTTCCGGGGGCGGCCACGTGACTTTCTTTTGGGTTGGGCTGGCTGCGATGGTGATGGTTCCCGCGGAGGGCACTGCATGGTATCGTCGACGTCTTCCTCCAACAGGGCGGGCTTGAGTCGGTCTACAGACACCCAGTTGTCCTTCCTGTGGATGGCCAGCTGGAATGCTTTGTTGTTCCTCTCCAGCACGCGGAAGGGCCCCTTGTAAGGCCTGGTTAAGGGCGGGTGGATGGCGTCATTCCTGACGAAGACGTGGGTGGTGGAGGACAGGCCGGGAGGCGTGAAAGGCGACATCCTATCGGTATACGTCCGCTAGCAGGGGGCGAACTTTCCGACCATGTCACTGAGACTCTGGACTGTCAGGTTGTGGCGATATCCTGTGATGAGTTCGCCAGGGACTATGAGGGGCTCCCCATAGACTTTTCTGCTGCGGACGGGTCACCGTTGCTCTGGGGGCGGTCCTCAGCCCGAGGAGGACCCAAGGCAGCTGGTTCTTCCAATCTTCGGCGGTGCAGCGGGCCATGAGGGATGCCTTCAGGGACCTGTGGAAGCTTTCCACCAATCCATTGGCCGCAGGGTTATAGGCGGTGGTGCTGTGGTGAGAGGTCCCGAGCAGGAGTGCCAGGGCGGTCCACAGCTCAGACAGGAAAGCAGGACCCCTGTCGGTGGTTATGTGGTCCAGGACACCAAATTGGTTGATCCAGCTGGAGAGGAGGGCCTCGGCGCACACACTGGCAGTGGCTTCTTGCATGGGCGTCGCTTCGGGCCACCTGGTGGATCGGCCGACGATCACCAGGAGATACCTGGCCCCGCCTGATGGGGGAAGGGGGCCTACCACGTCGACATGGATGTGTCCGAACCGTCTCCCAGGCTGGGGAAACTTGCCCACCCCGACTCGGTGTGCCGCCCTACTTTGCTGGTCTGGCACCGGATGCACTGCCTCGCCCAGGCCGTCGCATCCCTGGGCAGGATGAGGAGGTCCTGGATCAAACTCCAAGTCTCCCGGAGGTTCTGGTCGTGTCAGGGGTTGTTCACGAGGTCAAGGGTGCGGGCGGCCCTCTCGGAGACTGGCAGGGAGCAGGTCTCAACGAGAGAGGCCTTCAGCTTTTGGTGGGTGACAGGACCTGCGGCAGACACCCACAGGGTGATCTTCCTGTAGACGTCTTCCGGGAGGACGTTTATCACCGCGTCTGCCTGCAGGACCTCGTCGGCAAGTCCCGCCAGCCTGAACTGCCCTCGGCCCTGTAGAGCCAGCCATGATGATGGATTGCTGTGCGTGAAGGGCGGCAGCTTTATGGCGAGGGCAGACCTTGTTTGGTCCGTCAGGATGGGCAGCGCGTGAGGAACGGGTACCTGTACGGAGGAGTGTGCGAGCCTTGGCGTGGGGGAGGGTGCGAGAGGGTTTTGTGTGTGGGAGATATCAGAGTCCGCAAAGTTCGCGGTTATTTGTATGTGGGAGGGAATGTCCGCGTCCATACTCGCTTCTGCACTCTTACTTGGAGTGGGTTACACTCGCGTCAATACGCGCTTGGGGGCGCACCATGTGGGTCAGCTAATGACACTGGTGATCTGCTGACGAGAGTCGGTAAGCCTAAACGCTTTGTTAACGCACCGTGTTTAGGCCGTTAGGGGCATGTGATAGTTCATGGAGCCAAGACTAGGTCGCCGTATGAGTCCGCTAATGGCTCCGGGAACCACTCCGGGGGTCACCACTGTAAGAGGTGCAAAAAAGAGAGCAGGTGGACATGTTCTGCTTATAAAGCGGCGTGCGGACATCATACAAAGGCATACAATAGGATACAGGTGACCCGAGGTCAATTGTTCTCAATGTGAAACAGGACAGATAAATACAAATAACATGTAAAGATAAAATTACAAGAATTGACACAATAATGTTCTGACACATGTACAACGTAAAGAGGCACAAATGAATCAATAACAGATACGTTTTTACATAGATAAAAATGTAGCTATTTACCGTGACCTAAGCTTGTGGGACACTGTAGAAAACGGGAGGTTCACTACAGAAAACCTGTTGAGCAGGGACTTTACACAACCACTCCTGGTCAATGGAAATTGCACGTTATATAGTCAACAATCTCAGCCCCAAGATGACCTCTGACAGTGATCTTATGGGCCAGCTTCATTACTTAAGTACGATATATCTCTGGCAACAGGATTTGCTACACTTCTCCAGTCACCTTGCCCTGAAAAACACAATATAATATGCCACTGATAAATTTTACTTTAAAAGCTCCTTCCCCTTGGTCATGTATTCAGCATCAATCTTGCCCTTGCCCACTGCCTGGCTGGACTGTGATCCTTCTTCTGGGCTTAATTAGCTGCTCTGCTCCTATATGTGTGATATTAAAGCTACTGCTGGACTGGCTCTGGTCACGACTGCTGCTGTCTCAGTACCAGGCTTTCCTAGATCCATTCCTATACCACTTACCTGTCTTGTCCTTTTGGCTGTCTGTCCCTGCAGCCTTCACAGTCATCTCAGTCTGAGCTTTAACCATTTCTTCTTGTTTATTTATATGTGGAATGCTGTCTAAAACCAAATGGGTTATCTAGGCACATAGCACATTTTTCTAATACATAGTAATGGGTGTTAATATAAATCTTTGCATCAGCCTTTAGTTACCAAACTTCAATATACAACTCCTCACACTGTTACCTTCTTGTTAAAATAACCTTCACCAGAGGTAAGTAACAGTGACTCATCCTCTATTCTTTAGTTACATTGACTTGTTCTCTATTCTTTATGTTATATTTCCTTCTAATTCAAGTTACATACATTACAGTCTTCGCCAGCAGAGGCGCCAGTGACAAACATAGAAAATGGGTAAACATAAAGATAAATGGAAAACTTAAAATTTGATACTCCTAGCAATATGACATATTGCAAGTCTTGAATTTATACTTAACAGTTCTTGCTTCATTTTAGCCAAATGTGCCTTTTTCCTCCTCCTTGCCATCAGATTCTAACATTTAACTTTGACACCCAGTTCTGAGTGTCTCTTATGAATACCTTGGTCTATCATGCTGGCGTCATTTTAACGAACTCTGCCTTTTACATCTACCAAATTCTAACAATTATACTTTGAAACCTGTTTTTCAGTGTCTGTTATTAATAACTTCGTCGGCATTTTGCAACCAAACATGCCATCTTGACCGTTCCATGCACATATCTGCTCCCCATTCTAGCATGTTTCTCATCAGTTTCCATCTTCAGCTTTACTGCTTTCATTTTTAACTCACTAAGGTATTCTTCCTTTTTCCAAGTCTTTATGAACCTTATTTTTTCATATTTTTCCTCACTGGTTTTTTGTGGCTTTGTGATTTTTGTATTCTTGTCTGGGCTTCCTCTTTAATTTGGGTATTTTTATAGCTTATTTCCACAGATCTTTGGAACTTGTTCCTTATGTCTGTCTTGATTAGTCTTGTGTCATCAGACCTAGTCTTGCATCATTAGTCTTGTATCATTGGACCTAATTATGTCATGGAGTAGCTAGATTTCAAGTACAAATAGGAATGACATCGGTGAGTTTGAAGGATCAAGAAGAGGATGTTCAACATGGTACATGTCAAGTGCTACCCAATTTCCACTACTATTAGTGGCATTGCAAAAGTATTCTCAAAGGATATAGTGTACACACTTCTTGTGTATGATCTCCACAGTTTACATGAATTTACACTTGTCTGATTATTCCAATTCTTATTCTTTTTTCATGTATTAGATAGGCTTCTTTTTAGTCATCTGTTTTCCATTTTTCTTCTTCCTCACTTTCAGATTCTAGCAATTTACTTTCCGCCTTAAAAATGCCAGTTAACAAATTGATGGAAGTTGGCTGGGTAAGATTTTTGTATGGTGGGTGGGTTATAACATGCTGAACAACTTTTAGTATATAGCCTTTTTTCATTTGAAAGGAAAGATAACTCTGACCAGATGTTCTGTATTCAGCCAACACATTCCACTGACAAAGTTTTAGTAATCGTGAGGTGTTCTGCTAATAAGAACAATGTCATCTGCATATTTCAAGTATCTAATGCTTCGATTGTTACTGCAGTCTAAAACTTCTCTTTCATCATCAAAACATTTCTTTTTCAAAGTACATGAGAATTGCAAGCAGCAAAGGTAACTTAATATTTCCTTATAGCACCATAAAATTTATGCAGATTCAGTTGACAAGACTCCTTCAACATTAACATTACATCATGTTCATTCATGGATAGTTCCAGTTAGTTTTGCATATCTAATGGGAATACCAGAGACCCAAGACCTTCAATAATACTGATGTGTGGATGCTGTCTGGTAGTTTTTCTTGTAATCATGTTAAGCCATAAGAAGAGAACTCTTTAAATTCCTTGCACTATATGTCTTAACAGTTATCCAATCTCTGCCACTAAAGTTACGCAAGGTCTTGAAATACTACAGCAGTTGTCGGAACTGAAAATTATTGAGAATTTTCTTAGTTCCGTTGCAAAGATAGACGACACGCTATTGGCTGAGTAGCCTGGCTGAAGACAACTAAACTTTAGTCAAACCAGACGCATGTCCACAATTTAGTAATTTATAATGTGTTATGCTTCTATTCAGAAAGTAAGGAAGGAGTCCCATTACCTTTCAAAGTTTAACCATTGAAATAATAAAATTAAATACTTACAAATTTAAAAACTCCCAAAATGCACAAATATGTCCTTATAACAGTCTTCATGGATCTTGCTTAATTTAACTGGGGTTACAGCTACTGTAGTCTCTCTCTCTCTCTCCAGCTCCATATCTTATTTGAACTTTTACTTGTTTGATAATTCTATATCTTATTCTTAGTCTTTATATCGTTGTGGCTTCATTTTAGCCACGTGTGCCTTTTTCTTCCTCCTTGCCATCAGATACTAACATTTAACTTTGACACCCGGTTTTGAGTGTCTTATGAATAACTTGGTCTGTATCGTGCTGGCTTCATTTTAGTCATCTCTGCCTTTACGGCCATCAAATTCTAACAATGATACTTTGACACCCATTTTTCAGTGTCTGCTATTATTAACTTTGTCGGCATTTTGCAACCGAAGGGTGCTGCTTTTATCCTGCTCCTCCCGACATAACGGCTATGCTATCTTGACCATTCTATGCCCATATCTGCTCCCCATTCTAGCATATTTATCATCAGTTTCCATCTTCATCTTTACTGCTTTCATTTTTAACTTACTAAGGTATTCTTCCTCTTTCCAAGTCTTTATAACCTTATTTTTTCATATTTTCCATCTCTGGTTTTATGATTTTTGTATTCTTGTCTAGGCTTCCTCTTTAAATTAGGCATGTTAGTTTATAGTCCCCTTCCACAGATCTTTAGAGCTTGTTTCTTATGTCCACCTTCCTCTGTAGTCTTTCTTTATGCCTGAGTCACACATTGGTGATTGAAGACCGCAACTGTTGTAACGGCCGAAAATTTGCTCATGACGACTCCATTACGCTCTAAATACGACTAAGTCGGCATCAATCGGCATGATCCCCAACTGCGTCGTCGAGTTTGACAACATCCGGCAAGTGACGGTGGATGTGTGAGGCTGCCCAGCACTTAGGCGGTCAAGTCACGACAACTGTCAAAAGTCGCCATGTCATGCTGCATGATGCAATAATGTCGTAATGGCATCTCGACTGATGCAACGGCATTGGCATTAGATTACAGAAGATATAATTAGCAATGTCAACACATGCACCATCAACTACGACATATGCCATGTACTTGGCAACCCCACAGCGTGCGCAGCAGAGATGCGCAGTAGTCAGACTGTGTCACGTGCGTCACAGGCATAAAAGGCAGCATCCCAGACTCTCGGGTCAACAGTCTTTCATCAGCTGCCACCTGTATGTGACCTACATTGCTTTCCTCGTTGTTTCAGGATTCATCATGACCTAAAATGTTGTGAAGGTTGTAAGAAAGAAGGTTGTGCCGTATAAGGACGTCTCTCCCAGCACTTCTTCAGGAGGATCTGCTTCTCCTGTTGATGACCCCCTTCTGCAGGCCCTTCAGCAAGCCAACGAAGAATCGTCTCCTTCAACGTCATTGGGCTCAACTGACCTCGAGGAGGAACCCCTGACCACGGAAAGCTGGGATGAGGACGCCCTTGGCGACGATGAGAGTTGACGACTGATGCAGAGAGGGGTTGGCGAGGGGTCTGGGCAGCAATGACGCAAGAAAACACCTTGTGAGTTCTTATCCGACGCCAAGAAGAGGATGTTTGGGGAATGGCTGCAGGTGCACCCCTTTCTGTATGACAGGGGCCTCATTGGCTTCAAGGACATGGTGAAGATGATGTGACTCCTGGCAGAAAAGGTCAAGGCTGAGTCCATCATACTGCCTTTGACTGCAGTTCAGCTGAACACATGGTTGAAGTCTGTAAGAACCAGGTATGGGCGGTTGACCAGGACCAGATGCAGCCAGGCAGTGTTAGGGGTAGATGCAATAATGTTGAAATATATTGAAAAAGAAATATCTCTTTTCCAAGACGTGACTGCTCCCTGTGTTTGCTCAAAGATGTCGTCACCAGTCAGTTACCGTTGTCGTCTCGTGGAAAACTAGCAACTCGATGAAAACCCTTTCTTGTGGAGACGACACCACGTGGTATCTCATGCCATCTTTGTAACATAGTGCAATATTCGATCCACATTGCATCTGAAAATTTGTTCTGGAAGCTTCTATGGCGTGACTGGAAAGGGGTGGTTATTAAGGAACCAATCATTATGCAGAAAATTAAAAATTTCCTTACATGGGAATGGCAATTGTCTGTTGTTATTAACTCCACCCATACAGTGGTATATAAGCTTCCAGAAGAGACTTCCCAAGACAGAGATATAGACAGACAGAGGCAGAGGACAATCAGAGGTCGGACCTTTACTCTTACCTCCATAAAATCTTGTCCTGCCCAAAACGAAGAGAAGTAGCCAGACCTTCCTGCTTGTGTGGAACATGAGTCACTAAGCCCTTCCTGCCTGTAGCGAGGACGAGTTGCCAGCCCTGCCTGCCCTACATTTGCACAATCTCCGGTTTCTTGGAGAAACAGCATTTGCTGCTTCATCCTGAAGACATCCCTTTTGTGACGTCTACGAGCCCATGTCATTGTACCAGCAACATCTCTGCTGAGTTCCCAGCTGCCCTTCTGTGATGTCTTCAAGCCCGAGGTCATCATGCCAGCATCATCTCTTCAGCTGAACCCCCCGCCACGAAGGATAACTCACCATTTAAATATTATAATTGCTCTACCTTCCAACCTCCTCCCCCTATCTATAACTGCTTAGATTTGTTTTGTTTCGTGTAACGTTGAATGAGCGCAAAGGGGAAACAACATTTCATTTTCTTTGTAAGTAAGGTTGTAGTCTTGTGAGTTTCTTCTTACATTAATTTCCCATATTTCAATTGCTGGCGTTGAAACACTGTTGTTTAGTCTGAATGAACCTGGAACGATTCTCGGATCGTGACAGGCAGCAGTGAGGGACCTGACGGACAGGGAAAGGTGAATCCTGACGACGTTTGGCTTCTTTTGAAAACACATTGTCCGTCGGAAGAAGCCGAAAACCTTTAGATTGAAAGAGGTAATTGTTCTGCCCTGTACTGGTTTCACATGTGTTTTTTCCTGATCATTAAATATCACAATATAAAAGTTTTCATTTTTCATATATGCTGTTTCCAAAGTTATTAATACATTTTCCTTTTTCTTTCCCAACAGCCCACTGCTGCTGGCCCTGCCCTTCCTGATGCCCCTGGCGTAGTTGACGCTGGTGGTGGAGATGATGATGTAACCATCATCCCCGCCATCAGGGAAAGGAGGCCTAAGAAGAGGTCTGACATCGAACGTCAGCAGCCCGAAGTCTCCGTCCTTGAGAAGGTTAATATTTTAGTATTTTCACTCTTGAAACATAACAAACATACTGATTAACATTTATAAAATATTTGAGTTTCATAACATTAACTATATAGAAATTTTTTATTGTCAGATTTTTTTCCTGTTTTTCATTTCTTCAATGAAATATATATTACTTTTGTGTTTTAACTAATATTTCTTTCTATTTTTTTAGGTGACTGAAAACGCCGAAGCGGCCAAGAAGGCAATGTTTGAGCGCATTCAGCCAAATGCCAGAGAGGCCTACTGGAATCTCCACCTGAAGAAGGTTGTGAAGGATTGCGCGGAGACTGACTCGCTCTTCTATACATACATCCAAGCGGAGATCGGGTGTTTTTTGGTAGAGACTACTTTTGTACCTTTTTCTGTATGATGCTGTAAATTCCTCAACCTTAGTGTATTTTAGTTCTCTTTTTGTTATTGTTCACACTAATAAAAAGGAAAAAGCTCTTCTTGTAACTGTTCTCTAATACTTTAATACTGCTACTGTAAATTCTTTTTGTACCTTTTGTATATGATACTGTAATTTCTTCTGCTACTATAAATTGTATATGTGTATGTTTTTATATCATAAATTGTGTAAAATGTTTATAATGTGCATGTACTAAACTTATATTGTGCATGTACTAAATGTTTATATTGTGCACGTACTAAAAGCAATATGTTATTTCTATAACAATATGGTTTCTTGAAACGTTGCAAACAGTAATTCTTGGGTAACAATTTCCTTAACTACAAACTATCTCCAATATTTACAAGGTTATTAAACTTGAGATGAATGAAGGTTGATATTTTCATAATTCTGATAAAGGAAAAAATAAAACTTAAAACTTGTAAAAAGTAATGTGCACATCAAAATTATCAGTATTTTTGAAATATTTTCAGAATTTTAGCTGGCAAGATTATACCTCGATTCAAGAGCGAGCCACTCAGTCACAAGAAGATTTTTAGCTGCAAGTCTTATTGCCATATTTTGGTAATCCTAAATGGTTTTATATAAGGGTCTGATTTTTGAAATTTTAAGGTTACTAGGATAAGTTATGCCAAACCTAGCCGATGTTGAACTTCTTGTCATGCCAGTAGTATTAGGCACAAGTTAACTTATGAATGATTAGCCTACCTAGGCTAACCTATCTCAACAGTGATTTGACAGTTCTCATTTGTGTGAGTGCCTAATCTAAAGTAGAATACACTGAAGGTATTGCAACTTCCCCCACTATTATTCAGGAATGTTACCTAGTTTTTAAACACAATTTTCTTTCATACAAATAAGTCAGTGAGTTGATTGCTATCAAATACAATTTATTAGAAGTATATAAGTGAAATATATATTTCATTCAAGATTTTCAGTATTCTTGATATACTTTGAGAATTTAACATACAGATATATATGACACTGAATACAACTTAAAAGAAAATATAATTGGTAATGATAGCCTGTAAATATTTTTGAATTTTAACTTTTATTTAGGAAAGTTACAAAATTTTTCAGCATGATTTTCTGAAGTATGAAAAGGCATTTTCTATTGTTTTCTTATATCATTGATTCCTACCAATGCACAGAGCCTGCAAGGTAGTTTACATTATCACGAATGTGGTCACATTGAGCCTTGCATTTATGGTTGCTGTCTGCCGGTTTGGGAAAGTCAGGCTTGGTAAACTTTGTTCAGACCTCCATGCAGTTACCAGGTAGGACCTCCTGTGTCACCGAGTCATCTTGATCTTCCTCACTCCTAGCATGAAGATTTCTTGTCAAAATTAAGTTGTGCAACACACAAGGGGCCAACACCACGGACTCGATACGATCATGACGAAGTTGTATGGGGGCGTGAAACTTTGAATCTGTGAGACAAATGGAAAACATTAGTTATTAGAATTAGGTGGTATACAAAACTTATTTCATATTAAATATGTATTATTTCTTAATAAAAAAAGATGGTATATAGAAGGTATTTCATATTAAATACGTATTTAAACAAGCAGACCAGATAAGACAGTAATAATAATTGTGAACAATATCTACCTGCTTGCTAGGATCCCAAAGGCATTCTTCACTGTACGTTTTACCCTGCTTAGTCAATAATTGTACTGTTAATGCGTTCAGGTATTGTCAGACTTCATGCAGGGTATGGTTTCGTCATACAATTCTTAAGGTCGCAAGAAGGTGTCATTTCCAATGAAGAAATAGTCGACTGGGGGTTTATCTTCAGTTTCATTCGGCAATCTTTCAGGTGCAGGCAGGTTGGCTTCATGTCGATCAAGCATTTTGCCTAGCCGTGTCCTGGCAAAGACACCACCATCAGACTCGGACCCTATGGCACCTAAATCCATGTACAGGTACTTGTACTCAGAGTCAACAACTCCTAGTAGAATTACAGAGTAGAACTTTTTATAATTAAAATAATGAGTTCCTGCATGGGCTGCATTCCGGATGCAGATGTGTTTCCCAGTCTATTGCTTCAAGGGTGTGTGGGAAATTCCATCATTGCCCAAACCCATGGGCTACCTCCTTCCATTGCTCTTGGTGATGGGTACCTGCATGACCTCACCTCCATAGGCAGCCACAATGGGCCTACAAGTCTCAGGCACAATACCGCTGACCGTGTTGGGAGCTACTCGGAATTGGTAGGACAGGCTCTTGTAGGATTCTCCACTTGCAAGGAAACGTAAGGTAATTGCAACACGCAAGCCTGGCTCAATTGGACTTCTCCAGAATGTGAGGGTCTTCCTTATGTAGGGCATGACCCGTTCCAAAATTTCATTGAGAAGTTCCTCCGTAATCATGGTAAAATTCTGGTATGGTCCTGGAGTTTCAGTTACCAATTCTTTCAACAATATGTCATAGTATCCTTTCTCCTGTCTTTTTTGTAAGTAGGGCCTGACCCGGCATCTTGGTTTTCTTTGCTAGTTGCTTTTTTGTTCCTCCAGGCACTTAATTCTTAATTGCAATATGGAATCGTACTAATCTAAAGTATATTCTACTACTTCCAGATCATGTAGGTTCTCAGGTATGAGGTTCAGCAAATCCATGTCCTCCATCTTCTTGCTGTCTGTGGCTGCAACGAGAATGATGAGTGCTGACTTCACCTGACACTCATCATGGTGGCATCCATGTTTACAACACATGATGGTGCCGTTGCGTCTGTCAGCATGCGACATAACTAAATTGCAATTAAATCGTCATGGCTTCACGGAAGTCGCCGTCCTGTAAAAACTGTTAAATGTGGGTGTGACCTAAATCATCGGCGACTTGCGCGTACGACTATGTACTTACATAATCTCATCTCAACGTGCACAATGCTGTCGTAAATGGTTCATTGCTGTCGTACATGGTTCATTGCGTATGACGTCATGGTGTCGTAATCAGCTGGCTTTTTTTTTTTTTTTTTTTTTTGTGGCCCAAGGCCAGCGTCTGGTGCCGATTGGTTGCCAAACCCAGCCATTATAACGGTCACAGTTTTGAATCGACAACTGTGACTCACGCATTATTCATTTCTGTGATTAAGTTGATTAGTCTTGTAAGATCAGACCTAATTGTGTCCTGGAGTTGCTAGATTTCAGAGCCTCGATGGCTCGGTTGGTAGAGCAGCAGCCTCGGACTTCATAGAAGTCTGTGATGCGGGTTCAAATCCGCAGCTGACCGGTCAGAGAGGCGGACACTTTGCTATCCGTGTAGACACCCCGGGATTACGTATGTAATCAACGGATAGGTTTGCTGAAAGCAAATGGGTGTTACAGACTAATACACACGCATAAACAAAGCCACTTCAACATCTTCTAAAAACATAACAGACAACTCACACGTCTTCGAACTGTCGACCTAACCGCTCAGTTCTCCTCACTGCTGGGAGAAAGGGAGCTGGGGATTTGAACGATACATGTACACTTCGTTACCAGGGTCTAAGCGATGTCAGGCAGGGCAGCCGGTCGAGGTTACAGCCTATCCCAACGCCAAATCAAAGTCCTTCAAAAAGAAGGCATCGTGCTTACCCCATATAAAAATGGGAAAAAAGCACGTTAAAACGAAGAAGTTGCTAGATTTCAAGTACAAATAGGAATGACATTGTTAAGTTTGAAAGATCAAGAAGAGGATGTTCAACAGGGTACATGTCAAGTGTTACCCAATTTTCACTAGCTATTAGTGGCATTACTACAGCATTCCCAAAGGATATAGTGTAAACACTACTTGTGTATGATCTCCACAGCTTACATGAGCTTACACTTGTTTGATTATTTCAATTCTTATTCTTCTTTTCATGTCTTAGATTGTCGTCCTTTTAGCCATCTGTTTTCTATTTTTCTTCCTCCTTGTCATCAGATTCTAACAATTTACTTTCTGCCTTAAAAATGGCAGTTAACAAATTGACAGAAGTTGGCTGGGTGGGTTATAACATGATGAACAACTTTTAGTATAGAGTTTTTTTTTATTTATTTGAAGGCGTTGGAAAGGAAAGATAACCGTGACTAGACGTTCTGTATTCAGCAAACACATTCCATTGAATAAGTTTTAGTAATCGTGAGGTGCTTTGCTAATAAGAACAATGTCATCTGCATATTTCAAGTATCTAATGCTTCGATTGTTACTACAGCATAAAACTTCTCTTTCGTCTCCAAACATTTTTTTTCAAAGTACATGAGAATTACAAACAGTAAAGGTAACATAGTATTTCCTTATAGCACCATAAAATTTATGCAGATTCAGTTGACAAGGCTCCTTCAACATTAACATTAAATCATGTTCATTCATGGATAGTTCCAGTTATTTTTACATATCTAATGGGAATACCAGAGACCCAAGACCTTCCATAATAATGACGTGTGGATCCTGTCTGGTAATCTTTCTTGCAATCATGTAAAGCCATGAGAATAGAACTCTTTAAATTCCTTGCACTACTGCACTATATTTCTTAACAGTTAACCAGTCTCTGCCACTCCAGTTACGCAAGTAATAAGCAAGGTCTTGAAGTACTAGTTGTCGGAACTGAAAATTATTGAGAATTTTCTTAGTTCCGTTGCAAAGATAGACGACACGCTATTGGCTGAGTAGCCTGGATGAAGACAACCAAACTTTATCCAAACCAGGTACGTGTCTAGAATGTAGTCACTTATAATGTGTTATGCTTCTATCTCAAAAGTAAGCAGGAAATCCGATTACCTTTCAAATTTTTATCATTGAAATAATAAAATTAAATACTTACAAATTTACAAACTTTGAAAATGTAAAAATATGTCCTTATGAAGTCTTCATAGATCTTGCTTAATTTAACTGGGTTATAGCTACTGTAGTATCTCTCTCAGCAGTTCCATCTTATTTGTTGACGATTCTATTTCTTATTCTTAATCTTTATATCGTTCTAGCTTCATTTTAGCTATATCTGCCTTTTTCTTCGTCCTTGCCATCAGATTCTAGCATTTAGCTATTTCACCCGGTTTTGAGCGTCTCATGTATAACATGGTTGGCATTTTGCAGTCAAAGGGTGCTGCTTGTATCAGGCTATTCCTGGCAGAACGGCTATACTATCTTGACCGTTCTATGCACATATCTGCTCCCAATTCTAGCATGTTTGTCATCAGTTTTCATGATCAGCTTTGCTTCCTTTGTTTTTAATTTACTAACATATTCTTACCTTTTCTAAGTCTTTATGAACCTTATTTCTTATATTTTCCATCACTATTTCTATTGTTTATTGTTTTCCTAATTTCTTGTCTTGAGTTTCTTTTTAATATGGAGCTATGTTAAGCTACAAGTTC
Organism: Macrobrachium rosenbergii; assembly: GCF_040412425.1. Lineage (NCBI taxonomy): Eukaryota > Metazoa > Arthropoda > Malacostraca > Decapoda > Palaemonidae > Macrobrachium > Macrobrachium rosenbergii. The sequence continues at coordinate 29,122,515 of NC_089765.1, forward strand.
CACAGATCTTCCATGGTCCTTGATCCTTCTATCCAACATCCTCATTAATGTCTTAACTGATCTTTTATAATTCCCTTGGTTAGTACTGTATCATCAGACTTGAGTATGACCTTGAGCAGCAAGATTTCAAGAACATTTAGGAACGTTACACTGAATTAGTAGCATCAAGAAGAAAACGTTCCCAGGACTGCAAGTGTTATCCATTTTTTACTAGCTATCAGTGGCACTGCAAAAGTAATCGTAAAGGATATTGTGGCTGATTTCTGAGTTTGCAGACTGACCTTCATTAGTCAACACAATCTTGACTTGGAATGCACACAAATACAAGAAAAACCTTACAGTTCAGTATTTCTTTAAAGAGGGAGAGAGAGAGAAAAAAAAAAGTGGCATGAGTGGACTCTTATCAGTATGATGAGATGAACGCAGGCCTTCCCAAGGGAATAAACTAGGGCTAACTCGGTTTAGCTGTACTTCAATTTCACAACTCATATAGTGTCTGAAAATAGTGAGAAAGAAAGTTGTTCGAATTTCGTAAATTCTTAACGTCACATTGTAAGCTTGCATACAGTTCGGAGGATTAAACTGCGGGGTTAACTACATTCACATACTGACATTAATAAGTGATAATATGAGATTTCTAGTAGAAATCACAGTTCTTACTCAGAAAAGTCACGTGATACCATCCTTGAACGACACAAACACACCAGGAAAGTTCAAATTTCCAAAGCAAAATTAATGCTGTCGGTTATTCTTATAATCTTGAAGCTTTGAGAAGGGGACTTTAAATTCTTGCACTGCTGCACATAACTAATCTCAGCAGTTACTTTTCGGAACTGAAAATTATTGAGAATTTTCTTAGCTCCGCTGTAAAAAGTATATCTTTCTCTAATTGGCTAACTTATCCACTCAAGCTTTAGCCAAACCAGCTACATAGTCGACAATTTAGTGATTTATAATCTGGTATACTTTTATTTAGAAAGCAAACAAGAATTGCCGTTACCTTTCAAAGTTTCATCATCAAAGTAAAAAATCAGTTACATACCAACTTACAAACTTTCAAATTGTAAAAATGTCACTTTGCCAGGTTTCATAATTCCTCCTTATTTTGTTTTCATTACAGCTACTATAGTCAGTCTCTCTCTCTCCCTGTTTTCATGATCAGGTTTGCTTCTTTTGATTTTAATAGCAGCGATCGACAACTGGCCCGTTACTAAAAACAGACCGCGCCAGTGCGCATGCTCGTGTTTACATCAAGCAGGTCGGACATACAAATGCAGTTGAGTGCCCCACAGAAGGGAACAGCTTCCAGCCAGTGATTGGCAGTACTGGTGGATTACATGGAACTCGAGAGACACTGGTGTGACCGGACTGTTTGTCAAGTTCTTGGAATATCTTCTCTACTTTCTTTTGGTACCATTTACCTCCGTCAATGGTAATAATGATGTCCTCTTGACATCCTTAGGCTATACAGTCCTCACACCTGAACCAAGTGAAAGGTTACATGAGTACTTTGTATTTTCATATTAGAAAAGAGAGAGATAGAAATAAAAACATGATATATTGAGGCCAAATAAATCATAATACTAAGGTCAGTATGACGTTATTTCCACAAAGACTCCAAACGTACTTAGTTGGGTTACTGTATTAAATATAAAATGCAATTATATATATATATATATATATATATATAATATATATATATATATATATATATATATATATATATATATATATATATATATATATATATATATATGAATATCTTTTACTGTAATACCACAGTGTAATATGAAGATAAGAAGTCCCATAAAACACTATTTGAACGTTGCAACCATATATTTCGAGCACTTCCTTTTGTGCCCCTGTTCACTGGTAAAATGTGGACAGATGAAATGATACAGGAGTATATAAACAAAGCATATGTAGGTGTGGCATGAAGTCTCCGAGTTAATGAGGCCAAAAACCACTAGGGAATTGTTTCCCTTCCTTCTTGGGAAAATGGTCACCTGCATACTGTAAGGTCTCCCCTGAAACCCGTTCTCCTCCGCTCCGTTTTCTGTAAGAGACCTTCCAGCCTTCACCTTAGAGGAGTCCGCGACCCGAGGTCGTCGGGTCACGGTCATCAGAAATATCCTACTATTGAATTTATGTAAATATGAGACCAGACGACATTTTAATAACATATTATTTATTGTAACAATGTCTGGCAGGTCATATACCATGATTTATATTTTGTTCTCAAAGTTGTATGTATTGTATTTGTATAATTGGTTGACCCAGGTCACACATATGCCGTTGTATGTATTGTATTTGTATAATTGGTTGACCCAGGTCACACATATGCCCTTTATGCAGCAAGCCTTCATCCAGATAAGGCCGCAGTCCTTTTAAGGGAGTTGTGTACATTTTGTCTAATTGGTCTCATATTTACATAAATTCAATAGAAGGATATTTCTGATGACCATGACCCGAAGACCTCGGGTCGCGGAGTCCTCTAAGGTGAAGGCTGGAAGGTCTCTTACAGAAAACGGAGCGTAGGAGAACGGGTTTCAGGGGAGACCTTACAAGACCATCGGAGACTTCATGCCACACCTACATATGCTTTGTATATATACTGTACTCCTGCATCATTTCATCCATCCATATTTTACCAGTGAACAGGGGCACAGAAGTTAGTGCTCGAAATATATGGTTGCAACATTCAAATAGTGTTTTATGGGCCTTCTTATCTTCATATATATATATATATATATATATATATATATATATATATATATATATATATATATATATATATATATATATATATATATATATATGATTTTAATCCACGAGAAAAACTTGGAGCCTCTCTGGTTATTTCACTCAGTAGCCTTGTTCCCACCACTGGCAAACCACGGCACTCCAACCAACGTTTAAACTGACATACTGAATGGTCTAGCACACTGCTAAACACAAAAGCAGGGCCAGAAACATTAGTTTCTTTCAACTTAATGTTAGGGAACTTTCCTGCTGTGGCCATTACAACGTAAGTCGTACTGATTTGTTTGTCCGACCTTGGGTAGCTCTATAGCTAAGCGCAAAGTGATGACGTGGTTGCCAATCGCTGCTATTCACAAAGATATTCTTTCCTTCTCCCAGTCGTTATGAATCTTATTTTTTTTATATTTTCCCCTCTGTTTTTATTGTTTTCCTGATTTCTTGTATTCTTTAACTTCCCTTTTTAATATGGGTATTTGGGTAGTTTACAGTATTTAGGGGTGACCGTGCAACAACCAAATCCCTCTGTATAAGTAAGTAGTTCGACGTCGACCCAGCGTGACCCATTCATTCTTGCACAGAATTCAAACTGTTAACATGGCGTCTCCTCATCCCTCTCACGTTCAATTTGCCGCTGCAAATCCGGTCACTATCATTGATTTGGTTAAATTGTGACAATGAAAGTGAATTGCGTTTGTTTCTGATGAAAAGTGGCCTTTTAGGCGATTTTAGTGGTCTGTGTGAACAGTGTAAGGAAGGAACAGTTAGTCTTGTGATAGATGAAAACAGTTACATTTGGAGATGCAGTTTAAGAAAATGCAAAAGAGAATTTCAATTAGGAATGGCTCATTATTCTCTTGGTCACATCTTGTTTTTAGTACTATATTGTATCTTATTCACAAATGGATTCACGAACTTCCACAAAAATATATGCAAATGACCTTGAAAATCGGTTCACCAAATACAATAGTCGACTGGTACAGTCTTTGCTGTGAAGTGTGTATCGATATTTTGGTGAAAGATAATTGCAAAATCGGGGGACCAGGACACGTAGTTGAAATTGACAAGTCCAAATTCGGCAAGAGAAAATTTCATAAGGGCAGGCGTGTTGAGGGTTGTTGGGTTCTAGGCGGGATTGATCATGAAACAAAGGACACGTTTTTTCAAGTTGTTCCCGACAAATCTGCTGAAACTACTTCCAATATTAATAAAAAAATATTCATCCAGATTCAATTGTGATTTCAGATTGCTGGAAATCATATCACACACTCAGCCAGCATTTTAAAGATCATCTGAACATTAATCACTCCTTGAATTTCGTTGACCCAAAAGACAAAAGCATCCACACAAACACTATCGAATCCACGTGGCATGTGTTGAAATGTAATGTTTTACCGCTGTGTAACACCTGTACAGCTCGTATTTTTCAATGTATTGCATCAAAAAAAGGTACCTCTCTAAAGTTGAATGTCCATTCAAAGCTTCTCTAGAGCTTATTAAACGGATATATCCATTAGCTAAAGTGGAGTCAACGCCGAGGAAAATGTGTTCTTATTCCAGTGACACAAAAAACACGGGACATTGCGGTACAAACGGAACAGCCAGTGCCCGCCATCCAAAACAAAAGAAGGAGAATTGACTTACTTGCCAGAATGGTCCAACAATTCCGATTCTGAATAAGGTATGTGTGTTTTTTATATATATAATATAAGGGGGGTACGGTAGGATTCTCTTGGTTTGGATAGTAAATCGTTGATAACTAGAGGTTAGGGGTAAAATTTCGTCTCCTGTAACCGCTGTGGGAAGCACGCGCAGCACAATATTACTGCTTGCCAGAACATACAAGCCTGCCAAGAATCATTCAAAATGAGGATAAGGTACGAAGCGCCATTCTGCCACCCCCAAAACTGAAAGAAATGTTCAAAAATGCATATTACAAAATTAGCTTTCGTTCTAATGTAGGTAGGGAATAGCCTAACCGATGTTTTGTAATGTTCCTTTATTTTTATTATTCTTCTGTTTATATCTGCTATTCATTTAAGAAGATTACTTCTTTACAGAGGTTGATCTTTCTAACTTTATTATGTAGTAGCGTAGATTTCCCAGGAGGTCTTAAGAAGACACAATTGATTTTTCTTTCTTCATTAGCACCAAGAAATAACTTTACAATAGAAGTACAAGGTGATATGTAGTACAAATACACGGTGAGTCCATGTGAGCTTGTCTTCTTATATCAACCCAAAAGAGGTGAGGCTTGCAACCTCACACCTTCTTCTTTGTGCCTTAGCTGCTCCTTGTCTGCTGTCCCTACTTCTCTTTTCTTATCTGCTGCTCCCCCTCAGAATTGGACTTCTTAAGGATTTTTGGAAGTCAATTGTCCAACCCCCAGCAGGTGGGGATCTTGTTTCTGCCCCACCTTTGATGATGCTTAATTGGTTGAAGTTATCTAAAAACTTCTGGGTGCAATCAGAACAATTAACTCCTCCTTAGTAAGTGGAACTAATTACGTCACCGGAAATCTAAGATTTCCAGCTCAATTTGCATAGCTAAGCTTCACAGGTGAGGTTGTTTAACGATTTCGATGTGATTAACTTTTGCCAGTGCTGCGCCAATGTCGCCCTGTTTATATAGCATATCCTGTTTTGCTTTTCCCTCTCTCTCTCTCTCTATGTCTCGTTTCTCTCTCTCTCTCTCTCTCTTTGTTCATGTCTTCTAAATCTCTCTCTCCCTTTCTCTCTAATTGTCAATGTCTAACAATGGAAGGTTTCTCCCTCTCTCTCTCCCTTTTTCGTTATTTTGATCAACACTTAGAATATTCAGAATTCTTAGCTATCACTACAGTTTCTTATGTAGGCTACAAGTAGCCTACGCTAGCGCTTTCTGTAGCTGCGCTTGCTTTCTGTTACCCCTGTGGATAGCGCGCGTAGCGCAACATTACCGCTGGCCAGAACACAGGAGCTGGCCAAGAATCATTCAAAATGCGGATAAGACGCGAAGCGCCGTTCCGCCGCTCCAAAACTGAAAGCATTAATGTTAAAAATATGAGTGTTACAGAAAGTGTTCATTCTAATTAGGTAGGGAGTCGCCTAACCCATGTTTATGTAGGCTACAAGTAGCCTAGGCTAGCGATTTCCATAGGTGCATCAGGGCCTACTGTAAGTAGTGTGTCAGGTCAACATTTTGTGTGCAGAGTACTGGGTCAGCCTCATGTATGTAGAGTAGCAGGTCAGCTTCATGTATATACAGTAGTATAGCGGGTCCGCCTTACGTATGTAGCATAGCGGGACAACCTTTTGTATGCAGACTGGCGGGTCAGAAAATCGGGAATTCAGTATGTTATGTGCGGCGTAGGAACCGCCTCTTGCTTTCCCCCACCCAAAACCCACTTCCCAACAGGGTCCCCCTTACTGTTTAATTTCTTGTATGATTCCCTTGCTTAATATTGTATCATTAGACCTGAGTAAGACCCCAAGTAACAAGATTTCAAGAGCAATTAGGGGCACAATCAAGTATGTGTCAAAAAGAGGATGTTCCACAGGGTACATGTCAAGAGTTACCCACTTTACACTAGCTATTAGTGGCATTTTAAAGGTAATCTCAGAGGATATTGTGACAAATTCCTTAGCTGGAGAAGAATGAACCTTTTGGTTAGTATTCAGTAGTAAGCTCACACTGAAGTTTCACTTAGCTGATCTGGCCACATGTATGAGTTCCTTGTCATACTTCCTGGGGTGCTGACTGCAAATAGCTGCCAAGACTGTACAAGGCAGTCATTTTACCAAAACTGTGCTATGGGCGTGAGGTAGACTTAGTCACATTTACCTCTTCACATAGAATTAAAAATTCTTAATGCCATTCCTAATACAGGAATCTGAACAACTTCAGGAGCCTTCTGATACCTACTATCTCCTATTGAAGGTATGTTGGTGGATACTGAGAATCTTCCTCTGCAGCTTTGCTTCCAGTCTTGTTAGCTCATTGTTGGGTGAGGCTCCAGAGGCTTCCTAGATCTTTAATAGCCATCAAAGGAAGGATGGAAACATACCTTGCTTATTACAGAGACCAGCCACAAATGCCAAGACCTTTTTATAATACACTGCCCTTCAAATATTCTCCAATTCCTCCAGCAATTAAATAGGCTATGTTAATTTCTGGATGCAGGAAAGCAGGAGATATCAGAAGTAATCTGAGATTCCTTTTTAGAACACTGATATATAAGGATGTTCCAGTATACTTGGATGGCAAGAAAAGTGCCAGAACTTGAACACCATAGTTACTATGTTAGCAGCTTTTGTAACGTTTTTACAGTATATTGTTAATTAGCAGGTTGAATGTGAAAACCATGCTAGGTCTGCCAAAGGCTGTCCATGAGTACTTAAGGGAGAGCAAACCAGAGCTGAAACATTATCTAGTAGTCAGTTAGTGGCTTTCTGTATGAATAGAGGTGGTGGTATTTAGTTTATTAATTACCAGTGTTGAAGGGAAAACAATACTAGGTCACCAAGGATGACCTTGAGCTCTTGAGGGAGACCAGGCTAGAGCTGAGACTGCATGTAGTCCATTGGTAGGCATGGCTGTAGTTGATCAGTTTATTGCCAGAGTTGAAGTGTAAATCATGATGTTTCTAGCAAACAGTGGCAGATGACCTTGTGCTCTCCTTGAGCAAAGTAGGAACTTAAGCACCCTATCTGGTCTGTTAATGGTTTCCTTGCTGATAAGGTTTAACCATATTCAGACAGTCTGTCTGCTGATGGTAGAACCATGCTAGTCTACCAGGTCACTCTGGCATCACTAGAGCCAGTGATTTTCATCACGTGAACTCCTGACATCCGAGAAGAATGCCAAGACAGTAACTACTACAGTGGACCCCAGCCTATTCACGGTTTCACCCATTCACGGATTAATCTGTGGAACAAACATACACATTATTCGTGGATAATTCACCTATTCGCAGTATTTTTAAAAGATAAATATTCACTGTACTGTATTTTCATATTTCAATGACTAAATACATTTTTTTGTGATAAAACTATAAAAATACTCAGGTAGAAGCATTTCTAGAGGGGATTTTTGGTGTTTGAACTATCAAAACAGGCAGTTATAAAGCATTTTTAGAGGGGTGTCAAGTATTCACAGATTTTAGCTATTCATGGTGGGTTGTGGTGCGCATTCCCCACAAATACCGGGGGTCAACTGTGTACCACTAACTAGCTTATAAAAAACAAATACTGGAAATTCAAATAACAAGACTCCTTCAGCATTAACTTTTACATCTTGTTCATTCAAGGATAGTTTAAATTAGTTTTAAATATTTAACAACTTGCCATTGTGACCCAAGACCTTCCATAATCTTTGTGTGTGGATGCTGTCAAATTCCTTACTCACAATCAATAGGAGCCAAGAAGGGGTTTTAAAATTTGATACATGCTGCACGTCTTAAAACATAACTGATCTCTGCAACTCCACTTTGCTTGGGTATCCTAATTCATCAGTACTGAAAATTATTGAGAACTGCCTAAGCTCCGCTGTAAAAACTGCATTAAATCTTTAATAGGCAAACTTTATGCAGCCAAGATTTGGTCGAACAAAGTACCAAGGCCACCATTTTTTCATTTATAATTATAGTTTTAAATGGAGTGTGACACAGAATTCTCAGTACATTTCAGTTTTTTATAATGAGAATTTAAATGGCAAATAATAAAAAATTTACAACTTTTAAAACAGAAAAATTTCAATTTGACAGGTTTCATAATTCTTGCAAGATTTAAGAGGTTGTAGCTCTCTCTCTCTCTCTCTTTCTCTTTCCACAGCGTATGTGGGCTTTGATTTGTTTGTTCATTCTATTTATTATTCTTAACCTTTACCTGTATTGTGCTGGTTTCATTTTAGCCATCTGCTTTTACGTCCATCAAATTCTAACAATTATACTTTGACACCCTTTTTCAGTGTCTGTTATGAATAACTTTGTCGGCAATTTGCAACTGAAGGGTGCTGCTTCTATCCTGCTCCTCCCAACATAATGGCTATGCTATCTTGACCATTCTATGGACATATTTGCTCCCCATTCTAGCATGTTTATCATCAGTTTCCATCGTCAGCTTTGCTGCGTAAGAGACCGCGATGCGGTCTCTTTCGAGCGCATGTGTGTGTGCGTCATCCATCAGAGGGAACAAGACAAAAACAAGACCATCCCATTTTCTCTCTCTCAAGGAATGTAACTTCTACCATACAATATTCCCGTCTGTTTCTCCCTAACCATTGTTGTCTCGATTTATGTACAATCACCACTACTTGCATTGCCATGTAAGCATTCTAACCATGTACTCATAATGTTCCACCGAATCTTCTGTATCAAACTGTATGTATGTTTCTGTTTGTGAAGACGCCAAACATCTCACCATTTCAGATATATTATGCTACATCATTGTATTCATCAATCTGTCTCGAATCTCATGCAATTGACCATATGTGGAATTTCCTGGTCTTTCCATTGATATATGTTTTATCATTGTACGTTTATTATGTCTCTCACAATCGCCATCTGTTTGTCTGCCGACAAACACAGATGTCAGAAACATTACCTCTGTTTTGCCCTGTCTGTGTGTGGAAACTACTTTGCGGCTCGCACCAGCCAATAACAACCTTGAAGATTCTGTTCATTCATCATATAGTTACGGGCTGCTCTAGAAGCAAGAGCCCGTGCTGGCACAAGGCCAGCTAAATCTAAAACAACAACATGTTCATTCATTCAGAAAGGAACCACCAATAAACCAGACAACACCCAGCCAGTATGTCACTCTATACCATCCTTACACTGGTGACCCCAGAGTGACCAGCGAAGGAGTCGATGGCAGACGTCCGACCCAAGATGACGACCCACGCGCCAACGAACCCTTCGTCGCCTCCCCGCTTCCAGCCGTTCCCTAGTGCTCAGTAGATGTCCAACCCTCCGAGATGACCCACCCCACCACAGGAACCCTGGACGCCTCCTCCAGGCAGCCTGCCACCGCCCCGAACTCGTATCGGACGACCTGACCAACAAAGGAGCGATGTACCCTTCAACCCGCTCCCGTCCTCCTCCAAGTTCCTGATGGCCGTCACCGCCTTTCAGCCTCCTACCCGCCCAAAGCCCAAGCCCTTCGCGCCCATTCCAATTGTCAGCAAGACGATTTCCACATCGACGCCTTGCTGCGGGGAGTACTGTAAGAGACCGCAATGCGGTCTCTTTCGAGCACACGTGTGTGTGTGCATCATCCATCAGAGGGAACAAGACGAAAGCAAGAGCATCCCGTTTTCTCTCTCTCAAGGAATGCAACTTCTACAATACAATATTTCCGTCTGTTTCTCCCTAACCATTGTTGTCTTGATATATGTACAATCACCACTACTTGCACTGCCATACAAGCATTCTAATCATGTACTCATAGTGTTCCACCAAATCTTCTATATCAAACTGTATGTATGTTTCTGTTTGTGAAGACACCAAACGTCTCGCCATTTCACATATATTGTGCTACTCTATTGTATTCATTAATCTGTCTCGAATCTCATGCAATTGGCCATATGTAGAATTTCCTGGTCTTTCCATTGATATATGTTTTATCCCTCTACGTTTATGTCTTTCACAATCGCCATCTGTTTGTCTGCCGACAAACACAGATGTCCGAAACATTACCTCTGTTTTGCTCTGTGTCTGTAGATGCTACTTTGCGGATCGCACAGGCCAATATCATCTACAAAGATTCTGTACAATCATTCAGTAAGGAACCACCAATAAACCAGTCAACACCCAGCCAGTATGTCACTCAATCCCGTCCTTACACTTTCAACATGACTCCTAAATTCATTTTTCCAACTCTTCCTTTATCTAATATTGAATTATATCCTGGAGCATAACGTCAAGGTGGTAAAAGGTGGATACAGAAATACTAAGGTAATATATAAACTTAATGACTGGGAATAACACTGGGCCCCAGGTTGCCCTGAGTCGTCACATATGAATGCAGTCAATTAAGTAGAAAGGCAATACTTGACAGACAGAAAGTAGATGAATGAAAAGAGTGAAGCAACAGAAGTAAGAAACGGTAAAATGAAATAGTGAAGGAATACAATTACTACCAGAGGACACCATTTAGAGAAAAGAAAGGAAATGTGGAATGTTATGCTCCAGGAAATAATGCAATACAGTAATAGATGAATGAAAAGTAGGAAAAATGATGTTATGGTTAGGTTGAGAGTGTATTTGACTATGCTAAATCCGATTTTTGAAAATATCGGAATGGAACCATTCAGAAAAGAAAATGGTATTTTCCACTTCCCAAAAGTACCACAAACTGAATGCTAGATATAAGGAAAAAGATCCGCGAAAAGAAGCAAAGTTGATAATGGAAAATGAGGATAAACATGCAAGAACGGGGGAACATATGCGCATGCACAGAACTTAAGGCAAAATAGCCGTTATGTCAGGAGGAGCACAATACAAAGCAAACCCTTCAACTGCATAATGTTGGCAGTTACTGATAGTGAAAACTGAAAACAAACACCGGCCATCAAAGTGAAAAGTTGTTCCAATCTGATGGAAAGAAGGGAGAAAAGGGAAATAATTAACAAGAAAAGTCTGTTACAGGAAAAGATGGATAAGACTTAGAACAATCCAAGTAAAACTTCATTTAAATGGTCGAGGTGGAAGGAAAGAGAGAGAAAGAGAGAGAGAGAGAATATGTAGATACAATCCAGTTACAAAGTTATGGAGCCTGTCAACATGACACTTTTACATTTTGAGTTTGTAAATTTGTTATTAATTGCAACTTTTATTTTAATTATCAAACTTCGAAATTTAATGAGAATTCTCTATTACATTATAATTAAAAGCATAACATATGACGAATTTTGCAATTGTGACTGAGTTGTGAGAGAGTGCAAAAGTGAGAGCAGGTAGACATGTTACTGCTACTTTATTTAGAATTTTTACAGCGGAACAAAGAAAATTCTCCATAATTTTCAGTTCCGATGAAATGGAAATCGCTAACCGTTTGTTCATGTAAAAAGTAAGAGGGTCCTTTGTATGAATGACCTGCTGCTGCTGACTGAGTTGAAGTCATAGCAAACATTAAAGAAATATGACCTACCGCAGGCTAAGGAAAGTGGCAACTGTGGCATTACTTGTCTGCCCTATGTAAATATTAAAAATGTTCTTTCTCCGTTGCTTGGAAAAAGAAATGATTGAAATGCCTAGAGATGAGCATGATTTTTTTTTTTTTAAGAAAAGGCAGGGAGTTGCATAAATAAGTTATTTGTGTTAAGATGGCTTTTACTGATTAAAAGGAAAGGCATTTGACAGCATCTGCAGATCAACATGGAAGGTCTTGGGTCACTGGCATTCCCACCAATATGCAAAACCAGCAAAGTTACCTTTGTTGTTTGTCCTTCTCATGGACAAACAACAGGTAGAAGCATTTCTAGAGGGGATTTTTGGTGTTTGAACTATCAAAACAGGCAGTTATAAAGCATTTTTAGAGGGGTGTCAAGTATTCACAGATTTTAGCTATTCATGGTGGGTTGTGGTGCGCATTCCCCACAAATACCGGGGGTCAACTGTGTACCACTAACTAGCTTATAAAAAACAAATACTGGAAATTCAAATAACAAGACTCCTTCAGCATTAACTTTTACATCTTGTTCATTCAAGGATAGTTTAAATTAGTTTTAAATATTTAACAACTTGCCATTGTGACCAAGACCTTCCATAATCTTTGTGTGTGGATGCTGTCAAATTCCTTACTCACAATCAATAGGAGCCAAGAAGGGGTTTTAAAATTTGATACATGCTGCACGTCTTAAAACATAACTGATCTCTGCAACTCCACTTTGCTTGGGTATCCTAATTCATCAGTACTGAAAATTATTGAGAACTGCCTAAGCTCCGCTGTAAAAACTGCATTAAATCTTTAATAGGCAAACTTTATGCAGCCAAGATTTGGTCGAACAAAGTACCAAGGCCACCATTTTTTCATTTATAATTATAGTTTTAAATGGAGTGTGACACAGAATTCTCAGTACATTTCAGTTTTTTATAATGAGAATTTAAATGGCAAATAATAAAAAATTTACAACTTTTAAAACAGAAAAATTTCAATTTGACAGGTTTCATAATTCTTGCAAGATTTAAGAGGTTGTAGCTCTCTCTCTCTCTCTTTCTCTTTCCACAGCGTATGTGGGCTTTGATTTGTTTGTTCATTCTATTTATTATTCTTAACCTTTACCTGTATTGTGCTGGTTTCATTTTAGCCATCTGCTTTTTACGTCCATCAAATTCTAACAATTATACTTTGACACCCTTTTTCAGTGTCTGTTATGAATAACTTTGTCGGCAATTTGCAACTGAAGGGTGCTGCTTCTATCCTGCTCCTCCCAACATAATGGCTATGCTATCTTGACCATTCTATGGACATATTTGCTCCCCATTCTAGCATGTTTATCATCAGTTTCCATCGTCAGCTTTGCTGCGTAAGAGACCGCGATGCGGTCTCTTTCGAGCGCATGTGTGTGTGCGTCATCCATCAGAGGAACAAGACAAAAACAAGACCATCCCATTTTCTCTCTCTCAAGGAATGTAACTTCTACCATACAATATTCCCGTCTGTTTCTCCCAACCATTGTTGTCTCGATTTATGTACAATCACCACTACTTGCATTGCCATGTAAGCATTCTAACCATGTACTCATAATGTTCCACCGAATCTTCTGTATCAAACTGTATGTATGTTTCTGTTTGTGAAGACGCCAAACATCTCACCATTTCAGATATATTATGCTACATCATTGTATTCATCAATCTGTCTCGAATCTCATGCAATTGACCATATGTGGAATTTCCTGGTCTTTCCATTGATATATGTTTTATCATTGTACGTTTATTATGTCTCTCACAATCGCCATCTGTTTGTCTGCCGACAAACACACAGATGTCAGAAACATTACCTCTGTTTTGCCCTGTCTGTGCGTGGAAACTACTTTGCGGCTCGCACCAGCCAATAACAACCTTGAAGATTCTGTTCATTCATCATATAGTTACGGGCTGCTCTAGAAGCAAGAGCCCGTGCTGGCACAAGGCCAGCTAAATCTAAAACAACAACATGTTCATTCATTCAGAAAGGAACCACCAATAAACCAGACAACACCCAGCCAGTATGTCACTCTATACCATCCTTACACTGGTGACCCCAGAGTGACCAGCGAATGAGTCGATGGCAGACGTCCGACCCAAGATGACGACCCACGCGCCAACGAACCCTTCGTCGCCTCCCCGCTTCCAGCCGTTCCCTAGTGCTCAGTAGATGTCCAACCCTCCGAGATGACCCACCCCACCACAGGAACCCTGGACGCCTCCTCCAGGCAGCCTGCCACCGCCCCGAACTCGTATCGGACGACCTGACCAACAAAGGAGCGATGTACCCTTCAACCCGCTACCGTCCTCCTCAAGTTCCTGATGGCCGTCACCGCCTTTCAGCCTCCTACCCGCCCAAAGCCCAAGCCCTTCGCGCCCATTCCAATTGTCAGCAAGACGATTTCCACATCGACGCCTTGCTGCGGGGAGGAACTGTAAGAGACCGCAATGCGGTCTCTTTCGAGCACACGTGTGTGTGTGCATCATCCATCAGAGGGAACAAGACGAAAGCAAGAGCATCCCGTTTTCTCTCTCTCAAGGAATGCAACTTCTACAATACAATATTTCCGTCTGTTTCTCCCTAACCATTGTTGTCTTGATATATGTACAATCACCACTACTTGCACTGCCATACAAGCATTCTAATCATGTACTCATAGTGTTCCACCAAATCTTCTATATCAAACTGTATGTATGTTTCTGTTTGTGAAGACACCAAACGTCTCGCCATTTCACATATATTGTGCTACTCTATTGTATTCATTAATCTGTCTCGAATCTCATGCAATTGGCCATATGTAGAATTTCCTGAATCTTTCCATTGATATATGTTTTATCCCTCTCGTCTTTCCATTGATTGTATGTTTTATCCTCTGTGTTTATGTTGCTTTCAAAATACAGATTCGTTCTGTATTGAGAGCAATCGAACCATTTGTTCTGTTTGTCTGAACCGAATCAAAAAATTACAGATTGTCCAAGATGGCACGCGGCAAACATTACCTCCCATGTTTTTCTCCATGTGTCTGTAGATGCTACTTTTAGCAGGATAAATCCTGCATTTTCAGGCCAATATCATCTTACAAAGATTCTGTACAATCATTTTACAGTAAGAACCAGAACCACCAATAAACCAGTCAACACCCAGCCACCAGTATGTCAATAAACCATTGTCTGTCCTTCATTTAGTTTTGAATTTCACTTGTCAACACAACAGAAGTGACTCCTCAAATATTGTCTTCATTTTTCCAACTCTTCCTTTATCTAATATTGAATTATATCCTGGAGCATAATGTCAATTGGTAAAATCTGGTGGATACAGAAATACTAAAAGGTAATATATAAACTTAATGACTGGGAATAACACACTTTCAACATGACTCCTAAATTCATTTTTCCAACTCTTCCTTTATCTAATATTGAATTATATCCTGGAGCATGAAAGTCGTAAAATGGATGAATACAGTCAATTATAAACTTAATGACTGGGAATAACACTGGGCCCCAGAAAGTCGCAATACTTGACAGACAGAAAGTAGATGAATGAAAAGAGTGAAGCAACAGAAGTAAGAAACGGTAAAATGAAATAGTGAAGGAATACAATTACTACCAGAGGACACCATTTAGAGAAAAGAAAGGAAATGTGGAATGTTATGCTCCAGGAAATAATGCAATACAGTAATAGATGAATGAAAAGTAGGAAAAATGATGTTATGGTTAGGTTGAGAGTGTATTTGACTATGCTAAATCCGATTTTTGAAAATATCGGAATGGAACCATTCAGAAAAGAAAATGGTATTTTCCACTTCCCAAAAGTACCACAAACTGAATGCTAGATATAAGGAAAAAGATTTGCGAAAAGAAGCAAAGTTGATAATGGAAAATGAGGATAAACATGCAAGAACGGGGAACATATGCGCATGCACAGAACTTAAGGCAAAATAGCCGTTATGTCAGGAGGAGCACAATACAAAGCAAACCCTTCAACTGCATAATGTTGGCAGTTACTGATAGTGAAAACTGAAAACAAACACCGGCCATCAAAGTGAAAAAGTTGTTCCAATCTGATGGAAAGAAGGGAGAAAAGGGAAATAATTAACAAGAAAAGTCTGTTACAGGAAAAGATGGATAAGACTTAGAACAATCCAAGTAAAACTTCATTTAAATGGTCGAGGTGGAAGGAAAGAGAGAGAAAGAGAGAGAGAGAGAATATGTAGATACAATCCAGTTACAAAGTTATGGAGCCTGTCAACATGACACTTTTACATTTTGAGTTTGTAAATTTGTTATTAATTGCAACTTTTATTTTAATTATCAAACTTCGAAATTTAATGAGAATTCTCTATTACATTATAATTAAAAGCATAACATATGACGAATTTTGCAATTGTGACTGAGTTGTGAGAGAGTGCAAAAGTGAGAGCAGGTAGACATGTTACTGCTAATTTATTATAGAATTTTTACAGCGGAACAAAGAAAATTCTCCATAATTTTCAGTTCCGATGAAATGGAAATCGCTAACCGTTTGTTCATGTAAAAAGTAAGAGGGTCCTTTGTATGAATGACCTGCTGCTGCTGACTGAGTTGAAGTCATAGCAAACATTAAAGAAATATGACCTACCGCAGGCTAAGGAAAGTGGCAACTGTGGCATTACTTGTCTGCCCTATGTAAATATTAAAAATGTTCTTTCTCCGTTGCTTGGAAAAAGAAATGATTGAAATGCCTAGAGATGAGCATGATTTTTTTTTTTTAAGAAAAGGCGGGAGTTGCATAAATAAGTTATTTGTGTTAAGATGGCTTTTACTGATTAAAAGGAAAGGCATTTGACAGCATCTGCAGATCAACATGGAAGGTCTTGGGTCACTGGCATTCCCACCAATATGCAAAACCAGCAAAGTTACCTTTGTTGTTTGTCCTTCTCATGGACTGATGTAATCCTGTAGGGCGTAGTGCCATCAGTGTACCATGATGTGCACTGTAGGCATTACTTACGGTTCTTTGCAGCATCCCTTCAGCCCCTAGCTGCAACCCCTGTTATTTCTTTTACTGTACCTCCATTCATATCCTCTTCCATGTTGCTTTCCATCCTCTTCTAACAACTGTTTCGTAGCGTAACTGCAAGGTTTTCTTCCTGTTACATCTTCAAAACCTTTTTACTTTCATGTTGTTACATTTTTATTTGAAAAGACACCGAGGATTTCCATTACATTCAGAGTTTCATACTCAGAATGTAATACTTTTAATGCATCCAAATTTATGAACTTTCATAATGTAATTTTGGCAGGTTTCATACTTGCAGATAACTGGATTTTAGCTACTGCATCTGTAAAGTCACCACATCGACGTCAGCGGAGTGCTTAGAAGGCGTCATTAATTAAGTCTCAGCTGAGCAAGTTTTCTTTGGTGACTTCCCATTTTCTTCACACTCGATTAGTCACGCCTAAACGTGCCAGGTCACGCATTTTCTACCATTTCAACTTTATACGTATTTGTACAACTGTCATAAATTATGTATCGTATGTTTCTTTATTCGCAGGCATCAAGACTGTATCCATATTGAAGTTCTGTATGTTTTTGTATTGTAAATTGTACTTGTTCACCGCATATTATTGTTAATTGTTTTGACCTCAGGTCACGCTCAATGTCATTGTCTTCCGCGGTTCGGCGCCAGTCGGCCGCTATATAAACTGCCTGGATCTGTAATAAAGTAGCAGTAACTTTTACCTGCTCGTTTCTTTTGCACCTCTTACAGTGGTGACCCACCGGAGTATCCCGGAGCCATTAGCGGACCGACACGGCGACTCAGTCTTGGCACCAGGAATTCTCCAACGCTCTTAGCGGCCTAAACACGGCGCTGTAACCAGCGTTTGAGCGTGCTGACTCTCGTCGGCAAACCCCACCAGCGTCACTAGCGGACCCACACAGCACACGAAAGTGCGTTCTGACGCGAATAACCCACTCCAGTAAGAGGGCAAAGGAGCGAGCATGGACGCGGGTATCCCCTCCTTCATGCAGTTAACTGCGGACCTCGTGGACTCTGAGGTCTACCTACCTCCCATCTCACCCGCACCCGTCCCTGCACCGAGGCCCTCCCGCACCTCCACACCCACGCCAGCGCCCCGAACACTCCATGGCCCGGCAACACAATCGTGGGCTGCCCTCACCGTAAAGTTGCCACCTTTTATACAGGGGAACCCAACGATGTGGCTACGTAGGGTCGAGAGCCACTTCAGGGTGGCGCACCTGACGGACGAAATCCTGCAGGCCGACACAGTGCTTAACGCCCTTCCGGAGAATGTGTACAGAAAACTCGTCTCGCGGGTACCCGAGACACACACCCTCACATACAGCGCCACGAAGAAGTTCCTCCTCGAAACGTGCTCCCTACCTATCGCCGAGCGGGCCGCCTGTGCTATCAACCTCGCCGTCAACCCACGTCATGACCTCAACGCAAGAGACGCATGGAGCATGGTCGTGGATCTCCTGTCACTGCCAGATTTCGACGGCACGAAAAAGTGACAGGAAATAAGCTTCGCGCGGGAGATCTACCTTCGCCAGCTCCTCCCAGAGGTCCACACCCAGATTCCTCACCCCTACACCATGCCGCTCGACGACCTCATAGAAACGGCGCAACACCTCACGGACTCCGTGAAGGCTACACAGCGGCTAAAAGCGCCCACACATTCGGTCAGCTCCGTCCAGCCGGAAGAAGAAGTGAAGCAGAGCATCGACGCCGTCACCAGGAGACGTCCACCGACCCACAACAGATGGAGTTCCCCGGGCCTCTGTCGTTACCACAAGTGGTTCAGAAAGGACGCCCGAAACTGCCTGCCGCCCTGCTCGTTCGCCTGTTCAAAAAACGGGGGTGGCGGCAGCCAGCAGGACAAACCGCCATGGCAACCGAAAAACCCAGGGGCTCAGAACCAGTAGGTTTCTATGTCCGCGACACCGTCTCCGGCAGGATGATGCTGGTCGACACGGGCCTTTAAATCGATCTTCCCGGCATCCAGAGAGGACCGCAACCAGAAACCAGACCCGGCCGCTTTCCTGACGGTCGCCAACGGATCCCCCATCCTCTCCTACGGCACCAGGCCCCTGTTGATCTCCATCCTTGGCCAGAATTACTCCTGGGACTTCATCGTCGCGGAAGTAGGAACCCCACTCCTGGGGGCCGACTTCCTGGCGCACTTCGGCCTGCTAGTCGACGTGAGGCATAAACGCCTCCTCGATACCGACTCCTGCCAGTCTCTCCCATTAACAGCGGGACCCAAACCCACCATCAGCGCCGTCGCCCCCCACCAGTATGCACACCTTCTGTCGGAGTTCCCTGAGGTGTTCAAGCCCGAACTTCGACAAGTCCCCGGGACCCCAGCCAAGCATGGCATATACCATCATATAACAACTAAAGGCCCCCGACACATGCGAAGTTCCGAAGGCTTCCCCCACAGCGTCTTCAGGAGGCGAAGAAAGCATTCGCGGAGATGGAGTGAATGGGAATCTGCAGGAAGGCCTCCAGCCCGTGGGCCTCCCCCCTCCACATGGTGCAGAAACCGGACGGCTCCTGGAGACCTTGTGGCAACTACAGATGGCTCAACATTGCAACGGAGCCCAACCACTACCCTCTGCCCAACATGCAGGACCTCACGGCCTCATTTCACGGGGCCAAGGTATTCACTAAATTGGACCTTCTTAAATCATATTTTCAGGTACCTGTCGCACCAGAGGACATACCAAAGACCGCCATCATCACGCCGTTCGGGTCCTATGTATTCGCCTTCTCCACCTTCGGATTGAGGGACGCCGGGGCGACCTTCCAGCGGCTCATGGACAGCATCCTCAGGGACCTAAAATTCTGCGTCTGCTACATTGATGACATCCTCATATTTTCCAGGTCTCACAGTGAACACCAAAGGCACATCAGGGCAGTCCTGCGGCGCCTCCAAGAGAACGGCCTTGTTGTCCGTTTTGACAAATGCACCTTCGGCGTCCAGAAAGCAGATTTCCTGGGTCGCGAGGTATCCCCGGCAGGCGTCCACCCACTCACATCAAAAGTAGTAGCCGTAACCAGGTTCCCGGCCCCTACCTCCGTCAAGGCCGTCCAGGAGTTCCTTGGGATGGTGAACTTCTAGAGGCGGTTCATCCCCGGGGTCGCACACACCACAGGCCCCCTGACGGAAGTCCTCAAAAGCCAACCAAAGTCCCTGTCTTGGGGACCCAGCCAGCAGCAGGCCTTCTCCCTGACGAAGGCCGCCCTCGCCGAGGCAACCGCCTTGGCACACCAGGATCCCAAGGCCCCCCTCCAGCTAACGACAGATGCCGGCCCCCTCCAGCTAACGACGGATGCCAGTAACATTGCCTGCGGTGCTGTCCTGGAGCAGGTCATCAACAGCGCCCCCCACCCCATCGCCTTCTTCAGCAAGAAATTCAACCCCGCAGAGACCCGCTACAGCACCTTCGATAGGGAACTCTGCACGATGTACCGCGCAGTCCGGCACTTCAAGTTCCTCCTGGAGGGGACGCCCTTCACAATCTTCACGGACCACCAGCCACTGGTTCACGCCTTCACGAAGCAAGGGGACACATGGTCTTCCAGGCAGCAGCGCCCCCTCTCAGCCATAGCCGAATTCACCTGCTCCGTCAGGTACCTCCCCGCCAAAAAAAATCCTGTAGCAGACGCCCTCTCCAGAGTCGAGTTGAACGCAGTGCAGCTCGGTGTAAATTACCAAGACCTCGCCAGAGAACAGGCCGCGGACCCAGAAACCCCAGCACACCGCACCGCCATCACGTCCCTTAAGTGGCGGGACGTGATCCTCGCCCCCGGAGGCCCAAGTCTCCTCTGCGACATCAGTACAGGTCAGCCCCGCCCTTTGGTTCCAGCCTCACGTCACCGCCAGATATTCGACATAATTCACGGCCTCTCACATCCCTCTGGCAGAACTACGGCCAAACTGCTCTCAAAAAAGTTCGTCTGGCACGGGGTGCAAAGGGACGCCACGTCCTGGGCGAAACAGTGCCTGCAGTGCCAGACCAGCAGTTGGGGGTAGGCGAGTTCCCGCAGCCAGAGCGCCGCTTCGGCCACATTCATGTTGACGTCGTCGGGCCCCTTCCCCCATCAGGAGGATCCAGATACCTCCTGACGGTGGTAGACCGTTCAACAAGGTGCCCGAAGCCACACCCATGCAAGAAGCCACCGCCAGCGCGTGCGCCGAGGCCCTGCTTTCCAGTTGGGTTAGCCGCTTCGGCGTCCCGGATCACATCACTGTCCGAATTATGGTCCGCCCTGGCTCAGCTGCTGGGGACCACGCATCACACCACCACGGCGTAAAACCCGGCGGCCAATGGCCTGGTCGAACGGTTCCACAGGTCCTGAAGGCATCCCTCATGGCCCGCTGCACCGCCGAGGACTGGAAACATCAGCTGCCGTGGGTCCTCCTCAGTTTGAGAACGGCCCCCAGAGCTGACGACACCCCGTCTGCAGCCAAAAAAACCTACGGGGAGCCCCTTGTGGTCCCGGGTGAGCTTGTGACAGAAGATCGCCACACCCCATCACTGCAGAGGCTCCGCGACGTGGCCGGCAAGTTCGCCCCTTGCAAGAGCACGTACACCAGCAGATCAACCATCTTCACACCGCCAGAGCTGTCATCTGCCACCCACGTCTTCGTCAGAGTCGACGCCGTCCGCCCGCCACTGACCAGGCCCTACAGGGGCCCCTTCAGCGTGCTGGAGCGGAACAGCAAGGCGTTCCTGCTGGCACTCCCTGGGAAAGACGACTGGGTTTCAATAGACCGCTTAAAGCCCGCCTTCCTGACGGAGAGCACCGACGCCACCGCAGCACCCTCCCCGCCCAGCCGCACTTTGCCATGCCCACGCCCCCGCAAACGGTGGGCACGCGGCCGTCCCAGGAATGGCCCGCCCGCACCAGCAGCCTCATGCACGGGAGACCCCTCTGTTGTCTTCAAGAAGCTGCGGCACCCTTCAGCGTCCCAGCAGATATACAGATTAATCAGACGTGTCCCACGTCTTGGCGGGGGAGTATTTGTAAAGTTACCACATCAACGTCAGCGGAGTGCTTAGAAGGCGTCATTAATTAAGTCTCAGCTGAGCAAGTTTTCTTTGGTGACTTCCCATTTTCTTCACACTCAATTTGTCACGCCTAAACGTGCCAGGTCACGCATTTTCTACCATTTCAACTTTATACATATTTGTACAACTGTCATAAATTATGTATCGTATGTTTCTTTATTCGCAGGCATCAAGACTGTATCCATATTGAAGTTCTGTATGTTTTTGTATTGTAAATTGTACTTGTTCACCGCATATTATTGTTAACTGTTTTGACCTCAGGTCACGCTTAATGTCATTGTCTTCTGCGGTTCGGCGCCAGTCGGCCACTATATAAACTGCCTGGATCTGTAATAAAGTAGCAGTAACTTTTACCTGCTCATTTCTTTTGCACCTCTTACACATCCATCTCTCTCCCTCTCTCTCGACAGCTCCACAACTAATATGAATTTTTATTTGTTTCATCAAACTTTTTCTTGTTCATCTTATATCATATGGTGGCCTCATTTTAGCCATTTCATGCCTTGTTCTTCCTTCTTGCCATCAGACTCAAATAATTTTATTACTTTGACACCTAGTTTTCAGTGCCTATTATACATACTGTGATACAGTCAGGACTCAATCGAAAGGTGCTGCTTTGTATCCTCCTGGTCTTGAATTCTCTCTTGACCGTTATTTGCACATATCTGTTCCCCATTCTAGCATGTTTATCCTCAGTTTCCAATGTCAACTTTTGCTTCTTTTGTCGTTCTTGCATTTCCCAGCTGTTGATGAACCTTATTTTGTCGTATTTTGCCTCACTTTTTATGATATTTTCCTGATGACTGGGGTAACATGGCTCCTTTTCACACCCCTTTGTAAATTGCTACCTTTATCGAATACCTCTTTTATTCTCTCTTTAGTCGATCCTCTGTGATTCCTTCAGTCTATAGTCAAACTCAGCCTTTTTGGCCACTAAGGCGGTGGCCGCTTTAAGCCGGGAATTTCCGCACAAATGCCACAAATCTCTAAATATGCCACGACAGTGATGTCAAAATGTCTCTTGATATTTTTTATACTCACTAAATATAAAGTAATTACTCTGTTTTATAATAAAACTTCATATGTTTCAGAATGACTAAGTTTTTGCTGGGGAAATTAAAATTATTAAAAATGTTTTCCTGAGATTTGACAACACCGCTGTGCTGGGTCAGTGAGCCATTGCCACCTCAGCCAAACAAGGTGATTCCGTGTCACTAACCCACCATGGAAACATCTCCTACTTCTCACTGCCCCCGCCTGCCCAGTCAAGCGAAGGAAATAATCTACAATGTCAATCGGTACTTTTTAGATGAAAAGGCCAACGGTGCACCTATGTTACCAACCACTCAAGCCCTTGCTCGGACAGCCAAAGCCACCAAAGTAAGCGAAAGGACAGTTAGAAGGATTTGCTCCAAAGCAAATCAAGAATGGTGGTCAGAGGCTGAACACAAGAAACCTATCTTCCATTCACCGACAAAGACTCAGCCTACAACAGTTACGAATTTTGATGACTTTGATAAGTGTGTCCTGAGAAGAACTGTACTGGAATTTTACAAAAGAAATGAAATCCCTACACTCTACAAAGTCACGGAAGAGCTAAGAGATAAAATATCTTACAATGGTAGCACTGAGTCACTTCGAAGAGTTCTGTTGCAGATTGGCTTCCGATTTTCGCACATTGATGGCCGCAAGTTCCTTATGGAACGAAATGATGTTGCTGTTGCTCGCACGAAATTTTTGAGAGAGATGCGGCAAGTCAGACAGTCCTTCGAAAACTTCGTTTTCCTTGACGAAACTTGGGTCAACCAGAATTACACTGTTGCAAAGTGTTGGACTGACATGGCCTCCAAACAAGCAACAGGAGTAAAGCCGCCTACCAGAAAAGGAAATCGCCTCATCATTCTTCATGCAGGAACGAAAGAGGGCTTTGTCAAGAATGCTGAACTATTTTTTCAAGCAAAAAATGATGGCGATTATCACAATCAGATGAATGCTGCAGTTTTCGAGTAATGGTTTAAGACTCAGTTGTTGCCCAACATCCCCCCGAAGTCTGTAATTGTGATGGACAATGCATCCTACCACTTGACGGTGCTTGAAAAAAACCCATCATCATCTTGGAGAAAAGAAGCAATAAAGGACTGGTTGATAAAGAACGGTGCACATCCACATGACGACATGCTGAAAGTGGAGCTCTCTGACCTCGCCAAAAAAATGTGTAATGGAAAGAAAACTTACGTGATTGACACACTTGCCTCAGAAGCAGGACATAAAGTTGTACGACTCCTGCCATACCATTGTCAGTACAACCCAATAGAGCTCATATGGGCTCAGGTAAAAACTTACATTTCAAAGAAAAACACATTTAAAGTTGCTTAACTTAAGCATTTGGTCAAAGAAGCTTTAAGCACTGTGACAGCAGAAAACTGGAAGCAGGCAATAAAACATACGGAGAAGCTTCAGGAACAAGATGCAAAACAAGATGTAGCGGTTGAGAGATTTATCGAGTCACTCATCATCAACATCGAGGACAGCTCAGACGAGGAATCTTCTGATTAAACACCATAGAGAGGATTAGGCCTTCTGGGGAAACCTCTATAAAAAAATGCACCTAGACTTTTACCTCCATGGTGGTGTAGAAAAAAAGTCAAAATGAGGGCAAAGATAAGTCTGAGAGAGAGAGAGAGAGAGAGAGAGAGAGAGAGAGAGAGAGAGAGAGAGAGTGTGGCGGAAGTACCTACCTGGGGAGACGTGGCAATGGTGCAGAAAATTCAGGGTAAATAAGGCCAACGCCTTAGCGGACTAAAAGGCTGAGTTTGACTATAGTATCATCAGAGTGCACGATTTTATTTATAATCAGTTCTCTTTTCTACCAGGCAGATTCTTGTATGCGGTGCTTATTGTGATGTGGAACATACCTCCTCATATCTTTCCTTGCATCAGTTTTACCTTCTTCCATCCTGTATTTTGCAAATATTGATGGGTTTATCATTGTCAAATATAATTTTGTAAGAGACGGGCCATCGCACCAATGGCGGTCTCTTTCGAGCACACGCGTGTGTGCATGCGTGCGTCATATCTCCGGAGGGACCCAGACATAGAGGGAACAAGAACATCCCGTTTTCTCTCAAGGAACGCAACTTCTACCATACAATATTTCCGTCAGTTTCTCCCTAACCATTGTTGTCTTGATATACATACAATCACCACTACTTGCATTGCCATGCAAGCATTCTAATCATGTACTCATAATTTTCCACCGAATCTTCTGTATCAAACTGTATGTATGTTTCTGTTTGTGAAGACGCCAAACGTCTCGCCATTTCACATATATTATGCTTCTACATTGTATTCATTAATCTGTCTCGAACCTCATGCAACTGGCCGTATGTAGAATTTCATGGCCTTTCCATTGATATATGTTTTATCACTGTAAGTTTATTATGTCTCTTACAATCGCCATCTGTTTGTCTGCCGACACACACGTCTGAAACATTACCTGTTTTGCTCTGTCTGTGTGTAGATGCTACTTTGCGGATCGCACAGGCCAATAACTTCTACGAAGATTCTGTACATTCATTTATGGGCTGCTCTAGGAGCAAGAGCCCGTGCTGGCACAAGGCCAGCTAAATCTAAAACAACTGTACATTCATTCAGTAAGGAACCACCAATAAACCAGTCAACACCCAGCCAGTATGTCACTCAATCCCGTCCTTACACTGGTGACCCCAGAGTGACACGAAGGAGCCGATGGCAGACGGCCGACCCAAGATGACGACCCACGCACCAACAGACCCTTCGCCGCCTCCCCGCTTCCCGCTGTTCCTGAGCTCTCAGTAGATGTCCGACCCTCCCAGATGACCCACCACACCACCAGAGCCCTGGATGCCTCCTCCAGGAAGCCTGAAGTTGCCCCAGAACTCGCACCGGACGAGCTGACCAACAAAGGACCAGCCAACGTCATCCTTCATCCTGCTGCCAGCCCCCTCGAGCTGGCTACCGAAGAATCAGCCGCCGTCATCCTTCAGCCCTCGAGCTGGCTACCGAAGGATCAGCCGCCGTTATCCTTCAGCCTACTGCCGTCCTCCTTGAGCTGGCTACCGAAGGATCATCCGACATCATCCTTCATCCCGCTACCGTCCTCCTCGAGTTCCTGCCGGCCGTTGCCGCCCTTCGGCCTCCTACCTACCCCTAGCCCAAGCCCTTTGAGCCCATTCCAATTGTCAGCACGACGATTTCCGCATCAATGCCTTGCTTGGGGGGGGGGGAGTAATGTAAGAGACGGGCCATCGCACCGATGGCGGTCTCTTTTGATCATACGCGTGTGCGCGTCATATCTTCGGAGGAACCCAGACATGGAGGGAACAAGAAAATCCCATTTTCTCTCAAGGAACGCAACTTCTGCCATACAATATTTCCGTCTGTTTCTCCCTAACCATTGTCGTCTTGATATATGTACAATCACCACTACTTGCACTGCCATGCAAGCATTCTAATCATGTACTCATAATGTTCCACCGAATCTTCTGTATCAAACTGTATGTATGTTTCTGTTTGTGAAGACGCCAAATGTCTTGCCATTTCATATATATTATGCTACTGTATTGTATTCATTAATCTTTCTTGAATCTCATGCAATTGGCCATATGTAGAATTTCCTGGCCTTTCCATTGATATATGTTTTATCACTGTAAGTTTATTATGTCTCTCACAATCGCCATCTGTTTGTCTGCTGACAAACACAGATGTCCAAAACATTACCTCTGTTTTGCTCTGTGTCTCTGTAGATGCTACTTTGCGGATCGCACAGGCCAATAACATCTACAAAGATTCTGTGCAATCATTCAGTAAGGAACCACCAATAAACCAGTCAACACCCAGCCAGTATGTCACTCAATCCCGTCCTTACACTTTCAACATGACTCCTAAATTCATTTTTCCAACTCTTCCTTTATCTAATATTGAATTATATCCTGGAGCATAATGTCAAGGTGGTAAAAGGTGGACACAGAAATACTAAGGTAATATATAAACTTAATGACTGGGAATAACACTGGGCGCCAAGTTGCCCTGAGTCGTCACATATGAATGCAGTCAATTAAGTAGAAAGGCAATACTTGACAGACAAAAAGTAGATGAATGAAAAGAGTGAAGCAACAGAAGTAAGAAACGGTAAAATGAAATAGTGAAGGAATACAATTACCAGAGGACACCATTTAAAGAAAAGAAAGGAAATGTGGAATGTTATGCTCCAGGAAATAATGCAATAATAGATGAATGAAAAGTAGGAAAAATGATGTTAAGGTTAGGTTGAGAGTGTATTTGACTATGCTAAATCCGATCTTTGAAAATATCAGAAAGGAACAATTCAGAACAGAAAATGGTATTTTCCACCTCCCAAAAGTACCACAAACTGAATGCTAGATACAAGGAACAATATCTGCAAAAAGAAGCAAAGTTGATAATGGAAAATGAGGGTAAACATGCAAGAACGGGGAACATATGCGCATGCACAGAACTTGTTGAGGCAGAATAGCCGTTATGTCAGGAGGAGCACAATACAAAGCAACACCCTTCAACTGCAAAATGTTGGCAGTTACTGAAAGTGAAAACTGAAAACAAAAAACTGGCCATCAAAGTGAACAAGTTGTTAGAATCTGATGGAAAGAAGGGAAACAATTAACAAGTCTGTTACAGGAAAAGATGGATAAGACTTAGAACAATCCAAGTAAAACTTCATTTAAATGGTCGAGGTGGAAAGAATGAGAGACACTTACATTTTGAAAGTTTGTAAATTTATTATTATTTGCAACTTTTATTTTAATTATCAAACTTAGAAAATTTAATGAGAATTCTTTATTACATTATAATTAAAAGTATAACATATGACGAATTTTGCAATTGTGGACTAGGTTTTGAGAGGGTGCAAAAGTCAGAGCAGGTAGACATGTACTGCTACTTTATTTAGAATTTTTACAACGGAACAAAGAAAATTCTCCATAATTTTCGGTTCCGATGAAATGGGAATCGCTAACCGTTTGTTCATGTAAAAAGTAAGAGGGTCCTTTGTATGAACGACCTGCTGCTGCTGACTGAGTTGAAGTCATAGCAAACATTAAAGAAATATGACCTACCGCTGTGGCGGAATTTCAAAACACAAAAAAAAACAGTACACAACACTCACCCTGGTCCTCGGTTGCTGGAAGATGGAGTAAGGCGTCCACGGTCGCCAACACAGCATACAAAACCACACAAACCAAACCAAAACAGAAAAACACACGACTCACGAACATACAGCAACAAGAACAGCACACTAACAAGGGAAAACAACAACTTTGCATCAGCACACAAAAAAACTGTCCAAAACCAAACGACAGACCAGCACTAGCTCTGACTCAAGACTCAATCTAAAACCGAAAAATCCTCACATATATTCCACAGAAAGACAGCGCCGTAAACAAACTAACGACCTCATCCCTCTTCCAACAACAAGCACTCACTAACGACAATTACTCTCTCTCTCTCTCTCTCTCTCTCTCTCTCTCTCTCTCTCTCTCTCTCTCTCTCAAAAACGTTGGGAAATGCTAAATAAAAACAAATTTATTCATCCCTCTATATTTCTCCCCTTTTTAGCATTTCCCAACCAACACCTTTCACACCTCTTTCAAATCGCTTACGCAACACCACGGATGCTCACTAGCAGGTCCTCTAGATCGCTGTCAGCTGGCACGCAATCATTCTCTCAGAATCATTCTCTCTTCTAGCAACATTCAAACTCACATCTCCTCCATTCTCTCTCAGATTCACGCTATCTTCTTCACTATTACCACTCTCAATTTCATCCACAATCTCATCTATACCCTCTAACTCATTCCCAAATACCTCCCCCAATTCTTCAACTAACCCATCCCATTCGCTCATTGACCTTTCCAATTCTTGCAACGATTCATTCATGCTTTCAATCACTCGTATATTACTGCTACGCTCTCTTACTCCTACACTTTCGCTCACCTCCAACCGTTCACTAACCCCTACACATTCAGTCAACTCAGTTATATCAAACCCGCATATGCTATACGTTCTATCCATACAATCCCATTCATCCGTATTACACGCTTTATCACTCATTTCCACTTTGGCACTCACACCCCTATCACACAACTTACGACCATTCACTTTACTTACGTTCTTCCCTTTCTTACGTTTCCTACCATACTCTATCAAAACCAATTGCTGATCCTCCTCATGCAACAACCCCTCACGTACATGCATCACACGCACTGCTTGCATCCTGGAGGATCCACCCATTTGAACCCCCTTCACACTCAGTTTCCCAAATTCGCTGTCACAGTCACCCTCTGTCGTCTACATACACTTGATACATGCCCTTCCATTCCACATTCGACACACTTCGCTCTCGGTTCTGAACACATTCTCGCATAATGCCCATTCTTACCACAGTTGCCACATATTACATTCACTCAGGTACCCCTACAACCATTAGCAATATGACCCACCTGTCCGCAGCATTTAACCCTTCTATCTTTCGTACACTCCCTTACAAATGTCCCGGTTGCCCACACCAAACACGCTCCCAAAGCCCACCTACACTCATTCTTTGTATGTCCTTCCTTTCCACATCTAAAACACTTCGCTCGACTTCCACTCACCGACCTTCCCCTTTGTACACTACTATCCCTAACCCGTCCAACCCGTTGTTCCCTTACAAACCCATCATTCATCCTCACTGGCACCTCCACATTACTTGCTCTTACACTCCTATCTATTACACTATCGGCCATTCTCATTGGGCCCCTCAACACTGCATCCCTAAAGCTTCCAAACTCTGGCACTCTCTCATCTACCCCAGCCCTTACACTTACACTTCTGATCTCTTTTATAACCCTGTCAAGCTCATAATCTTCTACAATTTCCAAAATTTCTCCCCAAGTCAACCTTTCATTCGTCCATCTTTTCTTCTCCTTCCGCTTCAAGTTCACAAATTCTCTAACTCCATCTGGCACTGTCCCTAACAACTTCCGTGAAGAACTCCTTACATTCATCTATCCCATCATCCCCAAACTTCTTACTTGCCAATGTCTCCAGCCTACAAGCATACAGTGACAAGGTTTCCCCAGCTTTCATTCTTGCCTCATCAAATTCATTCTTCCTCTTATACTTAACACTCGCTTTCATACGCCTCGCTTGCTCAACTAGTCTAGCTTTCACCTTGTCATACTCAACATCCCCACACTCATAATAACCCTATACATATCAAGCAAAACCCAGTCAAATATTCTCCTAATTCTCGTGCCCACACTCTCTTACTCTCCCCGTACTTATCCTGACAAAACCTTTCATACTCCCTAAAGAAATCATGCACATCCCTACTTCCATACTCATTATACCTTTCACACCGGGGTACCTCCTTCACATACATAGCCTTTCTCACTTCTTTCTCACTTTCGCTACTTTCACTCTGTCCTTTCATACCCTCTTCCGAATACAAAGAGTCCACTTCCGCACTTACATTCATCTTACTCATTACACTCTTCTTCCCCCCTCTTTTTATCCACTTTTATCCACTCACCTCCATCCACCTCACTATCACTACTGCCTTCACCCTCTCCCTTCTTTCCTGCCTTTCCCACTTCCTTACCCTTCTTACCAATTTCCTTTCCCTTTCCCTTCTTCCCTTTTTCCTCCCCTGACTTATCCTTACTTTCCCTCCGTTCCTTCCCTTGCTTTTCATTCCCCTTTTCCTTACCCTGCCTTTCATTCTCTCGTTTCTTACTTCCTATTTCCACATCACTTTCATCACTCACGCTTCCATTCACTTCTTCCTCCTTTTCTTTCTCTCTTGCCCCTTCACACGTTCCAGAGGACCTGCCTCCAACAGCCCCTTCTCCAAAAACCACCCTTGAACCTACCTTTCATCATTTCTTCCACACTTTTCATCATTCCTCCAACTTTTTATCCATCCTCTCTTCCATTCTCTCTTCTGACTCTTTCATCTCCCCTTTCATTTCTTCTTTTGCACTTCTTAGCATTCCCTCCACCTCCTCCAACTGACTCCTCAATCTCTCATTCTCACCCCTCAACCACGTATTCTCCTCTCTCAACCTTACCAGTTCCTCTTCCATCCTTCTCTTCAGTCACACTACCAGCCACCAATCTCACTTGCAGCTGCAATACCAGCTGCCCCACGTTGGGCGCCAAATATTATGTGGCGGAATTCAAAACCACAAAAAAACAGTACACAACACTCACCCTGGTCCTCGGTTGCTGGAAGATGGAGTAAGGCGTCCACGGTCGCCAACACAGCACACAAAACCACACAAACCAAACCAAAACAGAAAAACACACGACTCACGAACATACAGCAACAAGAACAGCACACTAACAAGGGAAAACAACAACTTTGCATCAGCACACAAAAAAACTGTCCAAAACCAAACGACAGACCAGCACTAGCTCTGACTCAAGACTCACTCTAAAACCGAAAAATCCTCACATATATTCCACAGACAGACAGCGCCAGAAAACAAACTAACGACCTCATCCTCGTCCAACAACCAAGCACTCACTAACGACAATTACACTCTCTCTCTCTCTCTCTCTCTCTCTCTCTCTCCTCACAAAACGTTGGGAAATGCTAAATAAAAACAAATTTATTCATCCCTCTATACCGCAGGTTAAGGAAAGTGGCAACTGTGGCATTACTTGTCTGCCCTATGTAAATATTCAAAATGTTCTTTCTCGGTTGCTTGGAAAAAGAAATTATTTAAATGCCTAGAGATGAGCATGATTTTTTTTTTTTTAAGAAAAGGCGGGAGTTGCATAAATAAGTTATTTGTGTTAAGATGGCTTTTACTGATTAAAAGGAAAGGCATTTGAAAGCATCTGCAGATCAACATGGAAGGTCTTGGGTCACTGGCATTCCCACCAATGTGCAAAACCAATTGATACCGTCCATTATCAAGCATGAGGTAAAGTGAATTGGCAATGAATTTTAAGGTGGTATAGGGGTAAATTATGTTACCTTTGTTGTTTGTCCTTCTCATGGACTATTGTAATCCTGTAGGGGGTAGTGCCATCAGTGTACCATGATGTGCACTGTAGGCATTATTTACGGTTCTTTGCAGCATCCCTTCAGCCCATAGCTGCAACCCGTCATTCCTTTTACTGTACCTCCATTCATATTCTCTTCCATCTTGCTTTTCATCCTCTTCTAACAACTGTTTCGTAGGGTAACTGCAAGGTTTTCTTCCTGCTACATCTTCAAAACCTTTTTACTTTCATGTTGTTACATTTTTATTTGAATAGACACCGAGGATTTCCATTACATTTCAGTGTTTCATAGTCAGAATGAAATACTTTTAATGCATTCAAATTTATGAACTTTCAGAATGTAATTTTGGTAGATTTCATACTTGCAGATAATTGGATTTTAGCTACTGCATCCATCTCTCTCCCTCTATCTCGGCAGCTCCAGAACTAATATGAATTTTTATTTGTTTCATCAAACTTTTTCTTATCTTATATCATGGTGGCCTCATTTTAGCCATTTCGTGCCTTGTTCTTCCTTCTTGCCATCAGACTCGAATAATTTTATTGCACTGACGCCTAGTTTTCATTGTCTATTATAAATACTGTCAGGACTCAATCGAAAGGTGCTGCTTTGTATCCTCCTGGTCTTGAATTCTCTCTTGACCGTTATTTGCACATATCTGTTCCCCATTCTAGCATGTTTATCCTCAGTTTCCAATGTCAACTTTTGCTTCTTTTGTCGTTCTTGCATTTCCCAGCTGTTGATGAACCTTATTTTGTCGTATTTTGCCTCACCTTTTATGATATTTTCCTGATGACTGGGGTATCATGGCTCCTTTTCGCACCCTTTTGTAAATTGCTACCTTTATCGAATACACCTTTTATTCTCTCTTTAGTCGATCCTCTCTGATTCCCTCAGTCTAGTATCATCAGTGCAGGATTTTAATTATAATCAGTTCTCTTCTCTACCAGCCAGATTCT
This sequence comes from Macrobrachium rosenbergii, assembly GCF_040412425.1. Taxonomy (NCBI): domain Eukaryota; kingdom Metazoa; phylum Arthropoda; class Malacostraca; order Decapoda; family Palaemonidae; genus Macrobrachium; species Macrobrachium rosenbergii. The sequence goes on from NC_089765.1 coordinate 29,155,550, forward strand.
TGTATGTGGTGCTTATTGTGACGTGGAACATACCTCCTCATATCTTTCCTTGCATCAGTTTTACCTTCTTCCATCCTGTATTTTGCAAATATTGATGGGTTTATCATTGTCAAATATAATTTTGTAAGAGACTGGCCATCGCACCGATGGCGGTCTCTTTCGAGCACACGCGTGTGTGCATGCGTGCGTCTTATCTCCGGAGGGACCCAGACATAGAGGGAACAAGAACATCCCGTTTTCTCTCAAGGAACGCAACTTATACCATACAATATTTCCGTCTGTTTCTCCCTAACCATTGTTGTCTTGATATACGTACAATCACCACTACTTGCACTGCCATGCAAGCATTCTAATCATGTACTCATAATATTCCACCGAATCTTCTGCATCAAACTGTATGTATGTTTCTGTTTGTGAAGACGCCAAACGTCTCGCCATTTCATATATATTATGCTACTGCATTGTATTCATTAATCTGTCTCGAATCTCATGCAACTGGCCGTATGTAGAATTTCCTGGCCTTTCCATTGATATATGTTTTATCACTGTACGTTTATTATGTCTCTCACAATCGCCATCTGTTTGTCTGCCGACACACACATGTCCGAAACATTACCTCTGTTTTGCTCTGTCTGTGTGTAGATGTTACTTTGCGGCTTGCACAGGCCAATAACTTCTACGAAGATTCTGTACATTCATTTACGGGCTGCTCTAGGAGCAAGAGCCTGTGCTGGCACAAGGCCAGCTAAATCTAAAACAACTGTACATTCATTCAGTAAGGAACCACCAATAAACCAGTCAACACCCAGCCAGTATGTCACTCAATCCCGTCCTTACACTGGTGACCCCAGTGTGACACGAAGGAGCCGATGGTGACGGCTGACCCAAGATGACGACCCACGCACCAACAGACCCTTCGCCGCCTCCCCGCTTCCCGCTGTTCCCGAGCTCTCAGTAGATGTCCGACCCTCCCAGATGACCCACCACACCACCAGAGCCCTGGACGCCTCCTCCAGGAAGCCTGAAGTCGCCCCGGAACTCGCACCGGACGAGCTGACCAACGAAGGACCAGCCAACGTTATCCTTCAGCCTGCTGCCACCCCCCTCGAGCTGGCTACCGAAGGATCAGCCGCCGTCATCCTTCAGCCCTCGAGCTGGCTACCGAAGGATCAGCCTCCGTTATCCTTCAGCCTACTGACGTCCCCCTTGAGCTGGCTACCGAAGGATCATCCAACATCATCCTTCATTCTGCTACTGTCCTCCTCGAGTTTCTGCCAGCCGGCGCCGCCCTTCGGCCTCCTACCTGCCCCTAGCCCAAGCCTTTCGAGACCATTCCAATTGTCAGTATGACGATTTCCGCATCAATGCCTTGCTTGGGGGGGGGGAGTATTGTAAGAGACGGACCATCGCACCGATGGCGGTCTCTTTTGATCACGCGTGTGCGTCATATCTTCGGAGGAACCCAGACATGGAGGGAACAAGAACATCTCATTTTCTCTCAAGGAACGCAACTTCTACCATACAATATTTCATGTCTGTTTCTCCCTAACCATTGTTGTCTTGATATACGTACAATCACCACTACTTGCATTGCCATGCAAGCATTCTAATCATGTACTCATAATGTTCCACCGAAACTTCTGTATCAAACTGTATGTATGTTTCTGTTTGTGAAGACGTCAAACGTCTCACCATTTCACATATATTATGCTACTGCATTGTATTCATTAATCTGTCTCGAATCTCATGCAACTGGCCGTATGTAGAATTTTCTGGCCTTTCCATTGATATATGTTTTATCACTGTACGTTTATTATGTCTCTCACAATCGCTATCTGTTTGTCTGCTGACACACACAGATGTCCGAAACATTATATACCTGTTTTGCTCTGTCTGTGTGTAGATGCTAGTTTGCTGCTTGCACAGGCCAATAACTTCTACGAAGATTCTGTACATTCATTTACGGGCTGCTCTAGGAGCAAGAGCCTGTGCTGGCACAAGGCCAGCTAAATCTAAAACAACTGTACATTCATTCAGTAAGGGACCACCAATAAACCAATCAACACCCAGCCAGTATGTCACTCAATCCCGTCCTTGCACTGGTGACCCCAGAGTGACACGAAGGAGCCGATGGCGACGGCCGACCCAAGATGACGACCCACACACCAACAGACCCTTCGCCGCCTCCCCGCTTCCTGCCGTTCCCGAGCTCTCAGTAGATGTCCGACCCTCCCAGATGACCCACCACACCACCAGAGCCCTGGACGCCTCCTCCAGGAAGCCTGAAGTCGCCCCGGAACTCGCACCGGACAAGCTGACCAACGAAGGACCAGCCGACGTCATCCTTCAGCCTGCTGCCACCCGCCTCGAGCTGGCTACCGAAGGATCAGCCGCCGTCATCCTTCAGCCCTCGAGCTGGCAACCGAAGGATCAGCCGCCGTTATCCTTCAGCGTACTGCCGTCCCCCTTGAGCTGGCTACCGAAGGATCATCCGACATCATCCTTCATCCCGCTACAGTCCTCCTCGAGTTTCTGCCAGCCAGCGCCGCCCTTCGGCCTCCTACCTGCCCCTAGCCCAAGCCTTTCGAGACCATTCCAATTGTCAGCATGACGATTTCCGCATCAATGCCTTGCTTGGGGGGGGGAGTATTGTAAGAGACGGGCCATCGCACCGATGGCAGTCTCTTTTGATCACACGCGTGTGTGTCATATCTTCGGAGGAACCCAGACATGGAGGGAACAAGAACATCCCATTTTCTCTCAAGGAACGCAACTTCTACCATACAATATTTCACATCTGTTTCTCCCTAACCATTGTTGTCTTGATATACGTACAATCACCACTACTTGCATTGCCATGCAAGCATTCTAATCATGTACTCATAATGTTCCACCGAATCTTCTGCATCAAACGGTATGTATGTTTCTGTTTGTGAAGACGTCAAACGTCTCGCCATTTCACATGTATTATGCTACTGCATTGTATTCATTAATCTGTCTCGAATCTCATGCAACTGGCCGTATGTAGAATTTCCTGGCCTTTCCATTGATATCTGTTTTATCACTGTACGTTTATTATGTCTCTCACAGTCGCCATCTGTTTGTCTGCCGACACACACAGATGTCCGAAACATTACCTCTGTTTTGCTCTGTCTGTGTGCAGATGCTACTTTGCGGCTCGCACAGGCCAATAATTTCTACGAAGATTCTGTACATTCATTTATGGGCTGCTCTAGGAGCAAGAGCCTGTGCTGGCACAAGGCCAGCTAAATCTAAAACAACTGTGCAGTCATTCAGTAAGGAACCACCAGTAAACCAATCAACACCCAGCCAGTATGTCAATCAATCCTGTCCTTACACTGGTGACCCCAGAGTGACACGAAGGAGCCGATGGCGACCCAAGATGACGACCCACACACCAACAGACCCTTCATCACCTCCCCGCTTCCTGCCGTTCCCGAGCTCTCAGTAGATGTCCGACCCTCCCAGATGACCCACCACACCACCGGGCCCTGGACGCCTCCTCCAGGAAGCCTGAAGTCGCCCCGGAAGAGCTGACCAACGAAGGACCAGCCAACGTCATCCTTCAGATTGCTGCCATCCCCCTCAAGCTGGCTACCGAAGGATCAGCCGCCGTCATCCTTCAGCCCTCGAGCTGGCTACCGAAGGATCAGCCGCCGTTATCCTTCAGCCTACTGCCGTCCCCCTTGAGCTGGCTACCGAAGGATCATCTGACATCATCCTTCATCCCGCTACTGTCCTCCTCGAGTTTCTGCCAGCCGGCGCCGCCCTTCGGCCTCCTACCTGCCCCTAGCCCAAGCCTTTCGAGCCCATTCCAATTGTCAGCACGACGATTTCCGCATCAATGCCTTGCTTGGGGGGGGGGAAGTATTGTAAGAGACGGGCCATCGCACCGATGGCGGTCTCTTTTGATCACACGCGTGTGTGTCATATCTTCGGAGGAACCCAGACATGGAGGGAACAAGAACATCCCATTTTCTCTCAAGGAACGCAACTTCTACCATACAATATTTCCGTCTGTTTCTCCCTAACCACTGTCGTCTTGATATATGTACAATCACCACTACTTGCACTGCCATGCAAGCATTCTAATCATGTACTCATAATGTTCCACCGAATCTTCTGTATCAAACTGTATGTATGTTTCTGTTTGTGAAGACGCCAAACGTCTTGCCATTTCACATATATTATGCTACTGTATTGTATTCATTAATGTCTTGAGTCTCATGCAACTGGTCATATGTAGAATTTCCTGGCCTTTCCATTGATATATGTTTTACCACTGTAAGTTTATTATGTCTCTCACAATCGCCATCTGTTTGTCTGCCGACAAACACAGATGTCCAAAACATTACCTCTGTTTTGCTCTGTGTCTCTGTAGATGCTACTTTGCGGATCGCACAGGCCGATAACATCTACGCCGATTCTGTACAATCATTCAGTAAGGAACCACCAATAAACCAGTCAACACCCAGCCAGTATGTCACTCAATCCCGTCCTTACACCTTCAACATGACTCCTAAATTCATTTTTCCAATTCTTCCTTTACCTAATACTGAATTATAACCTGGAGCATAATGTCAAGGTGGTAAAAGGTGGATACAGAAATACTAAGGTAATATGTAAACTTAATGACTGGGAATAACACTGGGCCTCAAGTTACCCTGACTCGTCACATATGAATGCAGTCAGTTAAGTAGAAAGGCAATACTTGACAGACAAAAAGTAGATGAATGAAAAGAGTGAAGCAACAGAAGTAAGAAACGGTAAAATGAAATAGTGAAGGAATAAAATTACCAGAGGACACCATTTAGAGAAAAGAAAGGAAATGTGGAATGTTATGCTCCAGGAAATAATGCAATAATAGATGAATGAAAAGTAGGAAAAATGATGTTATGGTTAGGTTGAGAGTGTATTTGACTATGCTAAATCCGATCTTTGAAAATATCAGAAAGGAACAATTCAGAACAGAAAATGGTATTTTCCACCTCCCAAAAGTACCACAAACTGAATGCTAGATATAAGGAACAAGATCCGCGAAAAGAAGCAAAGTTGATAATGGAAAATGAGAATAAACATGCAAGAACGGGGAACATATGCGCGTGCACAGAAATTGTTAAGGCAGAATAGCCGTTATGTCAGGAGGAGCACAATACAAAGCGACACCCTTCAACTGCAAAATGTTGACAGGTACTGGTAGTGAAAACTGAAAACAAAAAACCCGCCATCAAAGTGAAAAAGTTGTTCGAATCTGATGGAAAGAAGGGAAACAATTAACAAGAAGAGTCTGTTACAGGAAAAGATGGATAAGACTTAGAACATTCCAAGTAAAACTTCATTTAAATGGTAGAGGTGGAGAGAGAGAGAGAGAGAGAGAGAGAGAGAGAGAGAGAGAGAGAGAGAGAGAGAGAGAGAGAGAGAGAGAGAATACGTAGATAGAATCCAGCTACAAAGTTATGGAGCCTGTCAAAATGACACTTTACATTTTGAAAGTTTGTAAATTTGTTATTAATTGCAACTTTTATTTTAATTATCAACCTTAGAAATTTAATGAGAATTCTCTATTACATTATAATTAAAAGTATAACATATGACGAATTTTGCAATTGTGGACTTGGTTGTGAGAGGGTGCAAAAGTGAGAGCAGGTAGGAATGTACTGCTAGTTTATTGAGAATTTTTACAGCGGAACAAAGAAAATTCTCGATAATTTTCAGTTCCGATGAAATGGGAATCGCTAACCGTTTGTTCATGTAAAAAGTAAGAGGGTCCTTTGTATGAACGACCTGCTGCTGCTGAGTTGAAGTCATAGAAAACATTAAAGAAATATGACCTACCGCAGGCTAAGGAAAGTGGCAACTGTGGCATTACTTCTCTGCCCTATGTAAATATTCAAAATGTTCCTTCTCGGTTGCTTGGAAAAAGAAATGATTTAAATGCCTAGAGATGAGCATGATTTTTTTTTTTTAAGAAAAGGCGGGAGTTGCATAAATAAGTTATTTGTGTTAAGATGGCTTTTACTGATTAAAAGGAAAGGCATTTGACAGCATCTGCGGATCAACATGGAAGGTCTTGGGTCACTGGCATTCCCACCAATATGCAAAACCAATTGATACCGTCCATTATGAAACATGAGGTAAAGTGAATTGGCAATGAATTTTAAGGTGGTATAGGGGTAAATTATGTTACCTTTTTTGTTTGTCCTTCTCATGGACTATTGTAATCCTGTAAGGGGTAGTGCCATCAGTGTACCATGATGTGCACTGTAGGCACTATTTACGGTTCTTTGCAGCATCCCTTCAGCCCATAGCTGCAACCCCTGTCATTCCTTTTACTGTACCTCCATTCATATTCTCTTCCATCTTGCTTTCCATCCTCTTCTAACAACTGTTTCGTAGGGTAACTGCAAGGTTTTCCTCCTGTTACATCTTCAAAACCTTTTTACTTTCAATTTCCCTTTCAGCAGTGAATGGCCTCATAGGTCCAAGTACTTGGCTTTTGGACTGAATTTTATTTTTCATGGACTGTTTGAAATACTTTTAGGAAATGGAAGTTTTACATAGGTAGAGAGATGGGCTACAGGTAAATGCAAAACAAAACAAAAAACAGCATAAGTTATGAGGACAGAGTATGCACAAAGAGAAAAAATGTTAGTGAGGTTGATTCAGGTATCCAATACAGGTTCTCAAGAGTTAGGATGCAAAGAGAACATTATCTACATGAACTTTGTATGAGGGACTGTGTTAAAAAATGTGATAAAATCTTGGGGATCAGGGTTCTTTTCTTCGTGTGAGAATAGGCTGCCTTCTTTTCGTCTGTGCTGCTGCTGTCTGTCCTTCAGTCAGTCAGGCTTCTTAGCTACTACTGTATATGCAGTTGCTCCCAGCTGTCACACGAACATTAAAGCCTACTTTCTGCGATACTATTACTCCTGGCAAACAGTGTGCAGAATATGACCTTTTGATGATTCACATTTCTAGCATCAATTTCATGGCTCTGTTCCCTAGTACCTTACAGTAAGGGTTATGTTTTTGCTCCGACTGGCGGCTTTGTAATCACTTAGTAGATGTTGTGTTCTTCCAACAGTCTTTCTTGGATTGCTGGTTAAATATCTTGATATTCTTCCGGTAACTGTAATACCTGCTTCTTTGGCTCCTTGCTTAGGTTGTTGCTAACGCTGAAAACTTGGTATGTTTCCCCTTCTTTCTGTGGTTGAAGTTCTAACCATCCCTACTCCAGAACTGCATTGTCCTCATAGGCTCCCTCCTCTGTAAAGGCTGGATATTTGCATTGAGTCTTCAGTTGTCTGCCAACATCAAAACTTCTTTGACCTCATGATCAAGGCCCTCTCTGATGTAACATCATCTTATTGACTCCACTGGTAATAATACTAATATATTTTCTGTCCCATCCTAAAATGATAGTCTTAGGTCCTCTTGATGTAATGATGCTTTTGGTATCTCTGTGCAGCAAACTCTCTCGCCAGATGATTCCTCATTTCCAACATATACTTATATATGCTGCAAACACTTCATCCTTACAGTCTCCAGTGCATAATTACTGAGTCTGCATTGGTCTTCTCACTGTCCTTCCATACAATGGCTAGAACATTCAAAATCTGGTGCTGGGCTGGGGTACTTCTCAGTAAGTGAACAAGATGGGAGGGGGCGGGTTATGGTCCATCCCTTTGATCTTTCCCGTCATATCTTCAGCATAAACTTCTGCAAAACCTTTCATACATTCCATTATATCTTGGGTTATGTGCCATTGTGAACAGTTACTCAGTGCTTACCAGATGGCTTACAACCTCCACAGTTGTGAAGTAAACTGTGAACCTCAGACGCTCGAATATTTCCTTGGGGAATCTAATCCTGCTGAAAACCTTTTTAGTAATTCCTCTGCTACCCAATCAGGTTTTACTCTAGGGAGTGCCATTGCCTCTGGGTATCTTGTAGTAAAGCCCGCCACTGTATGGATGTACCTGTTGCCTTTCTCAGATGCTGACAATATAGGTTCAGTCAGGTCTACACTACTCTCTTGAATGGCTCCTCCATTAGTGGCAGCTTCCTTAGTGGTATTTTGTTGATACGACCATGTGGTTTAGTCTTCTGACAAATGTTGTAGGACCTGCAATATCTGGTGACATCTGCAACCACTCCTGGTCAATGGAAACCGCACGTTATGTGGTCCACAATCTTAGCTCCACAATGATCTCTGACAGTGATCTCATGGGCTAGCTTCATTACTTCACTATATCTCTGGCAATAGGATTTGCTACACTTCTCCAGTCACCTTGCCCTGAAAAACACAATACAATATGCCATTAATAAATTTTACTTTAAAAGTTCCTTCCCCATGGTCGTTTACACAGCATCAATCTTGCTCTTGCCCAGTTCTTGGGTAGACTGTGATCTTCCTTCTGGGCGTATTTTAGCTGCTCTGCTCCTACATGTGTGATACTAAAGCCACCAGTGACTTGGTACTGTATTTTCCTCGCTGGATTTTGGCTCTGGTCACAACTACTGCTGTTTCAGTATCAGGCTTTCCTAGATCCATTCCTATATCACTTACCTCTCTCTTGTCCTTTTGGTTGTCTGTCCGTACAGTGTCGCAACTCTGACAAGTGAGACTGTACTTTTTTGGGAACTCGTGGAGGAGGGTGCTGTACTTGTTCGAAGAGATGGAGCAGACAGCAGGCATCCCCAGCCCGGTGGAGAGCAGTCGGGAGCAGCAGGTTCCGGTATCCAGCAGGCATTTCAGCCGACGTCTACCAGAAGTCCGTGGTGTGCAAGGAAATTGGCGCCTAGGAGAGGGAACTTGGCGTCTGCGATGACGGCCCAGGATGGATATTCTGCGGGTCAAAGTTCCGTAGCAGCGGATGGGGCTTCCATTTGCGGCCACCAGTGCGGTTACGGTCCTCTCTCGATGGCAGAAACACCGATTGCATAGCCCCGGTGTCTACCAGCACCCGTCGTTTCGATATGGCGTCGTAGATGAAGAATCCTACCAGTCGGGAGTCTTTAAGGTTTGCAGCCACTGTTGTTACTTATGGCCGCTTTTATCGTTTTTCTGTGAAAGAACAGGGGGCTCTGCAATTTCTGGCGGCGCTTCCGAACCTCCGATGGAAGTAACACCTCCATTGCTGCTGTGGTGGCACCTTCCTCCTCTACACCGCATTCATGTCCTTTGTCTCATCTTCTTCTGTTACCACACCTGCAGCGTGTTTGGAGGCCTTGTGGAGTTTGCGTGCAGCGTTCACCAATTTGTCCATTGAAAGGGTGTCCGCATCCGTGATTTAACCCCTCACCTCCTGCGGAAGGTGCCGCAGGAATATTTCGTGCGACATGCTGATCTCCTTCCCCCGACCATCCGCTTCGACCCACGGCAGCATCAGGGGACCTCAGAGTTCATCCCCGGCGTCCCTGGGTGATGCGGCACCCAGGGGCTGGGTCATCAGGTCGAGGGCGCTTTGAGCTCTCTCTGGGACGGGCATGGAATATGTTTTGATGAGCTTGTCTCGCATGTCTCTGTACTTGACTTTGCCCAGCTATGAGTCCAACCATGGGGAGATTTTGCTGAAGTCCTCCTCCAGTAGCATTATCATGGTTATGTTCACCTTGGTCTCCTGGTCTGTAATTTTCACCACCCAGAAATAGACATCTGCCCGCAGAAACCAGGATGCAGTGTTTTGTTGCGAGAACGGAGGGAGTTTTATCGCCTGGCTTATTGCTGCCTTCGAAGGCGAGAGAGGGATGCAGAGGATCTGTGAGTCCTTGGAATGACTTTCTACCTCAGTGTCTGACATTCTTCCACACACAAAAACACGAAGTACATGCCGTATGTAGTCCGTTAATGGTGTTTTGGGCTCATCAGAAGTCAAAACTATATGCCGTGTGGTTCCGTTAATGACTTCTGAGTACAGTCGACATGAATCGTAAATGGCGGGGCCAAACTGTTTGAGCACGCCAGAAGGTATCTGAAGGGGTACGCTGTAATTAGTCTGTTAGTGGCGTGGGTGTTTTCCGAGGAAGGAGCTTTCAGAGGCCTAGACTTTTGTCGCTGTGTGGTTCTGTTAAAGGCTCTCTGAAGGTAAAGCGGCCATAGTGAGTCCATTAATGGCGAAGCCAAAACCGCTGTGTTTACCGTCACTCCTCAGGTCACCAGTTGTGAGGACAAGAAAGGTCAACTGGGTATTAACTTATTCATTACCTGAGCACAGGTATACATGGCAGAGTGCGGATGGAAACGTGGTGCCCGACCTCCAATCGCTGTGACCCACACTCTGAGCAATTTGTTGACAGACATACAAATGGCAAATTTGAGAGACATAATAAATGTACAACGATGAAATGCATATTGGCGGAAAGGCCAGAAATTCTACACATGAATATTTACATGAGAGTCATGACGTTAAGAAATGCAATGCATGACGTGATTGATGCGAAAACGAAGAGACGTCTGACATCTTTACAGACACTCTGAAGTGCTGAATGGCTGGAAGTACTCCAGTGATTGGCATGACAGCCTAAATTTCATAAATCAGGAGGTTATAACTGGACAGCATCAAGAATAGTATAACCTTGGGGAGAGACAACCCTTTTGCATTTAGCTACCCTAATACTTTAGGATCTTTGGTAACTAACATTTACGGGGAAAAGAAGACCCAGAGACATCTTTTGTAACTAACAGTTACAGGGAAAAGAAGACCCAGAGACAATGGTGCATATGTGACGCTACATAAGGGATGCGATAAACCTAATGTGAGGTTCACTAAAAAACAAAAAATGCCTATCGCAGACTAGTCCCTTTAGAAGAAAAATGTGGAAAGCCGAATGTATATGAAAGAAAACAAAGGTTGAGACTCTTAACTGTGTGTAGTGTAAGTAGAGTTAGGCCTCAGTATAAGTAATGTGGAAATACAAAGGGGTAAATGGGTTACTGATTGTCAAGAAAAATCATGAGTAATATATGTGGAAGGCAGCGGAGTCAGAGAAAGAATAGTTGTGGGCACGAGGTTCTGGCAGACGAAAAAGTCACGATTAGAGTAAGGACTTTTATAGTGTGAATAAATACTGAAGACTCAGAAAAGCTAAACTTTCACTGTGAGTACAGTAATACTTTTGACTCACATCTAACTTTTGAGAAACATCTAATGAAATTTTCAGCAAATGCCCGAAAGTTGGGTACTCTTCGTAAGGCCTCATATATTTATAACTGGTAAAATCAATGCAACCTGTTTTGGGTCAATTGTACTTCCTTTACTGGAGTACTGTTCTCCGGTGTGGATGTCTGCTTCTGTCAGAGATTTATCTCTTTGAGATAGAGTGGTTCGTGGTGGTAGGTTTCTGTTTCCTAACAGTAGCAATTATGACTTGGACCATCGATGGATGGTCTCGTTTGTCACTTTTTCAACACAGATCTATCACATTCACAATTGATCCCTGATCCCTTTATCTGCCGGGAGCAACTAGATTTGCTGAACAGCAGCATCAAAGTGCAGTAAATGTGCCTCGCTGTCGAACTTCTCAGTCCCAGGGGTCCTTTATTCCTCACACCGTTGGACTGTGGAACAGCCTCCCACAGGATCTTGTGCAATTGGTATTTCAGAAGTTCAAGCGAAAATGCAATGCATTACTACCCTAATACTATTCTTGCATTTTGATACATTTTTATCTGTTTGTTTTTTTTAAATAAGCAGTACCTCTTCTTTCTGTATTTCCCTTTACTTCCTCTTACTTCTTCCTAATAAACACCATATTCTTTGGAAGCTTGAATTTCAAGTCAGTGGCTCCTGTAGGCTCGTTCCATATGAATAGGTTTTATCTACCCAATAATAATGATAATAATAATAATAATAATAATAATAATAATAATAATAAATGTTTAACAGCATGCCAAAGTTCTAGTGTGGGTTTATATCAGTCATTAATTCATCAACTACTGTGAATCTTAGTTTCCCTGAATCTTCAGCTTTATTCACACCGAAGAAAGACCTTCTGGGTTGACGCTTAAAACAATTTATTCTCTTAAAGGGTCACTTTTAACATTTTATTTGCAGTTGAATAAAACTGTATTTTACTATATCATTGATAATACATTAAAATGAAAGGCATAACATTCTTTATACTGTAGCAATCACCCATGCCTTTTACTGCCCCTGTTTGCCCACATGGCTAAGATGGTGTGGATGGGTCTATTCCAGCTCTAATAAATATATCTGAAAACAACAGGTATATGTATGTACGAGAGGTAATAGACTTCTATCCTTCTCGTGGTCAGGTCGCCAACGCGACCTCCTTGTGATTATAGGTGATGCGGGTTCGTTTCCTGCGTCCGGCCCATCACAGTCTCTTCAATTTCTTGCGTTTGGATCTTATGGCTTCGTAGCTACAAGCATATGAAAAAAAGCGCGAAGAATTCGAGAAGTTAAGAGGGCATTGTGGCTATTAGAATTACATATGTGTCTGGTAAAAGTGACCAGTAGATTCTACATATATATTTCAGCCTAAAAAGCAATAAAAACGATTGCCCACTTGGCTACAATGGTGAGGATGGGTCTATTCCAGTTCTAATAAATACTGTATATCTGAAAACGACAGGTATATGTATGTACAAGAGGTAATAAACTTTTATCCTTCTCGTGGTCAGGTCGCCAACGTGACCTCCTTGTAATTATAGGTGACGCGGGTTCGTTTTCCGCGACCGGCCATCATACCTCTTCAATTTCTTGCATTTGGATCTTACGGCTTCAGAGTTACATGCATAACCAAAAAAGAGCGAAGAATTCGAGAAGTTAAGAGGGCATTGTGGCTATTAGAATTACATGTGTGTCTGGCAAAAGTGACCATATAGATTCTATATATATATATATATATATATATATATATATATATATATATATATATATATATATATATATATATATATATATATATATATATATATATATATATATATATATATATATATATATATATATATATATATATATATATATATATATATATATATATATATATATATATATATATATATATATATATATATATATATATATATATATATATATATATATATATATATATATATATATATATATATATATATATATATATATATATATATATATATATATATATATATATATATATATATATATATATATATATATATATATATATATATATATATATATATATATATATATATATATATATATATATATATATATATATATATATATATATATATGCCAAAGACTACTCCCATGAGAGTGGATCTCCCAATCAGATTGTGTTTGTCTGAGTGCATTGTGGGTATGGATGAATTACATATATGGAACATTTTCTGTTAATTTTACCCAGAACTATGATTGACAGTTCTTTATGTTTCACAAATTATGGGGGATTTTGGGAATCAAGTGCTTGAAAAAGTAGGCCTCAATTTGCAGTCATGGCACCTTTGGTTCAGTTGTGTTCTTGCTTGGGGATGATTTTCATCACATCACTATATTCTCTACCAAACTTCATCCCACTCACACAGATGCTCTTGTTTACCTTTGGGAATGTATTTTACCTAGAGCTCCGCAGTGTCTGAAGTGCAGTTCTTCCTTAAATTATAGGATTACCACTTATGGTACTGTAGTGCTACTGTGAAATTTACGAAGTTAAAGAAAAGAAGGGGATGTAATTTCTTGGTTAGTTATTTCCAAGGTGCATTTTTGGAAGGTCCTCACCTTCCACTTTGAAGTTAGTTTTTTTGTGAATCATTGTGCAGTAGCAACATCAGCAATAATTTAGTGTGATTTCCTAATACATGAAAATTGTTATTTGTGTTATGGAGACTTTTGTGTCACTTTTGCAGGAGAAATTGACCTGCTTGATTTGTGTCAAAGACATGGAGCAGCTTCACACTTGTATCTTCCTACCAAATAAGGTAATATTTTTGGTTTTATTGTCTGTAGCCAAAATCTGTATGTGTAATATTGTGTAGTAATGCATTTGGCGCCGTGCTTCAGGTGTGATTTTACTACTGATTTTGGTATATTAGACAATAATCTGGTACAGGTTACACTGTACATTGCATTTATTATAAATAACATTAAAAAAAAGGTATTCGGGTAAAGGCATAAACTGCAAATGCTGACTGGGGAAGAACTTTCCCCACCTTCACGTCTGAATTTACAGTGCCCTAGGCTACATTAGATTAAATGTGGTGGGTTAAGATGCTACCCTGTGTGAATTTACAATGCCCAAAACTATGTTAGATTAAGTGTGGTGGGTTAGGATGCTACCCTGTATGAATTTACAGTGCCCTATGTTAGGTTAGGTTAGGTGTGGTTTGTTAGGACACAACCCTATTTGAATTTACAGTGCCTTGCACACTAGGATACATGGGGCTACAAGGGGGCCAAAGCCCCATCACTCGATAAGGATGCTGTGCCTAAGGCGAGGACTGATTAATTACAATCTTCCAGTCACTCCTCTGGTGTTTTCCCCAACCCAAAAACATACACTTTCCCACTGTGGTCCCCCATAATCGTTAAATAAAAGAGCATTTGTTCAATGATCCTTAATTATTAATTAATTTTATGTAGGTTCCTCATATTTTTACATCACTCGATAATTTAGTGCTTATTTTAGTGACTTTATAAAAGAAAAAAAAATACAAAATATACACTAAAGCTTTTCTGTAGAATTACCATGGCTCCCCTACTAAGTAAGAATGTGCCCTGTTAGGTTAGGTAGGGGTTCTATGTCTGGGTACAGACTTGGTGTCCTAGGTTAGGTTAGGTGGGGGAAAAGGGCCACCCCCCCATGCTGGCTAGGTAATGGCGCAGCCCCTAAAGTTGGGTTAGGCAGGGGGTCTAAATCTTGGTAAGAACCCTGCATCCTAGCTTAGCTTAGGTGGGTGGCCAAATCCACCTGGCCAGATAATGACAAAGGGCCCTAGGTTACAGTAGGTTAAATTGATCTATTTCACTCGTTTTGTGTTTCTCCCCACCCAAACACACAATTTTCCAACTGCAGTCCCCCTGCTTTCCCAATTTATAAGAAATAAGTGTCGGGTCCACTGTTTCTATAACTACTCATTTGCTAATGAAGCAAAGCAAATGTCTGAAACATTCAAAGTGTCCATTAAAACATAGGGAACTATTTTACGAGTTTGAAATGCATTCCCGTACTGGTTTCAAGTAAATTTTTACCCTCTTCTGAAGCAAACTTGAAAGATATGAAAAACTGGTGCCTTCTCAAAAATGTGGTTCATCACCACAGATCTTCTCAAGATAATGATTTATGGCAAATATGTAACCTCTCATAACTGTGATAGAAAATCCATACACTCTGTAGTTGTAACTGAACTTATTAAAGCAAACGTGCTTGCACGTACTAGGCCTAGCATGCAATTCCTGTCAACAAACTAGAAAATCTCTTGTGCTTAATACCAAAGAGAATTGTAGTGCTAACAATAAACCTGTACACTATATTGCACCCCTCTAGTTTGGTAACTACCCAGTAGAGTCTGCAGTTTTACCATTCAAACAACCTAATTATAATTTTGGCTGTAGCCCCTCAAGTTTGGGATAAAACTGAACAGTACTACCGTGGCCTGGTTCCTGCCAGTAGCTGACTGAAATAATTACAGTACTGCCTTTTCTTTACGGTTTTGTTTCTCATATTTAGTCTCTTTTGTTTACGTTCTCACATTCCCCCCAAGAGGCTGGTACTAAACACAAAGACCCAGAAGGGCACGGTAGCAGTCTTCAGTTTTACCATGGGTTAGGTGAGGGTGCACGGAAAGCAAAGCTCCTCCCCACAGCCTAGCAAAGACCAGGTACCCTAGGTTAAGTTACTTAAGCTAAAAGTTCTAAGTTTTCAACACCCAATAGTCCTGGCTTCCCAGTGTGGTCCCACACAATGGTAGGACAGACCTATAACCTAAGGGGTGAGTCCAGTATTTCTAAAACTACTTTTTATTCATGGCATTCTAGGTTAGGATGGGTAGGCTGGCCTTGAGAACAAAACCCGTAAGCCAGTTAAGAAGAACTTGGTTAGGATGCACATCTAAATAGGCTATGGATAGGGGGGTACATCATTCTCAACCCACCCTATTGGATGATTTTCACACGTTTTCTCATATTTTCAAGTACATCAATTGAAACAATGTTTCATTCTACAGTCTGTTTTTCAGACTTAAAAAAATATACAGAATTTCATGCTCACCCGCTTGTAATTATGTCAATGGAGAAACTTCTATACTATCTGTACAATTTGGATAAAACCTGCAAGGCTACTTTCAAGTTCAGAATGTATAGAGGCTGAAACGTAATACACTTTACTC